>NC_136909.1:30836054-31403055 GCF_949606895.1 Notothenia rossii
CAGCCACACACACGTGTACGCATCTAGAATTATATTTAGGTATTTCAAAATCTATAGGCCAACATATAATGTCTTCATGACAGGGTAAAGTGCGTTAGGAGCATGGTTAGGAGGGACAAACTTAGTATAATATTACAATATTAGAAAATGAAACGTATTAGAAAATTCTATACAACTTCCGCCACTAGGGGTCAGGAGTGCACAACGCGATAACATAGTATGTTATAAAAAAAGTCATTGGATACTATTCACTACAAAAATAAAAACAGTATGTAATCAAAAAGCCATAAAATAGTTAGTCATAAGAATAACTATTAATTCAAGTATGTCATAACCGTGTCACAGTACAGTATGTCTTAAAATAATTGATAAACTAGTTCAATTTTCTTATTAAATTGTATACATATTAAAAGATCATAGTCTAGCATCTAAAAATGATTGATAATATAGTATGTAATGAAGGAATAATATCACCAAAAATAGTAATAACATGGTAACTCATAGAAAATGTATTTTATATTTCTTCATAAAAACGTATTGATAACAAAGTAGGTCATTCAAAAGTCTAAGTATTATGCTATAAAAATACACAAACATTTTGTATTTTTTAAGATAGTCATAGTATAGGTTGTCATTAAAATAATTGTTAATATAGCACGTCATAAAAACTCATAGTATAGCACACCACAAAAAGGCCATTGTGACAGCCCGTGCCTAGCCTCTGATATAAAGTATGCTTTTGCTTGTTACTATTTTCCGTGTTTCATTGAAGGTATCACAGGAGCAACCAGATTCAGAGCAGCTGGTCTGGAGTCTCAGACTCGAAGCTCCACTGCAGAGTGAACCTGCTCTCTCTCTCTCTCTCTCTCTCTCTCTCTCTCTCTCTCTCTCTCTCTCTCTCTCTCTCTCTCTTTCTCTTTCTCTCTCTCTCTCTCTCTCTCTCTCTCTCTCTCTCTCTCTCTCTCTCTCTGAAGCCTCTGCACATTCTGCCTTTGGTGTTACTGATGGACATACTGATACTATTTGGCTTTTTCTTTAGAATAAATACACCTTTATTTAACGGCATCAATTGTGTGTTTTCCTCTTTTTGTCATCGCTGAGAAATCGTTTTTTGGCACAATACAAAAGTCATATTATTTTTCACAAGGGGCCGAAGTAAAAAAAATAAAAGATACCACAAGTGATACACAAATGTGAAAAGACATTGTCTTGAAGTCTAAACGTTACAATATTCATCATACTAGAGATATTAATGTACATTTGGTTACATTTGCTCAGGCTTTAAGTCATATGCTATGATTGATTTGTATAGCACCTTTCATACAAGAATTGCAGTCCAAAGTGCTTCACACTTTACAGTTGAATTATCTTAAAATAGTCACAGATATAACATAGCATACAGTTACCAGTAAAATACATTTGTATCTGAATGTCTGTCACCACTTTGCAATACAAAGTGACGCCCATGCCTGTAACAGGCTATTAAATAGTCTACACATGAGCCAAAACTAATTCAACACATCAATCCTTTAGTAAATCTATCCTTCCTGAAAGTTATAATCTGTTTTGTAGATATTGTTTTAGAAAGATGTAAGGTAAACTTGTTGTCATTTTGGAGGTAACAGTTCTACCACTGGTGTTTAAGCTTATCCACTTTGCAATGACACAAAACCAAACAAATCCTTGTGAGAAGGAGCGAGGGAATATTTACCATGTAAATGATTTGTTTAATTAAATGGTTCTTTTTATTTGTCAGCACTAATACGCTGTCCTGAAGGCTGAGGTAAAGAGACAGCGTATATAAACAGCTTTCAGCAGCGTTGAGCTACAACAATAGAAGGAACATTTCAAGCATGCCAATGCACGTATACTCTAAAACCTCTTAAGGGCATGAAAGTGCTTTAATTGCACCAGGGTCATAGACGTTATTGCTGAGCAGCGCGGATCAAATGGACAAGTTCCTGCACAGCCAAAAAACTTCTTTCTCACAGTGTCTTTCCAAACCCATCAGGGTAGACCTGCTCCCTTTTCCTACCAGTCCCTCTCTCCTAATCTACCTGACTTCAGTATGCTGAGTGCAGAAAGGGGCAGGTATTGTCCTCCATTCTTCTCACTTTCTCGTTCTGACAGTAACTAGACACGGCCATGTATTGTCCCATTGTTGCCTTAATTACTGGTCGACTTGGGTTCAGAGGAATCAACTTACATCGCCCTCTTTTCCTTGCCTATGGGAAGATAGGCTTTTTCACATGGACCTAGAGGAGTGGTGATTATGCACCAAGCCTAGCTTTGGATTAATGTTACAGCACACACAATTGCTATTGAGAAAAAAAAACACATTTTGAGGTTAAGTGGACGGCCACAAAGATTTAATTTCTCTCTGTGGTTATGGATGCCAGCATTTCTTTATGAGATCCCACAAAACCTCAGTTAAGAAATCTGAGTGTCTCAAACTAAAGCGTTCATCCACCATTTGTTGGCCTATTTGTGGCTAATGAAGGTCATTTACTACACAAAGGAGCAACAACTGTTATCAAGAATCACTGTTAGGATGCTTTTGAGGAAATGTGCTCAAACATTGTCACCAATAGAGGGAGTAAGAGGATCAGTTACTCTTGTTTGTGCTTGGATGTGTGTGGTTATGGTAAAACGATGAAACTATTGCATTTGCCAATAACCTGAAGCCAAGTGTAGCATTACAGTGTCCCCATATTTGAAAAGAAGCCAGCATAAGTGCCCTCTTGGTTGCTCTTCTGGAGAACATCATGTACCGAAGTGCCAAAGGCTGCACACTAAAAAAGTGGTTTGAACTACTTTCCATAAAATGCATCAAGCTTGGTAGAACTTATAATGTACTTGAACAGGTTTATACACCACCTGTAAATTGTTACAATATTATGGTATTATTATTATTATATTGATTATATTATTCAGTCATAGTTGAAGATGGCCGCCGAGAGACTTATTGATTTGTGACCTCACCTTCTGAGAGTGTGTATAGGATTATTAAATAATAAAGTTCTCAAAGACTCAATCAGAAGCTTCGGAGATTCACAGGGCACAATATTTGTAATTATTGGATGTCTTACAGCATTTTAAGGGAAACTTAACCAGTTTAAACTTTGTGTTTTTGACCCAAAGTGAGCCTTTGTTGTTGCACATGCACATCTACAGGAAGCTGTGTGGAAGCACGTGCACACATTTGTCAGAATCCCTTTGCTTTTGCATAGAGTTGCAATGCCAGTTGTCTTTGGGTTATGGTTAAATAGCACAGACTGTCCCTCCGAAACAAAACAAGGACTTAAACAGTTACAGAGTGAGCACTTGTTGAAATAAAACTCAGAAACACCTTTTATGAATTAAGAAATATCCATAGCAAACATCCAGAGTGTTCCAGCTTGTTACACGTCCTTCCATGTTTGTTTTTTTCATGGTGTTCCAGTTGTAAAGCTGACCTCCTGCTGCTACCCTTTAACATGTGCAGGTTGCATGCTTGACCTCATCCTGGAGGGAAACCAATGGGTTACACATGGCACTTTAAATCCTGTGTGTGTGTGTGTGTGTGTGTGTGTGTGTGTGTGTGTGTAAACAGTCTGGGATTAATTTTGCATATCTGATAAATATTTAACTTCATAGAAAAAAAGAAGGGTAGAGGTTGCACCATCCAAACACTGCAGTCTATGAATAGGATTAGCTTGAACTGGGCCTGCTTCTCCGGCACTTGATGCCACTTTCATGCATACATCTTGAAGAGCATTGAACATAAACACAATAATAAGCACAACACCAGTTTAAAAAACATGCATACAGTGTTTATTTTGCAACCAGGACACGTTAAATAAAACTACAAAGATACTTCACTTATACAAAATATATATCCCATTCACATACAAAATAACAATAATTTACTGCATAAATTAAACATTTCACGTTTTTTTTGCTATGTACAATTTCATGAAAACAATGTTTTGGCCCCTCTAGATGATTTCCCACAGGGCTTCCGGTGAGGTTTTCATGTCATCGAACACTACACGACAATCACGTCAACGACAGTTTGGGAAAAGACAATTTCCACTGCTCAGAAGAAAGCGTGGAATTTTCCGATTGACTGGAGGATGGGAGTTTGCATAATTCACCAAGCTGTCCAAACAAATATGCCCTTGTTAGATTTTAACCGTCAGATTCCGTTAGCTCGTGTTTGATGACAACGCACATTAATTTCCCATCGCTCTCACATCTACGGCTTTTTTTTGTCTCCCTCTCTGTACGCATGGTCTGCTCTGAACATCACAGACCCAGGGGCATGTGTTCTTGTCTTGCAATAATTAACATGAGTTACAGTTGAGCAGACAGGGAGAATATAGCCTCATATTTTTACAAAACTTGTGATTGACAAAAGAAAAGATTTTTTTTTAAAAGACTTCAAATGATTTCTGATTCTTGGAAAACATTACATTTTCTCACTTGAATGTCCCCGTGATGCTGCATTTTGTTTCTCCTTTTGTCTCAAGTGCTCAGGTACTTTTTCACTGAAACTGAATGAAAACTCAATAAGTACTATTTCATCTTGCAATTTGAAGCAAATTTAAGTGCGCTGCGGTTTACATACATAATTTCTATTTATCCTGTCAGAGAATGATTGGGGTGACTATCATACCTACGCCGATGGCAAGCTTGTACATTTGACCTTTCACAAGGAGTTGAAATGTCACAGCAATGCACAGAAAATCGTGACAGCTAGGACAGCTAGTGCACGGGGGGATTTTGGTTATATTTCTGTCTGGGGATATTGTTTGCATTAAAATAATTTGGCTTGATATCAAGCAAGTTCAAGAGCGGTGGTGGCCCAAGCCGTAGGGACTTGGCATGGGAACGGTCACCGATTCGAGTCCCAGAATGCCTAAGTAGTAGCAAGGTGCCCCTGAAAAAGGCACCGTCCCCTAACCATACATAATGGCTGCCCACTGGTCCTAATACTAGAATGGGTCAATACAGAATCCTGGGCGGCAGTAGGGACTTGGCTTGGAAACCGAAGGGTCTCAGGTTCAAGACTCGATCGAACCAAAAATACGGAGTGTTGAATGGTAGCTGTATTGAGTAAGTCGCTTTGGATAAAAGCGTCTAAGTGTCAGTTGTGTCAAGCTGGAGAGGTGTCAAGCTGGAGAGGTGTCAGTTAGGCTTTGTGGTAATGCTGAGGTGTCCTTAACTGTATCCCCTAACTGCCCCCCCCAAAGCCGGAACACTGGCAGCCCTTTCGCTCGGCCACCTCTTATAGTCTATACTAGGTTGATTGTACATGTGTGTATTCAGGCTTACGTATGTGTAATTTTAATGTGTGAATAATGTTGTGTTTTTGTTTTAATATTTAAATTTAACTTTTTACATTTTATTTTATTTCCTTTTAATACCACTGTAAAGTGTCTTTGAGCACCTGAAAAAGCGTTTAGAAATTAAACGTATTATTATTATTATTATTATTAATTGTGTTATTGTTGATACAAGTTGATCTTATTCTTAATATTAGTCTTGTAGAATTTAAGAAATGTACCACTGTGAAAAGGGGAGAAAAACATCAGTCTATACCTTTAGGCGGAGTTGACGAGAAAGTACTTTTTTTCAAATGCCTTGACGAGACACAAAATGAAAGGGCGGACATAAATATCATCACTGAATTGCATAATATACAACAATATTCACCCCCCCTCCCGTAATTAAAAGACAACTTAATAAGAACAATATGTTCAGTAAATGTCCAAGACTACACATAAGAGCACACAAAGAAATTAGAAACAAATGTTTTTTTTTTCAAAGCCTTGTCCGTTTCCACATGAAGAGTTCTATCCTAAAATGTTCATTATGATATATCCTCATGTCCATCATGTAGTAAAAATGTAAAATATCCGGAGAGGTTTTCAGTTGAGTGGAATATTTTTTAAAATACTTAATGCTTTCAATCACTGTACAAGATGTAGCATTTTTTCTTTACTTTACATTTAAGTGGTAGAAATCCTATTTTGGAATTAAACTCTTCACATCCACGCTGATTATAAAGACTCGAGTGAGGGACCCGAAACAGATGTGATGCATCTGAGACAAGGGAAGAGGAGATCCTTAAGGCACTTGAACGCCATCAAACCGAAAAGACTCCCACCCACAACCGAGCAGAAAAAGCCCTCAGATCTTCCCAAGTCTCCCTAAATGGCAGTTTGTCTGTAAACTGCACCACCCAACCCCCACTCAAGGGGAACAACGCTAGTTATCTCTATACGCAAATACACATGAGTGCTGAGTGGGCGAGCGCTCTGTGATCTTTTCATTTTGATGGCGAGTGATTCATCCCCAAAGTGCTGTGATATCTACCTTCAGAATGGTGTTTCTGTATCCCGTTTCCCTCTTCTCAGAAAGCTAGTTGTTACGTGAAGCACAACAAAAAGGACACATTAGCACTTTGCATATGGACTCAAAAAGACAAATAAATAGATAACTTTGAGGGATGGGAGGATTCTGGTTTTTGGCTGTTACAAAACTGTAAAGTGTGAATCAAAGTTTCTTCATCCTCTCCTTGCTGCTGATGAAGGCTGTGAGTCTGAAGCACCGGGAAGAGGTTTACCTCCCCGTTTCCGAAACAGACAGTAAACCGTTAATCTGCACCAGCTTGTGTTTTCTCTGGTGAGCCTGCAGTTTGGAAGGTTTTCAGGAGGTATGCTGACTGTAAGGGACATCCATGGGCGATGGAAATGGAGCCTCACTTTCTTCCTTGTATCTCTGTCAGAGCGTCCTCTTTGGCCCCCACACTCAGTGACAGCCCTGCCTGTCCCACTCCTCTTTTGTGCTGAGCAGGGTGGGAGGGCCACTTGGGCTCAAAGGCCATTTCTTAGCAGTCACTTGTCATTAGCCACTCAGTTGTTCGTGTTGGCGCAGCGCCTCCTATAGTTTCATTGTCTGAGGGCCTGGCTCCTGACGGCCATCGTACAGAGCAGTTGTGTTTGACGGTGGCGTTTGGTTAGTGGTGGTGCGCAGCTAGTTGCCCACCAGGGGGCTGAGGTCGCCGTGGTGGTTCTTTAGCTTTTTCTTGAAGAGGGAGATGGTGGAGGGCCGGTACAGGATGATCCAGGGCTCAGAGGACGCGGTGCTCTGACTGCAGCTGTCTGAACCGCTCACCGTTGGGATGTTCTGAGACCTGAGAGGGGAAAGGGAGAGAGAGAAGAGGAGAGCACGAGAGAGGGGGAAACAGAGGAATTAGAAAAGATGATATTGGAAAGTCAGGGATTTGTAAATGGTGTCACACTGTCACTGTGTCATTCCATGCCTGGCTTCCAATAAACTTTGACTAATGGCATTAACAGCAGTGGATGCTTTAATAGGCTTCATTATCTTCCACTTATTATGTTTAATCGAACTGAATCCAACTATTAATGTTCAAAATCTAAACTCTTAGTTTTCTATACCTAAAAGCAGCAATGTTACCTACGTTGGTAAAATAGACATCACTGAAACTATGGAATGATATTAAACATTGTTTCATTCAGTTAAAAAACTAAAAAGGAAGATATCGCTGTGTAGTAAAAACTCTGCTTTAAACATATTTCCAAATTCTTGGTGTTTACTAAATTAATATTTAGGGGGAAGAAAAACTGGGTAACAGAAATTCATTTAGTTTCAAGAGACCCATTAGTAAATTTTTTATTCTTTTTTTATTATTGGTTTTTCAGTTGAGTTATACTTAAAGTTCAGGGTAATCAACTGTTCAAAACATACTGTTAAAAAAAAAAATTCTCCAATAAATTAATGTTTTCAAAGTAAATGGATAATCGTTTTTAATAATCATGATATAAATTATTGACCCAAATAATCGAGATTATGATTTTTGCCATAATGGAGCAGCCCTAGATCATCATCTGGGGAATAATATCTTATGCTTTGCTTTTCACATCCTAAAGGGATAGCATAGATATGCTCATTTTCAGGTTCATATTTGTATTTTGTGTCTCTACTGTGACATGTCTCCATGCTTTAATGTTCAAAAAGCTCTTTATTCTTCTCACACTGCCTGTGCTGCAGCACCTCTTTCACCCTCTGTCTGAAACCAGAACCCTCTGATTGCTCAACTGCTTAGAGTTTACGTAGAGATGTCACTATGTTACGGAAGGAAACAAAGGAGTCCAATCGAGGTGATGAAAGAAAAAGATTAAACAAACACAAAAAAATACTTAAGATGGTCAATAGAGTAGTTTGGATTCCATTTCCTTTGTGGCTACTTTATTCCCCCTGTTTAGCTGTAACTTAAGTTATGAACCACTGACAGGAAGAAACAAACGTCATGTAACATTTCTTTCATGTGTGATCATAGGAAGTCGCTCTGGGTTGAACCTTGGCTAAACATGAAGAACGCAATCATTTTAACTGAATCACATTAAAATGTAACCACTGTGGGAATGTCTTCCTCGTCTTTCACATGTTCCAATATGACGTGAATGAAGAATAATCCTGGAGATGCTACTTTCACATTTGATGCGTGGATGATCATGCACACCTCGAAACATCCTAATACTTACTTGACCGTCATATGGAGCAGCAGCTTCGCCACCATGGCGATGACTGTCAGAATGAGGAGAGCTGCCAGAGCGTAAATGGTCCACACTGTGGAGAGGGAGCAACACCGTTAAAATCAATCAGATCAATCAGATGCATCACCACGGTAATGAAAAGGAAGTAAAGCAGACTGAAAAGCCAAAGATTATTCAAACAGCGCTGCAGGCACACCTGTGAGCAGCGTTCAGCCAGAAATGTGTCAAGAAATAGTGATGCACTTTGCATTTGTTGAGAAGAACATCAGATCGCCCCTGGGAGACAGAGCGCTCAGAGTTTGGAAAGAGTGATATTTGAGGAAAAGAGAAAAGCCCTGAACACATCAGTCCACCCTGCGCAGCTTTGACAAGACGCCTGTTTGTGATCAGCAGGGAGACCCAAAGTAACTTCAGTTGTGAGTCATTGACAGGAAAAACAAGCGTCAAGTAGAATTACATCTATGTGTGATCACAGGAAGTCAGTGTGGGCAGAAGCTCCCAGAAGCCTCTCATCAAACTAAGAGGATTTCTTAAATACTTTCCGAGAAAACCAGGTCATGCAAATTGGAAGCTCGAGCTCCAAGAGACCTGCCACAACATCCCTGCAGAGGTAGAGAGAGGTGCAGTGTATGGTGGTTGTTAACATACTAGCGCTGTGGCTGGTGGTCTCGCCGCGTCCAGCCCACTGACCTGGCATGTTGTGCTCCGGTTTCCCGGGGCTGGACGTGATCACGTAGAGGATCTGGGAGGAGCGTCCGTTGGAGGTGCTGTTGGACCTCTCTGTGACGCCGCCAGCTAGCTGCGGCCCCGCCGTGCTCGAGACGTCCTCCGCTTCATCATCCTCACCTCCTTCGCCCTCCATTGCTCTGGTGTCTTGGCTTCTCAGTGCTGGGGAGATAAAAAGTGAGGTCATTTGGACAGGTTCTCATAGTAGATGTTGTTAACTTCAAGCAGACGCAGTGCAACATTATCATTTATTTGGAGCGGTGTTCCATTCAATGTACGTTCAGTATTCTCGCTGTAGATCTGCTTTTGGTTTCCACCTTCTCCTGTGCAAGAGATCTGTGGCTGTACTCACAAAGCTTACACATGCAAAGAGTTGCTTTTAGTGATGAAATTCTACAAAAGTTCTTAGTAGAATTCTTATTATGGCGTTTTTTTTTAAGTTTCCCCCTATATTTAGAACTGGATCTTAGTAAAATGAAACAATTATCTCAGGGCTTCAGTGAGCTTCTAAGGTAATAACTGATAGAGTTTTTAAAGCAGAGGACAAAATGATATATTCAAACACGGAATGACATTGTTGACACATTTCATGAAAAGCTACAGATTAGTCGACCTGTGGCAAAAATCAATGTGCCGTGACATTTTGCTCATCTCATCAGAGTTGCGCACAAATGTCCCTCCCATCCAAAGCAAAAATAACACCAAAAAAAAGTGATCACAACACTTAAGATATTTGGCAATTGGATAAATACAACATTGAAATTTACACGGTTACACTGAAATATAGTTGGTGGTTACTAAAGCACATTTATATGGAAGCAAAAAACACATTTATTTTAGGATGCACGGGATGCAGTTGTGGCATATAAATAAATGATAAAGCTCCTTTTATATTTAATTAAATGTATGTATTTAAATGTCATTTTAAAGACACGTTTCAGTTGTATATTTAAATGCTTTTAAAGTGTTTTATTTGTTGTAAAGCACTTTGAGAAAAGGGCAATACTGCAAAACTACACAACTGTATGTGCATGTTTGCGCTGTAATATCCTTACCACCATATCTTTTGTGAATTCTCCCCAAAGTCTTTATTTCGCTCTTAGTCATTTGCATAACCATGAATAGATAAGCATACAACATAAGGAATGGGTTGGAAATAAGTTCTGAGATATGGAAGAGGCTAAGATCCACCTCCATTACTGAAACAACTTTATCGTAAATCTTTGTCATCTTCATTAAGTTATTCTTTCTATCTTTTTATTAATCCTGTATTCCTACTTAATTCCAGCCATATTAGAGTACTGTTAAGGATCTGATATACCTCCTCTTCTTCTTCTATTATATTCAGGCTTTCCCAGCTCCAGTTAGGCGAGCAATGTATGCTGTGCCGGAGACCCAGATGTGGAAAAGCTCTGCCATGTCATTTCTACAAGTTGAGGACACGTATCACTTAACGCCCCTTTAATTACTCCTGAGGGTAAAGTGTGCTGTTTAGCAGGCACGCAGTAATAGGACGCATCACGCTGATCGTGTCGTTGAAAGCTAACACGGCAGTCACGAGTGAATATTTCATGCGTTTGTAAAGAAACAGATCGACTTTGCAAAAACACTCATGTGTGCTGTAAACATGCGGTGTGGTGAGAGCTTCTATGCCCCCTCCTCCATACATTATTCAAAGAACTGTTTGCAATAAATTATGTTTGTTTTAAGCTGCTTACAGCGCCAGATGTGGCACAGTTTGTTCATAAAGCAGCAGTGCCAGAGAGCCTGAACTATTTCGACTCATTTATGAGTTCCCGGAGGAAAGCAATATATAAATAAAATCAACTCTGCCTTTCATTTACTTCTCCTAAATACAGACGTGATTTATTTAAAATCACTGTGTTACTTGAGAATGTTCTTGCTTCTGAGAAACAAACTGTGGCATGTTGCACTTCACTCTTTCATTATCTTTTCCTAAATGTTCATTTGCAGTACGCTTTGTTTGAGAAAAAAAATCTCGGAAATGTATCAGTTAGAAATAAATTAAGCTTTTAAAATGTGCCTCAATCTTAGGTTTGTGTCTCTTTGAATTGAGTGGGAACAAAATCACAATTGATGAGTACAAATACAAATAATTGTAATTCTCAGCTTTGATTCACATTCACAAAACACCCTAAGGCTAATCACTGCTTTTATTTAGCGGAGTTATGAGAGATAAAAGCTAAACAAATGTTTACTGGTTCTCCCTTTGACGTACTCCAGCTGCTTTGCCTCAACTCATTGTGATTTAATGAGTGTTCTTAACACATTACTGTTCAACCTGACAGTGATGTTCCCAGAACTTCCCACATGTTTCCCATTTGCAAAATAAATACCATTCTTCAACTGAGAGCGTTTATTTTCAAATGACTGCTTCGACTGCTAAACTTGCCATAAAATAGATATGAGCTATATTAAGTGTGTATACTTTAACTTTGTCAAACTGTTGTCTTCCTGTTTATGTTATTTGTTTCTGCACCCAGGTCACTACAGTCTGTGTTCTTATCTCTATCTCGCTGAGAAAAATCAACCCTATTACAGGAGGTGACCTTTTTCTCATATCATGTCACAGATTCCATTTATTGCTACACTATGCCTCACGTAAAACAAGAACTAAGACGAGAGCAGACGGGATCGTGCTGTCCAGAGGTCAGCGGATTTTGACCTTCCAATATTGTTTTTACTGTAATGCTAGCTGCAAGAAAAATGACAGAGGATTATAAATGAAGGCAGAGGGGAAAGAGCAGGGACAGATTGCCTGCAAGAGTAGCGAGCTGTGAACTTGAATGTCACCTACACTGAATGATATCACGGTGTGCTCCTCTCATGCCTCCAGAAATGAGTCTATTAAATCATTGTTGGTGCAGTCAGGCTCATTATGAGATGACATATAGCAATACAACGGAGAACAGCTTTACTTTTTTTACCATTCACTTTTCTACATTCTAAAGAGTAGTTGGGGGAGATGAAAACCATTATTTTCTGTGAGGTCTTGAACTTTCTGAGAGCTTTTAGTCCCCCAGCTGCATGTCTGCTCTACAGTGGGATCACGTTATCATAAGGCCCGATGAATCAAGTATTTTGTATGTAGGTGGCATAAGAACTCGCGGTGCAATTCACCAAGGAGCGCTCTGGAGCAGCAAAGCAGCCTGCCGCTGCTTGATAAGAGAGTGAGTTCCTAGAAAAACAAAACATTATTTAAATATGCAGGATCAACCCGGGGCTGTGAGACATTGACTAGCAAATGGAAAGAGAAGAGGGCCTGCCAGTGGCGTGACAACTGCCTCACCACAGCTAAAAGGCGGTAGTCCTTGAAACCAGGGCTGCCATGCAAAACGCCATCATGGAGGAGGCTTGTCCGCACGCACCTGATTATGCAAATGAGCACTGTAGTTCAGGATGTTGGCTATAACTCTAATCTTACATTAGAAAAGATATTGGAGACATTTTACAACATTTGTCCTTCAATGCAATCATTCTCATTGAATATACAAAAAGTCAAAGTCCTACCTTGGTAAAGCAGAGCAAATCCCTGGGCCTGGTTGGTGCGGTCAGAGTAGAAGTACAGAATGACATAATCTCCTGTGACGTTCACTAGCTCCCTCGGAGGGCTGCGCCAGTCGAAGCGCGCCAACACCTGGTTGTTGTTGCCGTCAAGGAGCTCCACCATGTCCGTCTGGTCGGAGATTTCAAAGAAAGTGAAGTTGAAGAGGATGGCGTAGGCTCCAGGGACGTGGATGGTCCAGTAGCAAACTCGGCCAGCCCCGTACTTGTCTGGGAAATCAGGGGAGTAGATCACTCCGGATGGAGAGGAGTAGTTTCCACCACAGGCCCCCACACGAGCTGGAAGAAAGAGAAAAACTAGATAAAATGCGACCGTGTCAACATTTAGAAGCTTTTGAGATTGGTCAACAAACTGGGTACCGGGTTTCCGTTGGTCACATGAGAGCCTCGGTAACAGAATGAATCCGTTACGATTGGCATCGTCCCTAAACATTACTTGAATGACTCATGATGTGACTGATCCACATTAAATACAGTTTATTTGACAATGCTATTTTAAAGCAATGAGTCACCTCATTTTGCCTTACATCAAAATCGCAATGAGTTCCATTAAGTGAGGTGTGAAGATTTTCAATTTGGGAAAGAGAGAGGTATTGGATCAGTATTTGGTACAGGCAGGCAACAGTTGCTGCTTCTGAAACTATGCACAATTTGAGGTCTGTATTTCTGAATTTGTTTAAGTTGGTTGCCAATTACATGAGTTAAGGAACAAGAGTTGGTATTAGGAGTGAAAAGGTACGATAGCTTGTAATGACGTTCCTAAAACATTCAAAATGTTACTCAAATTAAAAAGATTTGTAGTAGTAGTAGTAGAACCTTTATTTATCCAGGAAAATCAATTAAGAACAAATTCTTATTTACAATGATGACCTGACAGGAGGCAAAAGGCTTCCTGAGGGGATGGGGTTTCGGAGGGAAAAAAAATAAAAAGACAGACTCCGGGCACTCCAGAACCCAGGAGACAACACAAACACATAGAGCAAAGATGACAGGCATAGCAGTTAAACATATAAAAACTCTAAAACCATATTGCTGTGGTTCAATCAATCATTAAAATCAGCATCAGGCAAAGCAGCTTCATGTGTGTACCAGGGTGTCTATAATAGTGACGGTGAAGGTGCGGGGGGAGACAAAGGTTTTCATTTTCAACATTTGACTTTTCATTCAACGGGTACTAAACATGTCCAATATTTTACAATACATTGTGTCAATGTAGAGTCTTGTGGAAGACTATAGATCACAACTGTGTGTGAGGAAAGGAGGGCTGTTGGTGACAAGGACATTTATTTCTGGGCCTTCTGGAGGCAAACTGAATCCTTAATTAAAGAAAGCATTTGAAGGAAGAAGGTGGAAGGTTAAGATGACAAACCTAAGGACAAGTTCCCTCCCAGCAGGGGTTATTACCACAGATACAAATGTATTTTGTAACTTATATTACCCTAGACATCTTAAAATCAAAGTTGTTATGTCCCCCCCCAGACTTACTGTCAAAGATGATGACCCAGCCGTCCCCCCCGCAGGGCTGTGTGTGTTCTCCGAAGCAAACATGGTTACACTCCATGCTAGGCGACTCGCCGTGGTCACGCTGTTCCACTTCGTTGCCACAGAAACAAGCATATCCTGACTCCATGCCGGCGAGCTGCAAAACACAAAAGGAGTTATGCAAATCATTGCCTCAGAAATTCAAAACAAACGTTGGGCAACACTTTCCATAAAGCTATTCATTATACATCCATTTGGAATGGGGGCCGGCGAGGAAAACGCAAGGAAAACATTTACTGCTGAGGGAACAAACTTTTAGCTGGGAACATGACGATTTTGAATATTCTTTTTAAAAATGTGTGTTAAATAACATTGTTAAATTAAGTTATTTGCATAGTTTTATTTGTGTTAACACTCACTTCACTGCATGGAGCTCCTTCTCTTTTGAAATGAAAGTCCCTAATTTCTCTTTCTATCCTGATTACAAGGTGCTCTAATCTGAGTCTGGATAATAACAACCTCTCAGCCAATGAGAAGCCTCCCTTCAAACACACAGGGTGTAGAATGGAAACAGAACATAAAACATGAATAGTGACTACCTATCTTTCAATTGAAACTGTTAGTAAACTGTTCCTGAAGCAGGAATGCGAAACGTCAAAAAACCTTCACACAATCTTGACCTCGACACTACTGGCTTCTTGTTCTCAAAAGAGCTATTGTCCCTCATTAAAAAGGACACCATTGTCCAATTTTAGAATCCACACAATTGAAGGTACTGCATCATTTCCCACTCTGCGTATTATGCCATGGGATAGGAATGTATGGAGCCCGTGCTCGCACCAAGATGTATCAAGCTACGTCCTTGTTGCATTATTCTATCTGATGGAGTAACACCAACGTGAATACTTCTGGCAGGAGCAAACAAGCGATGGATAACTCATCAGGCATGCTCTTTGTCCAAAGAGTCAAACAGGATTCCGAGCATTGACGTTTGGCATGAGCATTAAGAACGGTGACCGTCCAAGGGTAGGCAGACGATGCCAATCTGCCACCACTTCCTGTAACATCTGCTGAATTGAGAGAGATGGGGGGGGGGGGGTGGCTGTCAGTATCTGTCAATGCAGACGGAGCTGAACCGGATCTGCTGGGACAGAAAATGAACACCTGGCACTGCTTATAGTTGGGACAATGGCATGCCAGATACAGAGATGAGAGACAAAAACGCATTGAGGAGGAGGGCCCCACCGGGCTAATAACCATTCATTTCCAGCTGTCAGCCTTGATTGCGGTGATGATTTGTCATCTGCTGGTTGGTTCGAAACAGGAAGTTTGATGGCTGAATAAAGAGGGCATAGACTGCACTGGGGACCATTGTGATAGTTGTCAGGAAATTGCCCGTAAATGCCCGACGATTTACATAAAAGCTTGACTATGGCTAGAGCCAGCTCGGGTCCATTTTAGACGTGGGCAATTGACTGGACACTTTTTCATTCATGAAAAAATGAGGGGGACACTTTTTCATTCATGAAAAAATGAGGGGGACACATTTGAATTTCAGTAGACGTTTGAATCTCTTCTTCTACAGAAGCTGACTTCAGATATAAACTTGGATGAGTTTGTTATTTAAGGTCCCCTATTATACTGTTTTTCATCAATATATTATAGGTCTCAGATATATACAAAACATGTCTCTGAAGGGTTTGGCTCGAGATACCAAACAGATCACCCATTGTAGAATCCCTGTTTCAAAAGTGCTGATTCTCTGTCTGTTACTTTAGATGAAAATAAGGAGCCCCTCCCCACGCCCCTCTGAGAGATAATAGCCGCGTTCACACCGGAGTACTTTTCCCACTTTTGTTCCGATATAGTTCCGAAATGTCGCGTTCACACCAAAAAGAGCCGGAACTAAAATTAGTTCATGAGAACCTTTTTACCCCCTTTGCGGCTCTCTTGTGAGAAAAGAGCTATATTTCTGATTGGCTGGGCGGATTGCAAACCACGCCCCGTAAAACAAAAAAAAAGTGTTGTGAAGCCACCATTTTATTAGCATTATTAGCATTAGCATTAGCCCAGCGCAAAAACGCAGAGAGACCAACTTATGGCAACACAAAATAAAACATTGGAGCGGTGGAGATGAGGAGGCGTCGGCGTTCTGGCGATTTACTCGGAAGGCTGGGAGTCCCAGCAGCTTCTACTGAAGCCAGTCCCCAACTCCGGGGCCTTCCGGCCGGGGATTTTGGGCGGCAGTATACACCGTGAAGTTGTTTGCGGCCTGCCAGTAAACCCAAAGCAGAAGAAGAAGAAGTGACGTCAGCGGCTTCATTTGCCTAATCCACCCCCAGGGATTTATTCCGGTGTGAACGCGATCGGTATTTAGTTCATCAGAACTAAAGTGTTCTGATGAACCAAGTTCTCATGAACCTTTGTGGGAACAGTACTGCGGTGTGAATGCGCCTATTTGGTTAAAAAGAACACAATGGTGCTTTCGGAGGGGATTCAGGTGATAAGGTGCGGGGTGGGGGGGGGGGGGGGGGGTTACCTTGGTTGGTGATTGGCTAATGGTTACACAAGCCAAAACATTTTTATGACATCATAAAGTGGCCAACATCTGATCAGCTCATTTTCAGACAGGTTTTTATATAAATGGATCAGGACAAAAAGAGAGAGGATCGTTTTTCTGAAACTTTCAGAGTCTCTTTACACAGAGGGGACACATGTTTATGTATAAAGTACATGAAAAAGTGGATTTTGCATAATAGGTGACCTTTAAGCATTCCTCACCTTGTATCTCTGCTTTCTACAGAAGCTAATGCAGTTCTGGATGGTGAGTTTGTTGGAGGTCTCGCTGGTGCCGGACAAAGTGGGCGGGTCGCCGCTGTCTCTGAAGCAGCCCAAGTTCCCAGGCACTGTAGGGAGAAAAGTGGAGAGTGAAAAAACAATCAGTCACACACATCAACTGAGATGCTATCTGTCTAATACGCTAATTATTAGCATTTCCTGTGCGAATATGAGGGTGTTTTTTGTCATTTCGAGCGTCATGTCCAATTCCTTTTCATTGCATGATTTGTCTCTGGTCTGTATTTTAAGAAACAAAACATACCCTGCATGCCTTGAACAGTCATGTGCCTCATCCAGTTATATCATCATGTTTGTGATGATAGAACTTGAACAATTTAGGCAAACAAAAGAACAATCCCCAGTGACACACTCAAAAAGAATCTTAAACCTCTGTGTGAATGTTTTGGTGTGATTTGCCAAGACATAAATGTGGCTTCTGAAGAAAAGAGAAGAGGAGGAGGAGTTGGGAGAGAGGGAGGGAGGGGAGGAGGGGCGAAAGGGACAGGGATGTTTTGAATCCTAGCAAAAGGGAGCTGGAATCTAGAAAATGTACAGTGTCAGAAGGGAGCACAAGTTGCATCAGATTCGGGATTTAACATTTTCTGAATGTGTGACTGCGTGTGCGGGAACAAATCATATTTTCCCAATTCTATGTGCCAAGAAACGTTTTTTTTATTATTTTTTTATGAAGCGCCTTTCCAGAAGGTATTTGACTAATGACAAAGTCTGGAAGGAGGCCAAGTCCAACACCTTAGATCTACATTAAAAGCAGGTTTCATTTGAACCCCTTCAGAGCACAAAGGGACTACAGATGAAAAACAACCTCTTGGCTAACTCTGGCATATTTACAGAAATGTTGATTAATGTTCACTGCCCCTGTTAAATAAATGAATAAATAAACAAAAGGGATATTAGCGCATGAGCTCAAATTAATGCTACAAAGTTTTCAGTTTCGGACTTCTACTTTGGTCGAACTTTGGTCTAATTTTCATCAAACAGTGCAAGCAGCATCAACTTCCACTTCTGAGTTTTACTTTTTTATACCCTCTTGGTTTTCACCGTTGTTGCAGCCCATCACATCAAAAACGACTGAACTCTAAAATGTTTGTGAGGCGAGACCTGGGGATGTTTGACACAAATAGGCCAACAATCACAGATTGATCACAGACCACACAGATGGAAGGTGGATGTTGATACCTTTCCTGATCATATTATCCGCCTGCCTCCTTTGATCCACTTTGTATTCGTCAAATAATAAGCAATCTTAAAAGAAATCCAGCAGTGATTAAACATGCAAGGCATTAAACTCAACGTTATAATTAGGAAGTGCCAAAAAAGCCTTGAGGGATTTGTTTTTCATTGCGATACAAACCGACTTACTCTTGTTTAATTTCCACGTTTCTGAGTTTAAACAAATTTGACAAACGGAAGTAACACCACAATCAAAAGCAATTTCCGTTGCAAGTATGAAGAATCTCCCCCCGAAGATTTTCAGTCTAATTGGAATTGCTGCCATCTGACCGTAGGGGACAAAAAAGCTCAATAGGAAAAGACAAGAGCAAAGATTGTGACCAAAGTAGCTGTCAATATTGGTCTGAGACATAACAAATGAAAAGCATGTGACATAGCAAAATACCCGTATGCAGTTTAACTCAAACCTGCTTTCATACAGAGCTCAAAGTGTGATGCTTCCTAAATTCTTGCAGCATGTAAACACACAATTAGTAACATTTTCCAACGATCAATCCATATGACACAAATACTTAATTTTGTTCGGAACTCTCAAAAACTGGAACGATCATATTTGTGTTGAGTAACACATTTAAATATGAATGCAAACTCCATTTAGAAGAGAACTCATTGATGCTGTCTCCCCACGAAGACAGCATGTGATCATAAGTTAGATATTACACAGGAGCATGTCCTGTCTGTCTGTGAGCAAGTCTCGCTTTGTGGATCCTGCAAAGTCTGACAACAAGCTCAGAGACCGTGGAGCGTTGTGTCCCCTGATTCTGTCTCGCCTCTGAACATCTCTGGAGCTTTTTCGTTGTTTTGTGTCTTTTCCTGTCACACATTTGCATATTGAAAGCTGCTCGTCTGATATCAGCAGGTTCCCTCCAGTGACGCAGTAAAAAAACTGAAAAACAAGATTATTTTACAAGCGTGTCATGATTTCATTTCGAGATCTAATGGTAGGGATCAGCATGCAATCTGAATATTTCTAATATAATTGTTGATCTAGGGCTGGGCTATAATTTAATAAAAACATATATCGTCTTTCAATGGAATGATCTCTTCCTAAAGGGAATACTCCTTAATTTATCATTTGTTTTTACACAACATTCAGTGTTAAGCTGTAAATATGCATTGCAACAATTTTACTTTAAACTGTTTCGATCATTTTGCAACAAAAAAAAGAATTGGAGGAGAGAATACTGACAATCTTTTATTGGAACATTGTTTAATTCACCCCAAAAAAATGTGTTCAAAATGTAGTTATCTCAAATTGAAGATGTATTTAATGAATAACCAGAAAACATGCTATATCATGATATCCATTGTTATCAAGATAGGAAAATGTCTATATTTTTTGTCATATCAACCAGCCCGATATAGAGGGGAACCACTCAAACTGCCATCATGAGCTGAAGCCACCCTGATAAAGACCTCACACGGGCATTGTTTTGGAGTCAATGTCAACTGTCTGGCTGGCACGAAAACCTCACTCACAAAGGATGCTGAAAACTCTTTCTGTTTATGTAAGAATGAGGCACAAAGGCTTTAGGGGGAAAGGGTGACATTGTGTCCACAAGAATGTCCACCAGCGACTGGAAAAGTGACAAAGGGGACTGAAGTGAAACGACCAGAGACGGCCGCGCAGAACTGTGTTTGACAGCTCGATATTTCAAGACAAGGTCCTCAGACTCCCTCAGACCAGCAATTAACCATGTACAATGTTCCCAACCGTGCCAAAGCGTTATACATGGATGTATATGGTTGTTTGAATCATTTAGCGATACTCCATGGCTCACACTTGCAGGATTATATGACATGTCGAAGGTAAACATGACAGCAATAAGAATCTTCGAGGTACTTCAAGGACAGTGCTGTGACAGCAGTTTCTTCTCATCCGTGACTTAAGTATAGACTGGATTAACCCCAATGAAGTGTGCAGGGATGGATGTTTGGGGGGGGGGGGGGGGATAAACACCTGGTTGGGAATCTGCAACTCTCAGAGCAGGTATACCACTTCAATGGAGTTTTGAAAAGCAGAGGAGAAAATGTTACTGTAGGGCTCAACAAGCGGATTAAAGGCAGCAGTATTCCTTTTTCATTTTGCTTTGACAAGATGATTGCAGACTACAGTCAATGTATCAGTCTTTGTCCTCCTCTCGTCCCAGGGGCTGTGAAGAGCAGCAGGCCATGGGATCGTATCACACCCGACTACTGGAGAATTTAGGGACTGGACACAAAGAGGGCAGCAGCCTCAGCTCACACATTCTCTGCATATAGTGTTAATCAAAAAGAAGTGTACACAATGAATGTAATCTCCGTAGCAAAGCACTGCTCCTTCAAAACATCTGCTTTGCAGGCGCAACAAGTGCAAATATCTCCAAGTATAATAAAAATAAAAAAACACACAAACACATTCACTTCAAAGCTGTCGGTGGAATTTAGACTTTAACGAGCCAGAGGGGAGAAATGGAGGAAACACAAGGTGCATAAACGCTCCAGTCAGCCCAGACCAGACCTCTGAAAACCTCAGGAGATCTCCGCAGGAGGGGCAGACTCCAACGAAAAAAAAAAGGCTTGACTGCAGCCAGACTCGTCACAAACGCGGCAGTCTGCTGCATTTGAAAAAGAGCAGTCAGGTAGCCTTCCCACAATGCAACACACAGTGCACTGCAGACAGGAGGCTGCTGGCAAAACAACAACGTTCACGAGTGTCTGTGCAGCAGGCAGAAGGAGACAACTCTGTTGACGCAGCAGACACAACAAGGAAACATAATTACAGTTATACATTTCTTTGACATCTAGAGGGTAAAGAGCAAAAGTAATCAAAGAAAATGCATTTGAAGACGCGGGGAGCAAGAGATAGAGTTTAAAAACAATGTTTTCCTTATAGTAGGGCTGGGTGTCTCTCTCTTTTGAAAATAGATTTACTCTGAGCAGCGTGCTTGTATCCATCCAGCACAGCATGCCACATATTTCCACTTAAAAGATGAGGTAAGAGAGGGAGATAGAGAAATGATACGGAGCCCTAAGCAACAAGGAACCTTTAAAGTCTGTTCTTCATAATCTCAGCTGAAACACTGGAGGATTTCACTAGAAAAGCTATTTTCACAGTCAGTCCTAATCCTATAATCTAAAAGAGAAGCCGTGATGACACTGAATAAATGTAGATACAAGAGCCTAAGGGTTGAAAATACATTTAATAAAGCACCGACATTAAAGCAGAGGAAAACCCAGAAACCTTTCAAATACAAACTGAAATGTGTCGACCAACAAAAACATTTATTTTATAGGTTGTTTTTTGGGTGGGACTCCCAATAAGCATAATAATGCCCCTTTAATGTAACATATTTAATGTTTATTAGGTATTATATTGACAATAATACAAAAAAACTTGATTTGATACCAAAATGATAAAATAACAGCTGTTACAGATATGTAATCATTATTGGTTTCAGTTTTTTTTAATTGTATGCATTTGAATATTTCTGATTTATAGCCTGTTTGCTCAAATCTTCTGACCATTTGGCTGAATTAAGTCTCTAAAAGTCTTCCATTTTCTTTTCGTTTTCTCCCATTACCTAAAGTCATTCATATTCATTATTCAGGGGGAGAGTTCCTGTCAGGTGATTTTGTTGAACTCTGCTTGTTTGTTCTCTGAATGGACTGTCAGTTGGCACCTGATACATTCTGGATGTGGGAGCATGAAAGGTCAGTTTAGGGTCTGACTGATAGCGCCCACACAGATCAGGAAGGAGATATAACTGTGGCTCTCAGTAAATGACGGCGTGGGGCTTTCCATAATGAATGATTGTAGTCATAGTGAAATACAATCACAGTTGTTTTCCCTATTTGAAAAACAATTTAGTTCATATTCCAGAGAAACTTGCTGGATTGTTGACAGAGAAATTAATTGCCACTTATTTGAATGATTTACTAATCGCTTCAAGCAAACATGCCACACGTTTGCTGGATCCGGTTCCTCAAGGATTTGATTGTTGTCTCTGTCATGTCTGTATGATAAAAAAAAGTGTTTTGACTGCTGGTCCAATAAAACAAGCTATATGATTGTAACATTATGGGAAATAGGGATGCACGATAACATTGGCAAGTCATTGCTATTAGCGGATACATGTTTTAAGATGAAATATCGGCGGAAATGTACTTTTCCTTCGATAAGGAAGGCAGGTTTATCACATACTCTATGACTAATTAATGAATGTTTGACCTGAGTTAAAGTTGTTCTTTCATTACTTCTAATCAAATTGTGCTTTTGAAAACGATTGTATTATATGTCTGGCAGTGGGTATAAAGATAAGCCATTAAGATAACAGTAGGCTTTATAATATTTGGATTCCACTACAGAAGAGACTACAGGATGTTTTGTCCAAGAAGATGAAAAACCTGTGTTTCTACTGGTATTGGTATAAATCAGCCCAAATGTTTTGAACAATGTTTCCTCTGTTGTCGGTGTCCAAAATCACATTTTTTGCCTTTTGACGGTGTTTTTTATGCCACATTAGCCAATAGACACTTTTTGGATCATTTTCTCACATCATGAGTTGACATCTCAGATATTGAATTGTGATAGAATTTATGATTAGATGGAAATAGATTGCATCTGAAGATCTCTGATAGTTATCTCTGCAAGAAGAATCCACCATAATTTGATAACAATCACTAAAAATTAACCTCAACATTTACTTTGTCCAAAATCATCTATTTAACAGCACCCCTGCTTCATTAACATCCAATTATAATGTAACCAGACAGAAAAAGTCATTAGTGCTTCGACAATAGAGAAGGGATGTTAAACCCGAGAGGTCAAAGGAGGAGAAGCAACATTTATTAGCACATTCCTTAAGTGCTAAAAGGCTTAATGGGAGTAATTTAAAACACAGGTATGTTGAAGCCTTGGAAACACTGCCAACAACCCATTAATGCACCGCCAGCAATTCAAATCTGATGCACACACACAAACACACACCTCGTGGACACTTGCCTTTCCAGGAACACAACATAGAAAGGAAACAACATAGTCGCTGTTTGTGTGATTTCCCCCCTACTTCCATCACGTTATGTCTCTCTGCCTTTAGTTCTCGCTCTGTCTGCCTTTCATTGTGTCTCGGCTCCATGTATTACCCCTTTTGTAGTACAGTATATTCAATACATAAACAAATACAGCTGCTGCGTTTCATCCAGCCTGTGATTAGTCTTGTCGACTGCACACACCAGAAAAACGAGACAAATATGCCACTAACTCCGCCCGGACGACATTTCTGGAAACTCTGTGTTGTTTGTGAGGAGGTGGGAGTAGCTATTATGAGTTTCTGTCATAAATTATCCAGACTGTAAATGAAACGGTTAGACAATAAGGGGCTTATTATTGGACGGAATGAAAGAAGTGTTTGTTTCCTGCAGGATGACTTTGCAAGTGGGATGCTCAAAAGACTGCTGGGAGGTGTGAGGGTGTCAGAGAGTATGGAATATACCACGTGCATGTTGTCTGTATGTCCTCTTTTATCACATTTTAACATTTGTGTGTGTGCGTCTGTGAGGTATAGGCTGTGTTACAACAAGATTGAAATTGAAGAGATCAATGCCCCAGCCCGAGGCCCTGGGAGAGTGACTAACCATCTAATTAGAGGGAAGAGGGAAGAGGGAAGAGCCAGAGCTTTAAATGAATTATTAGTGCCTCCTCAGAGACTGGGCCGAACAATGACGGGATGAGATGAAAAATGGCCACCACACTGTATCACTGACAGACCAAATAGTCTGCAGTCCCAAGGGACTTGATACTGGGGCGACTGGGGGATGAAAAGACGCCTCAGGCGTTAGATACGCACAGAGCAGCTGTAATTCATCATACTTCACATTCAAAGAGATTGACTTGTTGTTGTCTACTGTGGCAGGTTGTGCTGGTTATCTGGATGTGAATGACAGCAGGGAAGTCCCCAGGTATGTGCAGTTTGCAAATTACAGGAACAATTCTACACTTTAGATGGCAGCTTGAAAAGTCCAGCGCTTGATGTTTTTTCCTTATTCATGAAAATAAATGAATGCATTCAGACTGTTTGACATATTTGGGTTGGGAAATATTGTTTAAACACAACTTTCATTAGTTGTTTCAAAGGGAAGTTGCATAAATATGAATTCATCAATGCCTTTTAATTATTCTTGTAAAATTCAACTGGGAGAATGGCATACGAATACTTGAGGAGGAAACCACAAGAGGCTGAGATACAAAAATGGAAAGCATTGGATAAACATGGCGTTAATCGTACATCATGGGTAAGAAACGATCTACGGCTACAAACAAAAGTAATGGCTATGAAAATTATGAACAATAGCGAATAATGAAAAAGAGCCTTATCAGCCCTCAAGTTAAGACGTAGCTGTTTGATAAGAGGGTGCAGCAAGAAGAAAGGACATGCGCTCATTAATCAAAGGGCCTTATTTAAATGGGATTATCAATGTGCCCTGTGAAGTTAATTAACATCTGCCCACTGGATTATTACATACTGCATCTTGTGGGCACAGTTTGAGGGCAGCGCAAGAAGCCAGATAATGGATTGATCAAATCAGAAATCCAAAATAGTGTATCGTCTGGGGATCATGAATGTGGTCAGTAAATGTTGTTTTTATCTACCCAACAGAATACGTAATTGCAAATAAGAAGGCCATGCGGGAAGCATACAAAAACACTGTTTGTGACTAGAATAATTTGTTAGTCACGTAATTGCGTACTTAACTAACGCCATTTCTGGATTATTATTTTTACACAAACATCAATCTTTCATTAATTAAATTAATAACAGATTTGTTTACTGTGAAGTCGGAAATGTATTTTGAAGATTGAGTGCATGTAACAAGCAAAAAAGTACTCATATTGCTTGGAATTCGTAGGAGAGACATCATAGAAACTGTTATGAGACTGTGTTGGAATGCTAGCATGGTCACTGTGAGGATGCTATCATGGTGATGTTAGCATTTAGCACAACGTAATGCTGTAGTACATCTAGCTGCTAACATGGCTGTAGAGATGTTTCATCATTTTCTAACTTATAATTCTAATACATTGAGATGAAATTGGTCTCAACAACATGCACTGTGAGCTCGCAATACACTAGCTAAACACTCTCCTATAAAAAAGTGTAATTTATTAGACCTGCTCAGAAACATGCTTTTCTACATTTGGCTGTGAGCCCTCATTCCTAAGAGCTAAATTGGTTGACCCGATATTAATCTCCCCGTCTCTCCCAAGACAGGCACTAAAAAACGGCCATCTACTTGTTCTCATTAGCAAACATTCTACACAGCGGACTCGCTTCGTAATCGATACCTTTAATTCCCTAATGGCCCCAACTGATTTAACCCCAGCTCTGTGGAGAGAGAGAACGAGCCAGAGAGAAAGGTTAGGAGATTAGATCTACCTGATGTCCTGTGGCTTGTTTTTGTGAGGCTTTACTCTCTAGTTTCTGTCTGAGGGTTTCCTCCCATCACTACAGGCAGGTATTTCCCCTGAGGGCAGGTTCTGGGTGGAGCTATGAGAAGGTCAGAGGTGAGAGTAAGATAACAATGAGCGTGTTCAAAGCTTCGCCAGGGAAGGATGGGCCAAATGCAGGTGAAAGAGGACACGTCATGTCAAGCTGACAGCTGAAAATCAGCACCTGCCAAGTGCCAAATACATTCTGAGAAATGATCTGCAGTGCATTTAAACTCTCTTGTTCCTGTGTGTGTATGGGTTTAAGTCTTGTATTAGCAATATTTAACGTATTCCCTATGTTGAAGTCAGTGGCAAAAAAAACTAATTAAGACAAAATCGTGCAATGTATAAATACGCAGGTTTCAAATAAGACCTGTAAATCAACCTGTGGTAATTGGATACATGAAATAGCTCGTAAAAGAAGGAGCTTGGCATAAGCAAAATGTATAATTAATTTGGTTGGAAGGAAATAATCTTGCCAGGTAATAGTTCAATTTACAAGCCTGGGGCTGTGAGGCCAAGCAGCTCATTCTGGACACTGGTTGCATGCCATGCACGCACATATTTTAGGAACTACAGCTCTTTATGAATGTAGTACTTTTATGAGGAACCACATGATGTGCTTTATTGGCTTCTACTGGATCATCTGTTTGCCATTTTTCTGTTTTAACAACTCAACAAGATTTCTTTTTTTTCCCTTTCTTTATCATTTTAAAAACGTGTGCGAAAAACTTAAACACGAAAAAACTATCGTCTAAACACAAGCAAAACATGACTGACCTTACCCCAACCTTAATTCTCATGATGTGAACCTACAGGAGCCAAAACCCGCTCACTTCTCAAAAATGTCCTCACTTTGAAGGTCTAAATCTCTGACCTGTTCTTACCCTGTCAAAAGTACAGAAGCACACACACACACACACACACACACACACACACACACACACACACACACACACACACACACACACACACACACACACACACACACACACACACACACACACACACACACACACACACACACACACACACACACACACACACACACACACACACACACACACACACACACACACACACACACACACACACACACACACACACACACACACACACACACACACACACTTCTCCACTCAGTGATGCCTGAACCTGTCTCATCGTTAGGAGGGATGGTTGTGGAGAAAGCTGTTCCAGGACCACCTAGGGGAAATATTCTGCCTTTTGAAAGCCTTGACAGAGAATGAGATAAATACTGCAATAACAGATCCTGAAAGCATCCCTGGTTCAGGCAACCACAACAGCCACGAGGCAGGGCTGTGGTGCTTTAGTCTGCGCACAGTTTCCAGACCACATGTACAACATCTTCAGCTTATCTGTCTCTTTCTTATTTCAACTCGCAGTTGTTCTTGTGTCAGGCATTTATTCAGCCGTTGGACTTTTGCTGTCAAAAGGAATAAGGCGTTAACGTCTATTCTATAATTACCAAGTGTATCCATATACTCCGGGGCGATGCAGAGACAGGTACAAAATCAATCAATCAGTATACACAATGAGGAACTTGTTCCAGTTGTTGGTCTTTAACATTAATTGAGCTCTTCTTAGCTCCAGCATTGCCCCAACTGATCTTGACTAATGTAACATAGGCTTGACTTAATGCAGAAACAAACGATCAATTTCAATTCAATCAATCTAGACATAACTTTGGGTCTGGGAACGTCAACCTATCCACTAGCTGTTGAGATATCTCACTGGACAAGTTTACACTTTGAACTGCTGGAGCAAAAAAAACTTAGGGCATCACCAAAGTCATTGTGATCATCCTCATGGAGGTGTGTACCAAAATTATTGGCTATCAGTTTAAAAGTTGTGATGACCTTTCCTTAAAATTCCAAAATGCTCACCTGATCGAGGCGTTAGAGGAAAAGGCAGGGGATCACTAAAGTCAAAACAGACGGAATGACAAAGATCTAGACAAATAATCCAACCAGTAAAGGATATAATCCTTAATTGCATCTTTAAGGGGCTATAGCCCTGCAACCGGTTATGTTTCAGTTTTTTGTGTCAGGATTGTATACAGCAAGAGTAACTGCATCGCAAAGAAGTGGTGTTTTTTTCCAAATTCCATAGAACTGTTCATTTACAGCTTGTACTTGAGCAAAAAAAGATGTGACATTTACAGCGAAGCAGAGTGAGAGAGAAAACAATTACTTTTGTGTGATGCCATGTAAACCACTGACCCTTGGACTCCTCCGTTTCATCCCAAAGGGTTGAACAAGGGAAACTTGGGAAATAGATATCAGGTCAGATTCATTCAAGACTGGCTGGCGGTCTACTCAGGTGTCCCACAACTTCAAAGCGCCATTTAGCAGCTTCATAAATCACTCTTAATGAAGGCAATATTTCATCATTGCATATTTTCTTCAACGTTCGGTCGTAAAACCTTGGGCCAAACACATAACTACTTTGTTTTAATCTTTTCAAGGTGTGGCTGTTTAGCTTGCCAGAGGGATATGATGCCTCTGGTGTTGAGATTATTGTTCCATGGTGACAGAATCAGACGTTTCCTTAATTGTTTTAATAGATTAAATGATAGCCTACCGTAAGTGAGGTAATTATACATCATGCCACTTAAAGGTTGAGCATTGACAGCTCTATGACAAATAAACAGTTTAATCACCACAAAGTATCTTTGAAAGCAGGTGTTGTCAGCCACAGTAACAATGTATAAATAAAATCATATTGAAAACGTACACTACAGTGTTTTTATTTACATCCTGTAAAGAGGTCGTATCTTCTTTATGTTAAAAAAATCATTGGTGAAGTAAGTCCTCACAACAAACCTGCAAATACTCGCCATACTGGCAGCCAAAGAAAGCAAAATGGAGATCTGGGAGATTGTATTTTGAAGTTGCAGTAGAAATACTAGAGTGTCAAACTGTAAAAAGAAACTTAGAAAAAGTTGCACATGAAAAACTTAACTTTGGGAAAATCACAAAAGTCTGCAGGTGCTAAAAGAAAAAGATAATTAAAAGTACTCTTTATACAGAATGGCCCATTTAAGAATGATACAGTATACTACAGTATATAAGTATTTAAACTCTGAATCTGCAAAGTAACTGGTATTCTTTTAATATTTCAAATGAATATTGGGGAATAAAAAGTACAGCGTTAGACTCTGAAATGAAATCAATTAGAAGTATAAAGTAGCATACAATTGAAATACCTATGTTAAGAATATGTTTTGCACTTGATTGAAAGTACATTGCTACCGATTGATAAGATGTATAGTGGGAATTAAATAAGAGCATACATACTGTAATGAGTTTTGAAAGACAGAAAACTCAGTACGTGGTGAGTTTACATTTAAAGTTAAAGTTACAAAATAACTTTTTTACAAACTCTTGTGAAATAGGAGCACCTTAAAGCCATAAAGGGTGTTAGAAATGTGAATAAACTGAATAGATAGAATGTGGGAGATGTGAGTTTAACTTTACAATTCTCATCATTATACTCAACATGAATTTTATTTGAAATTAGCATTTCCTCTGAGGGCATTTTCCTACAAAGGAAAAGCCTCACAGCCTCTTCAATGTGCCTTTTCTGCAGAAAAAGACAGTTGAGCAACACGTTTTTCTAGGTTATACAGCACGCTGCTGAGAGGAGCTCCTGCCGTGCACATCAAAGCGTCTTTGTCTTGGCAAACGCTCGAGGACTTCACCCTGACAGTTTCACTCTGTGTCAATGAAATTAAGCCAGGGCACATGCAAGCTGAAAAGAGCCACACTAAAACAAAAAGTCCTTCCAGAAACAACACTCTTAAAAAGGAACGTTGATAGTCAATTAACGTTCATTTTGGGCTCATGTCACAACAGTGATACATATAGTGCCGTAATGCTTGATATGTGTAACTAAAGATATCATTATCAATTGACCTGATCATATTTCTACAATGTTTTCTGTCTTTACAAACAATTCCTTGCCATATTGTCAATCATAAATGGTAATTAATTATTTATCACAAGTGAGTCAAATGTACTAAATTAAGCTTATTTTTTAGCAGACTGGCCTCAACACAAGTAAACTGAAAACTGATGTTGACCTTCTGGGAATTGTCTGACTACCTCATTGAAAACAAATAATTAGAGTCCCTTAATTATAGATGTCAACTCTATGTTCTATCCGGTGAACAAACTGTTCTGTAGAGAAAGGCTTTCTGGCATAATGACCCTGATCAAGGCCACAAGCCGAAACTCGTTTGTCTAACAATTAAGTTGTTTGGTATATTCCACGTGTTGCTGAAGTTATACCTCTACGCCCTATAGTTTGCCAGAGGCTGCACTGGTAAATTCCTTACACCTCATTAGATCAGCGCTGCTAAGTCAAACAACATGAAGCCTTCTCTGCCTTGTGCACTGAGGGCTGATAGAAATACTAAAAATAAAACTGAACTAAACAGCAGGGAAAACTTTGCAATGAAATTATATTTACCAAAATATAAAGAACTTGAGACTTTAAAAATGTAAGTCTTCAATAAGTTAGAAAGGCTGATAACTAGATTCCACCTTGAACATGTCAATTTCCACAGTCGTAGATGTGCCTTGACAGCATGGCTTTTTAAAATGGTTATTTCCGGCGCACGATAACTGCTGCCATAAGGGATTACAAGGATCTACTAGTGTTGTGATCTACACTATAATCCACCATGTCCGGCTATGTGTTTCTGACCTCATGTGACCTGCCTGGCAGCGTGCACTAACAGAGTGTGTCACCTTCACCAGGGTGGCAGGACCCTAGATGACAGGGAGCCTGGCTGTTGGCAGGCTCCAGGTGCCTCAGCGAAGCGGCAACCAACTAACAACCACGCGACATCAAACGTAAGCAGAAAAGTTGACAAAACGGAGGCCCAGACAAAACAAAAACCAGACGAAATGAAAACAAATATCACTGTTGCCCTTCCTCTGGCACACCGCTGTGTTTTTCAGCCTTTTGTTGTTGGGAACACTGACACTGACAGAGCATGGGCATTCTCTCACTTGGCAGCCCTAGCTTTCAAAGGCAGCAGATTGAGAGCAGAAGGTGAGGCACCACGTGGCGATTGTGGTTTCACAATAGACGAGACAGAGCGTAGGTGTCTGAAATCTGCCTAGTATCCCTGCAGGGAGAAACCGTCTCCAATGAGCAGGCATGTTTCTTGACACTGGATGCCTGGCTCAGAGCTATCTTCATCTCCTTTTCTTAAAATGGATCATTTTAAATGCTGAAACAGAAAGAGGATAGTTCATGGAGACACTATTTGATAGCTTTGCCGGGAAATAGGAGCACTTTAAAGCCATAAAGGGTGTTACAAATGTGAATAAACTGAATAGATAGAATGTGAGAGATGTGAGTGTTTAAATGGATTGATCACCTTCTTTTATTCCTGAGTCTAACTTTACAATTCTCATCATTATACTCAACATGAATTTTTTTGAAATGAGCATTTCCTCTGAGGGCATTAGGCGCGTTCACACCGGAGTACTTTTACTTTCCCGTTTAGTTCCGATAGTGCCTGGAATTTTGCGTTCACACCAAAAAGAGAACTTAGTTCAGAGAACTTTTACCCCCATTTTTAGTGCCTGCTAGAAAGGTGGGACTATCCTGGGGAGAAAAAAGTAACAATTTTGATTGGCTGGGCAAATTGCAACCCACACACTGTAAAACTCAGAAAAGTTTTGTGAATCAGCCATTTTATTTGCTATTATTAGCATTAGGATTAGCCCCGCGCACCAACGGAGAGAGACTAACTTATGGCAACACAAAAAAAAACATGGGAGCGCTGGAGTGATGAGGAGGTGTCGGCGTTCTGGCGATTTACTCGGAAGGCTTCAGTAGAAGCAGCTGGGAGTCCCAGCAGCTTCTACTGAAGCCAGTCCCCAACTCCGGGGACTTCGGGTGGCAGTATACACCGTGAAGTGGTTTGCGGCCTGCCAGTAAACCCAAAGCAGAAGAAGAAGAAGTGACGTCAGCGGCTTCATTTGCGTAATCTTCCCTCAGGGAACTTATTCCGGTGTGAACACGATCTGTACTTAGTTCCATGGAGGAACTAAGTGCTGGCACTAAGTGCTGGGCACTAAGTACGGCAAAGTACTTGGTGTCAAAGCGGCTAATGTCCTACAAAGGAAAAGCCTCACAGCCTCTGCAATATGGCTTTTCTTCAGAAAAAGACAGTTGAGCAACAAGTTTTTCTTGGTTATACAGCACGCTGCTGAGAGGAGCGTCTTTGTCCTCGATCGCTGGGATGGGTTTCTCGCTGCACAGTGCTGGATTCTGGAGAAGAACAAGGCTGAACCAGCACATGGTAAACCAATCGGGAACAAAAGCTGGCCTAATTCAACCAAAGATAAGGGATAAGAGACAACACAAAGGTTGGGGATATTAGCCTAGAAAAACCGGGCTAAATGGACAGTTGTCTGAAATAGGTCAGTCAAAAGTCTAATGGGATACACACAAGCTCCTATACACATAAACACGCAATCTATTCAAACAGCAAGCTTTAGTCGAGCATGCTACTCAGACAAGATAATGGTGGGATAGCTCCAGGGGTTCTTGAGGCCAGGCGTTACCTACTTCAGGGAAAACTCACAATATCTCAAAGTCTCAGATTTGCCCACAACACTGTCTGATCAATATGTCCACTTTTTACCTCGAGTTCGAACACAGGCTGAATTTAATCCTTTAAAGCAAGGCTTTTATATGTTATGGCAAGGATTGTAAAAGCATATAAAGAACTAAGACCTAATTCCTATTAGGTCTTATTATATATCATTATATATCAAAGAATGTATAGGTCAGTTGGTGTTTGACTTCTGCTTGCGTTGATTTATGTTCAGTTATCTGATTCTTTTGAGATTAAAAGAATGCAATAAAACCTAATCTACCTTGCAAAGGGAAGAACGTGAGAAAAATGCACATGTGACATGCTTGCGGCTAATTGCAATATCTTAACCTCCTATTCTGTATTTCTTTCATCTTTGGCATCAGAACCAGTGTAGGTTGATCCACCCTTAGTCAGTTTTCAACAGCAGTGATTAAAAAGGTGGAAGGAATGAAAGTAAGGGGATTAAAGGAAGGCTTGTCTTTGTAAATGTGTGCCAAACCGGTAGAGAAGACAGAGGCAGCGAATATCCAAACTTAAACAATCACACTACACACATTTATCCAACTACTGGACTCTCTCACCCACTAAACATACATATTTATCCACAAACAGGTAGATGCACATTAACACTCACATTAAACAACGTGTCAAAACAAGCTACAAAGCCAAAGGGGAAACTTCTGAACACACATGCGAAAACACACGGAGGCAGCGATTGACAGCTTGCATTAAAGTGAGGGCAGGCCCAGGCTTGGCAGGAGGAGGGGAGACGGGAGACAATTAGAGACATTTTTGGGATGATAATAGTTGTGTACAAGCCATACAGTCTATAAAAGCTATTCATAGCAGGCGAGCAGATGAGCATAGCAATGGAAATGGCTGGTCCGTGTGCCCACGACACGGCCCCGAGGGCATGGAAGGGCTCAGAGAGAGAGAGGGAAGGAAAGATGAAGGAGTGTCAACGATCTCTTACTCTTGCATGTTGGGATGTCGCAGTATCTCCAGTAGATCCCGTCCTCGTGATCTGCGATGTAGCACCACGGCTGAACGTCCCCATCAGGGTTCCTGCAGACATCGAAGGGTTAAAGTTAAGTGCACACTTATTATTATTACTGAGGATGTATCTTTTATATCGATTTTGCCTTCCGGTTTCTCACAATTAAAAATAAATAAACAATTGGGTCAGTCATTTCACAATTTAATGAAAAGAAACACAAAATCCAGGTATTAACATTTATTTAAAGTATGTTGATTTGTATTGATTGATTACATTTGATATATTGGTCAATTAAAGGTGGGGTAGGTAAGTTTGAGAAACCGGCTCGAGATACACTTTTTGTTATATTCCATGGAATTCTCTGAACATCCCGATAGCAATGAATATCTTAAGTGCTTTGACAAAAAATCCATAAAGAAATGTCATCTGTGGAACCCGTAATACTGTAAAAAGCACGACCAATCATTTTAGCCGGCCCGGCAAAAATAACTGGATGGCCTACCTGCCTGTCAGCCTTCCATCTGTGCACAAACTTATCTCGTGCCCTCATTGGTCATGTGCGCGTTCGTGTGTGTGTTGGAGGAGGGGCTCTGTAAGGAAGTGGCAGATTTTTTCCAGTTGTGTATTTTCAAATTCTAGCACACTCGAGCTGGTTTCTCCAAAATGACCTACCCCACCTTTAAGATTAAGATCAATTACATGAATTCCCGTTATTTTCCAATTTCACACACCGGCCCGAAATACACACACACATGCACAAACAGGACCTATAGACATGCACTAATGGAGAGGGGGCAAAATAGCACCTCTCCAGCGAACAGACCACACCCCACATTTTTGTTCGATTGGGACTTGAACCAGCAACCCTTCAGTTCCCAAACCAAGTCCATACAGAGTTGTATTCATTTATTATTATTTATTTGGTTAATGGACAGAAATAATGAATTATAAACTATAATATCTTTATCAAACAATGTTTTTTTTCTCTTTTTTTGTAAAATGTTTTGTGAAGTGTTTTCTGGTTCCAGCTTTTCAAATGTGAAGACTTAACGTTATCTCCTCAGACTTAAGGAAATTTAATTATTTATCCACAAATAAAGTCAATACTCAAAGTGATTAATAGCTTAATCAAGAAATACATTCAAAATTAAAAACAGCACAGTCTCGTTGTGATTTTAAGATGGTGATCTGGACATCCCAGTGGAGCATTGCAGGAAAAGTCTGCCTGTACTACAACAGGTAGCATTTCTAAGCTTCAATCAAATTCAAAGTCTTTTTTCCATGTTCAGCTTTTCTAACAACTATATATATATATATAAGAAATGAATAAGACATAGGAAAAGCAACTCATAAAATCGGTTTTATAACAATATGACAGCAAGAGGACACAGAACAAGGGTTTAACAAAAACTGATGCGCAGCGTTGTGTTGAGGTCGTGGTGAGTATTCAAAAGAGATAAAGAGAGCAAGGATATGAGCGCCCAACCACAACCTCACAAAGAGCAACTGGCAATCATCTACGCTCTCCAGGCTTGACCATGCGTGTCAGTCAAGACCCAGATCAACGGGCCTTTGATGGGTGGAGATGGTTGGAGGTCAGGGGGAAAGCTCTTTGTTCCTTGTCCAGACACAAACCTGGAAAAGGGATTTTAACTTTTAAACCATCATATGAAGGCTGACATGCCCCTCGGTGCTTTTGCTTTTCAGTTTCACTTACAAAAGCAATGAAAAGTGGGATTGAAGCATGGAAATGCCTAAAAGCTTTGTGCAGGCTCCATATCTCCAGTTGTTTTGAGCTCTATTTTAGGATAAGGGTATTGTAAAATAAAACCCTGTCGAATAAAAAAGATCTCTAAGACGATATTTTTTTCCGGACCTGACAATAACTGCCAGAAACCTTTTCTCTTCTCTTTTTACATATCTCATTGTAGCATCTTGAGAAAGCCTGGGGCGCTACAATATCCCCTTTCGTCCTTTGTGAACAAAGTTGTGAAGGGCGTTTCCATTTCTTTTCTTCTCCCATTAAAAACACTATCCAGAGTTTCCTCCTCTCTTTTCAGTCAGCATGAGGTATTGACAAAGATGTCGCTGTAAATACTTTTTCCGGCTGAACTCAAAGTTAAGTGCCTCAAAGCTTTTCACTTTTGTTATCAGGGAAAGTGTTATCTTTCTCTTTCTTACAGCCAGTCGTTGATGGGAAAGTGTGAAGAAAGACTTCACGTTTTTATATGTTATTTATTCTGCCATCAATAACAACCCAGAACTCACGGCCTCGACCTGAAATTGTCCCATGTTCAAAGGAAACCATATTTGTTTTCCAGTAAATATCGACACCTTATCATGGGCGCATATCTGTTTGTTGCTTCACCCGGTTTGACGGCAGACACCTGTTTGTTTATCCCGAGGCTACAGCTGAAAAAGAAAGAGCAAAAACTGGGTGCCACCATCAAAACATTGGATTAAATAGCCTTTCTCTATACCCTTCTCTTTTTCATGCCTTTCAACGTGTAATAGCCCTGTTTGAAACAAGACTCCAGAGAGCTCAGCTATAGCCACTTAGGTAATTTACTGTGCTTTCTCAATCTCCCCCTAAGGAGGCAGACATGAATTACAGCCATCAGCGTGGACAAAAGAAAGTCCTCAGTAGACCACCATGTCTGATCCAGGGGTATCTTTGATCAATGAATGACGTTGTGCGCCCCTCCAAGCGATTTCTCCCAAACTACTGGTCCCCAAAGTGTTTCGCCCCTCTCTTTCACACACATCTGAACACACCCTTTGCGCAGAAGTATGGGAACATCTTCCAAAAGGGATGAGGTGTGTGTGTGTGTGTGTGTGTGTGTGTGTGTGTGTGTGTGTGTGCGTGCGCGCGTGCGTGTGTGTTTGTGTGTGTGTTTGCCGGGGAGGGTGGAAAGGAGAGAGTGTCAGATTAGCCGAAGTGCCACAGTGCCAATAACAGCAGGCCTAGATGCACTGAAATGTATTCGTTTAACCTGGCAGCACACAGAAAGACCTCAGCCCTTGTGGTGACACTGATAAAAGTTGCTGCCAGTGTATGTGTTTGTGTGTATGTAGTTTTAGGGTCGTTCCATTCACATCCATGTGCGTCAGAGATGGCCTGCTTGGCTATGAAATAGAAAAGCTTGTTCAAACACTCTCATACCCAGAGGTGGATCACAGACGATGTTTGGACACTTAATTGGCACAATTAAGCTGATTGAGTCATTTTGCTCCGAGTGAGCCACACACTTTGGTACGCAGCCAATTATAGCCACATTGCATTTTGCCTCACAGGCTCTACGGTCCTGCTTTTGAAGGCTAAGACATCTGAACACAGAGGAAAACAGCTGTTCTTAACTGGCTGGTTGCTGTTCAAAAGATTTCCTTTAATAACCATTTTACACGTACCTTAATCAGAATATTTACGATCACTTTTAAAAATGCCTGGCACTATAAAACAAAAAATCCTAAAATCATTTGGATGAAACGTATATGTGCAAATGCTAGGAATAACATGATGGAGCTAAGCTCGAAGTGAGATTCGAGAGCGCAAAACTAATAAGGCGTAAAACAAGATCAAAGCAAATTTTGCCGAATTGGAAATAGGAGTAATGTTGATTGGAAAGTGGAGGTGAGAGGCTCGTCTGGATTGGGATTTGAGGTCAACAGCAGATCAGAGTCTGGCAATTTACTGCCTGAGAGACGACTCTTTAATTGACTCGGATGATTTAGCATGCAAACTGCTGCCTGCTGCTGTACTGCATGAAAGCATGTATTGAAGAAGAGGACTTGTTGGTTGCGGGGCCGATATGTAAAGTCTACTGTCTGCTGTTGTTCTCTCACGGTCCACTAGTGCTGTCGTGATGTTGTGATGTCGGAGTGTCATGGGTGGCTGGGGAACACTATGCTTCTTCACTAATGTCTTCAAAGGATCCATACGCATAAATTACACAATTAACATGTTCTCACATCCTTTAATGGAATCTAGCCATGTAGATAATTTTGGGTTCATTCATTCAGGATATGTGTTTTTGGCCTTCACCTCATTACAATGGAGATGAATGGAATGTCTTGTTTACAGCATTGAGAAGAGATCCTACTTTGGATAATCTAAGGACCTCACCGGCAACAGTTCTCTTCAAATGAAAACTGTTGACAATGAAGCCTGAGGATTATCCGCAGTAGCATTGAGGATACAAATTAGGGGAAGAAAAGATGATATTGGCTTATTACCACTAACCAAAGAGAGAAGCTATTTAACTACACTAAAAACACTAATGTAAAATGACTCACACAGGAGCCCTTTGCTTGGCATTGGCTAATCACCAGTACAGAACTGTGTCAGAGAATACGGGCTTCTTTTTGAAAAGAGTCGCAGGTACATAATACATACATAAATATAACATCTCTTGCAAACTTAGTTAGAGGAAGATTTGACCCTGAATCCCAAGCTGTATTCAGCAGAAAAAATCCAATTAAAAAGCTTAACATTTGCTGATCATTTTTGTTCCTACCCTCACCTATGGTAATGAAGGATGGGTCATGATCGAAAGAACGAGATCGCGGATACAAGCGGCCGAGATGGGTTTTCTCCGCAGGGTGGCTGGTGTCTCCCTTAGGGATAAGGTGAGAAGTTCAGTCATCCGGGAGGGACTCGGAGTTGAACCGCTCCTCCTTCGCGTCGAAAGGAGCCAGTTGAGGTGGTTCGGGCACCTAGTAAGGATGCCACCTGGGCGCCTCCCTAGGGAGGTGTTCCAGGCACGTCCAGCTGGGAAGAGACCGAGGGGTAGACCTAGGACCAGGTGGAGTGATTATATCTCTTCTCTGGCCTGGGAGCGCCTTGAGATCCCCCAGTCAGAGCTGGTTGATGTGGCCAGGGAAAGGAAAGTTTGGGGCTCTCTGCTGGAACTGCTACCTCCGCGAACCGACCACGGATAAGCAGGAGAACATGGATGGATGGATGGATGGATGAACATTTGCTGATTTGAGATGCTAACTGGGAAAGAGAGCTGAATATGTCTCTTTTTGAGAAAGAAATCTGAAGATTAAAATCAATCTTCTGGTAGATTGTGGGTGAACTGTTGACTAGTTTAGAATTTGAAAACGTCTGGTTGACACCTTTGAATGGCTTCCCCTCCATAGCATCAGCATCCACGTTTGTATTGTAATATTTAAAGCCTTCTGGCAAGGCGAACTGACAAACAACACATAATTTATCAGAAACAAAATTGAAATTATTAAAACTGTTTCTGATTCTATGTTCAGTTATACTTAGTCACTAGATCACAACCTATTAGTTGGATGCAGAAATGTCAAAAAAATTGAATCTCTATACCTGCACAAATAAAACCAAACTATCTGCATGGCTAAAAAACAACTCGAAATTTGTTTCATAATTTACCAAAGCCGACTGGAACTTAATACAGTCTCACAAACTGTGGATAACTTGGCTGCAGTTTGCTTGACCTTAGCTTTGCACCTGACATCATAGAGATTCAATTACAATCAACTTGGAGAACACTATTCACTCTGGCATTTCCATTATCTCATCTATGTAAGGGAAAAGCATTATAAGCCATAGTGGACACTCGTAAATCACACACACACACACACACACACACACACACACACACACACACACACACACACACACACACACACACACACACACACACACACACACACACACACACACACACACACACACACACACACACACACACACACACACACACACACACACACACACACACACACACACACACACACACACACACACACACACACACACACACACACACACACAATGGCTGGCAAAGCTATTCAACCACCCACTGAAGCGTCAGGCACTTCACACCCTTGTACTAATGCACCGGGGCGAAAATCAAAAAATCAGTCTGTGAAGTAGATTGAAAGGAACAATAAAGGAAATATAAATGACTTTTGAATGTCGTGAAGTATCAGAAAAGGTAAAAAAAAAAGTACTTAAAAGGTGAAAAAAACTACTTTATAAAGTGTTAAGCTGCAGAATGACCAATATTCAACTCAATACCAGACATAAGAGTTGATCATTGACTTCCACTTGATTATATGAAATTAATTCTGAATTGCCACACACTGATGAGGAGTACTGTGATATTCACTGTTGGAATGAGCCTCGCTCAGTCTCAGCTAAGACACACGAGCTGTTGTCCTTTCCTGAGGCTTTGTGCTGCTTTTCTTTTTGCAGGCGAACAATGTGACATTTCCCCGCTGCCCAGTTTCTCCCCGTTTTTTACAGCAGGCTATAACAGTGAAATGTGGGGACTGTTAGGGGTCTTTCTCCAGAACCGCTGAAGTGCCCTCTCGACTAAATCACCAACTGGAAAACGGCAGTGATGGGACCAGAAGTTAGTGTGTAATACTCTACTTCCCTGCTTCTCAACACCTTATATGTGCGTGGAGCCGTGTGTTAAGGCAAATACGTGCAGCTTCCCATTATACACCTGTGCCTTGGCCTCAGATCAGGCTCATAAAACCCCAATTGGCCTCAGGGTCAGACATGCCAAAACTTCCCTGGCTCTGCTTCTTTTTTTTTTTAACCCCACCCTTTGTTTAAGTATTACCACCTATTGTGTTCTAGTCAGAAACATCCAGAGAAATGTAAGCCCCATATGAAAGATCATTATTTTACTTAGTACTCGTACAGTACAAATGTAAATAAGGTTATTTACAATCTAAATTCATTAACAACGTCTAAGACATCTCACTTTCTGCAATAAAACTAATCTAACATTAGACATCATGCTTTATATACCAACTATGTGCAATATGCAATATGTGCAATATGAGCAATATATATATATATATATATATATATATATATATATATATATATATATATATATATATATATGCCGTAATAACTGTGCAATATATACCTGTCTGCTATATATTCAGAACTGTTAAAGGATGTGTATTTTGTAAATTGTCAAATTTTTTGTATTTTCTTTTTAATCTTTAATATGTGTTTTATGCATGCTTCTTAGTTAACATTAATCTGTCTTTGGCTCTTTTCTGCTGTAACAAATGTGCATTTACCCTCTGTGGGACTAAAGGTATTCTGATTCTGATTACAGCGGGATTACCCTCTCCTCTGCAGAGACATACTTGTGGGAGGACACATGCACAAATACTTGACCCTGTGCAGACATGCCATACATGCCATCCCTCATCTTTTCATAATGAAGTGGCCACTTTGGTCCCCATAGCCCCACTGATGGGTGACTCTTTATGTCTGAGAGAGACTGGGAGTAGTTGTAGCTGGAGCCCTAAGTGACAGAAATCTCTCTGTCAGAAAGAAACAAAGCTATGAGCTGTTAGTAAGTTGGAAAAGCTGCTTACTCCACCAGGGGCCAAGAAAACAGGCAAATCCAAACAGTGGAGATGTCCATTTTTGACCGCTGTTCTGACATAATACACTCCTAATGTGCAGGGAAAGCCTTCCTGGATCCTCTCCATGTATCCTACTCATAAATCTCCCAAATTCCCATCCAGTTCAAGTTAAAAACTAATCTGTTCTGTGCTCCTTCAAAGCATTTCTGCATTATGAGTGTACAACCGTGACTTAGAGAAATGTTTCAGGGGCTTTGGGCCAGGGAGGGGGGGGTGGGGGGTGGGTGGTTCTGTTTTCTACGGCTTGGCGATCTTGGCCAAGCGACTGTTCTGGTAGTCTCGGCAAATACACAACTTTGACATTGGTGCATACAATGCTGACAGTCGTACTTGGAGTGTGACAGACGGATTTTAAAGTGTTTCCTCGACACCAAAAGCCACCGTGTCCCTTCACATTCCAGGGATGATGGATGGAGAGTTGCTTAGACAAACTCTTCAGGCGTGTTTGTGTCCTTGTGAAGACCGGGGCTAAACGTTCTGTTCGGGGACTACCAATAAAATATTCAGGGGCAGATGTCTGAGCAGCTCTCTTGCGCTCAGAACCTTTGCAAAAAGGACACAATCTGTTTCTAAATTATTCATACAGTCAAATGCTTTTTCCAAGAAGTTCAAAGCTCTGTCAAACATCAGTATCCATCTGAGTTTGAACGGTGCTACTCAAAGCATTTTGACATCAATTACTTGTCATAACTGCTTAAAAGATTGTTAGTCTTACATTGAAAGTCACTATTTAGGATTTTGCGGTAAAACTGATAGATTTCCAGGTCAAAGGAAGATTGCTAAACAACATAAAAAAAGGAGAGAGAGCTGCTTTGGGACTAATCTTAGTCTTAATAATCTTCATCTTTATCTGTAGCCTTTGTAAAACAAATAGAGTGGAGTGAAGTAGGTTTAGCCGTTATTTCAGAATCTACAATATTTTGGGAGGCACTAGTGTGTGTGGGGGGGGGGGGGGGGGGGGTTAGGGTTGCTTCTTCTTCACAGGACTCGTTGCAGATCATACCAACAAAGTATATTTGAATGATTATATACACAATGTGTTTAAGAAGGTTTTATGTAACTGAGGTAAAGTTAAGATGTTGTGATTTAAGTGCAAATTACATTGTTCATCATTTTCAGTTCTATAATCTATATCCTGGATGAACATATGTCTAGAAGCCTCTAAAAGTTGGTCCCACTTAGCATTAAAGGGTCAAAATCCACAAAAAGGTTTAAAACCGTTGCTTTATTTGAACTTATTTACCTGTAGGTCAGCACAATATGAGGGACTCACCTGCAGAAGTTGTGGCTGCCCAGACCTCCCTCTCCATTGGGGTATTTGAGAGTGTTGTAAGGGTGCTGGAAAGTCTCATTCCAGAAGAGGCAGGGTTTACCACCATGCAGGCTGGTCTGATTCTGGAAGCCCCTGTAGTCCTCTCCGTTGGCAGTGTAGCACTCTGGAAAAAGAGGAACGAGATGGAGAAATCGAGAGGAATCACTTGTGTCTGCAATAAGGGCTTAGACATCTTTTAAGTTGCAAATCAAAAGCTTGACCAGATCTTTTGAACACAGAAAGTCAGCCACAAATATGACCTGCTTTATTGAGAATGTGGATTCAGTGAAAGACTCTCAAGCTATAACATTTGTTTAGACGACAACTTTGGAATAAATGTAATTTTTGCCAAGTCTCGGTTCATTTTGACTCTTGCCAAATGGGGTAAAGAAAGATCAATCACTGTATTGTTTTAATTAATGTCATCGCAGGAGAAAAAATGGCCAACAGATATACAAGTAAAGCAAACATGGCTTGGACTTCTAGGAAATGTATGACTACCATATGGTCAAGCCATAAAGAGAGTGAGAAAAGGGAGAGCTGGTTTCAAAGCAAAACAATGGCTGGGGGAGAGCTTTTCTTCCCTGAAATTGGGAATTCAAATAAACATTGGCTGATGATGGGAGCGTGATCAGCCATTACTGTGCATCGCTCTCAGCCTTGAGGAGGGGTGGGGGGGCTCCCGTCAAGAGAGTTTTAACTGCTACAGCTGAATTCCTCTGTGATTGCATTACGATGGAAAATATTAATTTATTATGTTATGATTACTCAAACATAGACAGAGCAGGATTCTCCTTCAGTGTAAACAGCAGGGGATAAAAAAGACTATATGTATGACATTATGTTGCAAAGAGTAAATACTGACAATGGCCACCACCAGCATCACTTTGAAGTGTTCTTTTACAGTGTGTGCTTTGACACTTTTGAGTGTTGACTTAAGAAGCGTAATACATAATACAATTATTTCAACTCATGCCTGTCAATGAAACTCAAGAAACAGAACAATAGTCGTTTGTGTGGCTCGTTTCCATGGGGTCTTGTTGCTATGTATGCAGTTAGCCAGTGACCGGCCCCTTTCATCAAGTGGAGCTGTCTGGGCTGAGTATGAGCTAATGCATCACAATATGACAGTCATTACATGCCATAGTGAGCCAGCCGTGCTCCAAGGCTCTTTCTCATTCTCTTCCAGTCCAAGGTTTCCCAACTTCCTTTCTCTTTCTCGTATCTTATCCTCTGTTCTTCCCTCTCAGCATTCACAACTCTTTTCTCCTCTGCTGCTTTTGCTTTCTTCTGTCATCCCCTTTCAACTTATATACTTTTTTTTCTTTGGGGGGGGGGATCTCTTTGCTTCACAGGCTTCTATCTCAACTTTTGAGCTTGCGTCTATCGTTAGATGGCAAGCTTAAGATGCCGTTTCACTCGTCTAAAGGAGGAAGGCAGCATCAATTAAGACCTAAAGGAGAATTATTCTTTTAGGAGATCAAACATCCCCCAAATGTGTTGATTGCAGATGTTAAAATATGTGTCTAATGTAGATAAGCAAGGGACCTACATTTGCTTCCCGTACTTTCTACCATGCTTTGATATATTAACAGCAGTTAGCTTGCACACAAACATGCATTTCAGTCTCTTGCATCCTCTACTATACTTCTCTTAATTTTAAAGTAAATCAAAGCCCCTGGCAGCCAAAGCAGCTTTTAATTAAAGTTGTTATTCAGTCAAGCTTGATAGCCATCCATCGTCTGGCTGAGGGGGAGTTCAATGGTGGCAAGGAGATGCAGGGTGTCAGGTTCCTGCATTATGATGCCACTCTATTGTCTGTGAATGGCTCCCCTCTATATTAACAAATTAATACCACCAGATCGTAAATCCACTGGAGAGTGTCTGAGGCAGAACACGACATGCTCTTGCTCCCCTACACAAGGGAGTGATGAAGAGACGTGGGGACACAAGTTATCGTGGGGCTGACACTCCAGACAACATGGTGTGTTTAATAATGCAAATTGTGCAATTGAAAAGGATGCACATGATCACCATGTAGCATGTTTATCCTGTAGAAGACTTTAGAGATAAGGTGGAGATCTGATATCAATGTTAATCTGTGTTGCCACTCCATGTTATAGGCTCCAGGCTCTACCTGACTCAACACTTTTGTAGAACTGCTTTACTAATAATTCTGACCATTGGTTGTTCAGAGAGAATTGCCACTACCGCCTACACTGAGGCGGTGTTATCTCTCAACCTATTTTTCCATCTTGAGCAATCATTTTAAAAGTGGGAACAATTTAATCAGTTTAAAAGACACACACATAATATTGACAAGAAAACAAATAACCAAACAGCAAAATACTACTTTTCAAAATAGTAAGATTTAGTAGTGGAGTAACTTGTAATTATGGTTTGTCATTGACCTTAAGCTACAATTGAGTTAAATGAAAATGAGTTATCCTGCATTTTATGATTTGTATAATATACACAGAACTTATTGGGAAGACAGGAATCAAATGATTAATTTTCATTGAATTCACATTTCTCCGGATGTTGGCAGTGACGGCAAACAGAAAAAAAGAAAAGGAACCACTGCTATTGAGAGTTTGGCAGCAGTACAAGCACAATCATGAGTCACTGCTCCCCAAAAGCAATCATGACTGTTACTGCCCAAGTCACAGAGGATAACATCAGGTAGCGACGGGGCAACAGACTGCATCCCAAATGAGCTCACGTCCTTCAAATATCTTCTCCCCGAAAAGAGGGTATTAAAATGACTGAACTTGGCCGCACGAAGCGCTGCTCAACACACTGTGTCGAAAAGAAAGATCCAAATGACTTTGTAAATGTCTCCTTTCCTCCTTCAGGAGACTTTACTCTAGAGTTTCACGATGAAGCAGAGCTCGTCTGCACATGGTCCCTTTGGAACGAGCTGCTGCTGGCAATCATCCCGCCCTGCTGAGGTCAACTAAGCTTTCCAAGACAAGATGGTAAATATGGCAGCGTTTTGCCCCCTGGAGGAATATGGGGAAGGGGGATTGTTCCAGGTGGTTTCAAGACACCATTTGGTTGTGGTGGGAAAGGGAAGTAGCGGATCTGCAAGGCCTCAGAGATAAGTGAGGCTACGTTAGAGATGAACGGTCCATTTAAGAGCCTTGAGGATGGCCACACATCTATATAGCTAAAGAAAGAATATGGTGGATATGAGCACTTTATCCTTGTCCTGGAGGGAATTAAGAGCTCATCTGCTGATTGGATCATCACCACTCCATGCCCCCTCCCCTACAAACACGGCCAGCCCTCAATCTGACACCCCCTATCCATGTCACCAAGCAACTGTTGTGCTCTCGTCACATGGGCCTGGGCTTTCTTGTGGTTTCATCATAGGCCGTGATGGGAAACAGAACCACCACCGCATGAAAGACAGAGAGAAGGGGGGGGGGGGAGAAAAAACCTCCTATAAAATACATGCAGATCTACAAATAGAAAAAATCCGGGAAAGGGAAGAGAAGGACTCGCCCTTCACCAAGCCCTGCCCTCACAGAATACTGCACCACCCCGGCGACAAGAGGGGGAAAAAGGAAACAGCAGAGGACCGCTGAGAGAGAGCTAATCGCCCTGTTATTATATTGGTTGGGATTTGAGGCTAATGACTTCCACATTGCGACTTCAAATGCACTTGATGTTCCGAAAAAAAGTGTGGGGGGGGGGGGGGGGGAGAGAGAGAAAAGAGCATTGGTCATGTGATCTGAAAAACACAAACAAACAAGCATACAAACAAATGGTTTCTCTGAGACGCGTTGCCAGGTCGCACAAGAGCACTTATTTGTTGTGTTTGCTACGAGGGATGAAAAGCAGCGATAATTAAAGACGACTGCTTCCTCACTGAGGGCTGACATAAAGAGCTTCCTTCCATCTTTATTATATGTTTCGAAACTTCAGGCACAGCATAACAGGCTTAGTGGATGAGCAATATTTCCAGAATGAGTCTACGATAGAAACATTCATGTAAACTTTTATGCACAAAAACATCATCATTTGTGCACACGCTTACAACACCCAAAGCTGCTCAGGTTTAGAGAGCTTTCAAAGACGACAGAAACGTCAGATTATTAATGCACAACCTGCCAAAAAATGTTTCCCCTCCACTCTGTCCTGGTAACCATTAATGTTGTGAGGCTCATTAATGTCAGTGTACTAAGCACAGAGGCCAGGGCCAGGCCAAACCAGGCCAGATGTAGCAGGTTACAGATTACTTCTCTGGTGGGGACACAGCTGGCTGCAACACAAGTCTGGTTCCCCTTTTCCCCAGCAGCATCCATTTCCACATCAAAACCACATCAGACTTCAGAGGATCGCGGGAAGACTGCTTCACAGGAAGACTGCTTATCCAGGTTTCACAGATAGTCACAGATTCAGTAAGGCTCTTTTAATGAATTTGGAAGTGGCTGAGAAGAAGTCACCAATGTCTTGGGGGTGGGCTTGGCAGTTAATGGACCACATCTCGTCTCTGTGCTTTAAAAGTGCCCTCTTGGAAGAGGGTGAATGAAAGTGCAAAAAATTAACCTTGTAAGTGTTGAGAACAGATGCCTCTAACTCTGCAGACAATGACTTCTCAATGGGATTTTACAATCCTTCTTTTTGTTTAATGCCTTTGTCATGGGTTACAGCCCCAGATAAACCAGGCCGTAAACCAGGAGCTCATTCATCCCGAAATAGCCTTCGCCATTCTTCCTTTGCAAAAAAACCTCCACTGCACCACCTCCTGAGTTCACTACCACAGTAGCCACAGACCCACAAGATGCCCTGCCAAAGTTTCTGGGTAGCACCTATAAAATATGGCCCCATCTCGTTCTAGTGCGGCCCCTATTATTTAGCTCCGTAGTGGAAAGAGTCTAATCGGCAGGAGCCCGTGGTGGGCTAAAAGCGCTGCCAAAAAACCCGTCTGTTTGAAGTTGCTTGTCACAAAATGGAAAGCATAAAAGGTTGTTTTGCCCACAAGCAGGCCCCATATTTAAATACCAGAGGAAAAATCAATCAACAAATAATATACCAAGGCAGATAAGGCCTCCACCTATGGAGGATATCCCGTAGTTGCCAGGATGATCTCTGACAGAGCGCAGCACAGATGGACCAAGAGTAGTTTTGGCTCTGTGAGTGGCCCAGAATGAAACAAGGAGGGACAATTTTGAGTTTTGCTTGGCAGACGTTCAGGGAGTGACTGATGGGCTGCAGACTTTGACAATGACGTAAAGGACATTCAGGGACTTGCTGAAACCCTAGGGAAAAAAGCTGCTGGCACAATGTGGACATCAGAGACATGTCAGCCAACCTGACATGAGGGCGGACGAGGTGCCACGCTCAATTACCTCCCTCTGGCAGCTCCTCACCGTTTCCTCGAGTCATAATCCACATCTGCCATATATTTCCAAACATGATTAAAAGCTTCTTCACCTCTAACGCTGTCCTTGTTTCTGTAGTTTCTCACACCCAATCACAAGTCTCCCTACACAGTAAGTATAGGCAAGGGTTACAGGGTTGAACAAACACAAGGGGAAATCCCCTGCATACTCAACACATGCCACTGAACCCGCTGTAAACCAACTCGTACACGAGAGTAACAAGACGTGTGCATCCAGGAGAAAGCATCATTGAAAGAAGGGGGGGGGGGGGGGGGGGGGGGAGATAGGGAAGCCAAGACGCGCTAAGGTTGTTCAATTAAGGGCTTTCAAAAGGTGCACAATTAGTGTGTCTGGGATCGATCCATCCTAAATAAAGTCAAACTGCAAATTAGTGTGGAGCATTGACATTGAATAACGGGTTGTGAAAGACGAAAAGCAGTGAGAGCACAATGAATCAGAAAAAGCAAGACAAGAAGAAAACAGAGTGAGTCAGGGTGGGACAAAGACTGTTTTTATAATCCCTCAGATTGTTAACCCAGGCTCTAATTGGCTCCCTCTTGTGTATAGCACAAATAAGTGAGCGCTGAGTTTATTTCACATTTCTCCGTGTTATACAGTAGACACGGCTGACAAAGACCAGGCTTGTAAAATGACCAGCGAACACAGAGATTACATCTCCAGCGTCTGAGTTTGAAGGTACACCTCTCATTCCAGAGGAGCTCTGTGGCACAGATGCATGCTGGGGGTTTTTACCAGCAAACACACAACCGAAGCCGAAGGGAGAACAACACATGTCTTACTAATGCGTGTCTGTCCTCTGTGAGGAAAATAACACAAGACCATATGGGTTCCTCGTCGCATGCCGCCTTTGATAACCAGAGGATCTACGGCTTGTGATGCAAGTCATGATGGCTTACTGTTGCTAATGGCCGTGCGTTTCTCGCATGGGGGTGTTTTAAGCTTGTTCTCTTCTTCTTTGTTTTGCTTGTAAATGGATGGTAAAATGATCTCTCAGTTAACTTGCACTGTCAGATGCCACGATAAACATATGCAGTGACAAAACAGGCATTAAACTGCCCTCCTACCCACATCATTCCTGCTCTTTGTTCCCTCCTCCTCCCTCCTCATACCCGTATCCCTCCCCCCAGATGCACTTACAGTAAGAATGAAAGGGAGCAATTTTCATCAGTGAAGCAGCCGCGGTATTTTCAGATGGATCTGATGTGGAGGGAACGGAGGACACACACACTCGCACACACACATCAAAATGCACACAGGCTCCTTTGTTCACTTGGTGGTAGGGCCAGTGTCATTGTGGTGATGCCATTCTCACCCACTCATCACTGTACTGTAGACATCACCCACTGAGTGAGTGTATGTGCATGTTTTTGTTTGAGTGCACATCCGTCAATTCACCTCTCCTCACAATTTGACAGCCTCTCCAAGGCAGTAATCAATTTGCGGCAATATAATGTAAGCTGTGCGGCCAGTATGGCTGCGGCCGGCCCTGATGGACAATTACCATGTTTGACGTTGCTCCAATGATAACAGTTGGATTTGTACGCAGTGATGGAACTCATATCCATATGTAGGCCCTTTGCCCCATCTGTTAAGCCACTTTGAGTAATAAAACGAAGGCCAGATAGCACCTCAGAGAAAGATGAACCATGAAAGAAAAGGGGTTGTTGCTGAACACACCTGTTTCCCATCTTCCTGTTTGTGCTCAGGTTAGCTGCTATCTGAGGAATGTCAATTATATGTGGTTTGGGCTGAAGCTCTGTCAGTGCTGTTGCAGGGGATAGAGTGCAACTATTACACACACACACACACACACACACACACACACACACACACACACACACACACACACACACACACACACACACACACACACACACACACACACACACACACACACACACACACACACACACACACACACACACACACACACACACACACACACACACACACACACACACACACACACACACACACACACACACACACACACACACACACACACACACACACACACACACACACACACACACACCCCCTCATCTGTCTCTTCTTTCCTGAGGTCCTGTGTGAATACAGGGTTCGGGGAAGATGAGGTCTGACTTGGATAAATAAAGGCCTCGAGTCGAGGGGAGGGAGCGATGTGACCTGCCCTGCTAATGCAAACAAGAAGAAACGCGATGCTGCACCAGATCAAAAGCACAGCTGTTTTTCCTGTTTATTCTTAACAGACATCATTATTAAAACAGAATGATGCCGGCTTGAATCACAACAAGACCCGAGGCAAGCGAAGCAGAATCCCTTGTGTAAAGCAGCAGAAAAAGATTTGAAGGATTTGATAAACTAATACTATCGCAGTTTTTACTAATTTTATGTTTGGTTTTGAGAACATTAACTTTTATGTAAATGTCCACATCCCATGTGCATGTCCACGGCAGTGCAGGTGTTACTGAACATCTTGTTTGTGGAACTTTTAAACACTATTCAATTTTGTTTTTCTTTCTCTACGCTGCTGTTTGGAGGAGAGTTTTAAATGTTGCTCTCAAGTTTTGATTCGTCATCTCCTGTTATGGCGCGTTCCTGCCAACTATACATGACTCCCAAAATATAATTTGGGGGATGAGAAAATTAGTTGCATTTTATCTAGTGGAGAAGCTGAAACTGCAAAAACAAGAAAAAAGGGTTTTATTTGCAAAAAATACCCCAACAATAAAAAATCTAAATAGTTTTTGATTAGTTTTCTGTGTCTAAAAAATTAAAAACCTAAATGTAGCCTCACTCTGTTAATCTGTCAGACCACCAATAGTCACATCAGCCTGGGAAGCTTTAAAGGCAGCTTTGAAGCCGCTTTTTAAAAAGAAATAAACAAAATGGTTACTGGAAAATGGGCTTAAGTTGATCAAATGTCAGAGGGAAGCTTATGGCCATGTGTTGTGATTAAATGTAACTGAAGCAGACCAATAGGATATTTCATTAACCCTTTAGGCAGAGCAGAGAAATGGATGGTCCGGAAGGCAAGGCACACTGATAGATGAATATTGAATGATGTGATTTAATTTAACTTGTACTTGTTGCTTGCAGTTGTGGGGGAACAGACCCAATGTGTGGAGCCTAAACATCCTCCCATCTGCAACCAATGAATCCAGTGTGATGGTTTGGAGAGAGTGGCACATAACAACACATCAGAAAAAAACGCACCAGTGTGTTGTGTCTAACTTTGTATGCTAAAAATGAAGGCAATGATCTGATCCCTTAGCATTCGTTGGCTTTTTTAGATTGTTTTACACTTTAAATCTATGTATGTTGTGTAGAAAATCCCGTTTTGCGTGAAGTAATTGCGCCTTCATCTCTTGCTACACTGAATGTCCTTATCCCTGCTGTCGGCTTAAGACCAATCCGTGATCATTATCACTGAAGTGCACATCTCAATTTTATGGATTGTCCTAACATGTTTGAATTGTTATTTTTTTATTCTCCTGTCTGACTGACCCGATCAGAGAATGAACAGAGCATGTACAATCCCCTGTATCAAATCACAAAAGGTTGTCAGATAAACCGCAACAGAGTGCACTTCTAAGGACACAATAACAACGGCACAATAGGCTGCTGCAGAGGGGACCATAGCGCTCAACATTCAGACCCCTTTTAACCAGCCACGTCTCCAGTTCCTGATCTTGATTGTGAAAGTGATCCTTTTTCACTGTGGTTTGTGTGGCTGTGGGAAGAGCAGCAGTACTGGGAACCAGATGGCTCTGGTAAAAGACAGGGGGCATCCCACTGGCCTCCCTGGGAAGGGGATCCATTACGGAGGATCTATTGAGGGCCGGCAGATTCTGTTTCACGGCATCGGCCGAGTGTGACCGAGCCTCAGTTGGCTTTGGTAGTGGGCTGGTGCCACGTAGGCGGCTGCAGACCCCGTCCTTTCTGTGTTCACCTTGGGGAGCTGTATTCACCTTCGATGCAGGACAGACAACTAGATCAGGGCCTCTAGGCGACTTGGGTTTCACAGTTTTTTGACTTCAAGCTTTTTTCAAAGGGCCTCGCATTGCAAGTGGATATCACTGGTTCCGTAGCGTAGAAGACAATGGTCGTTTTTGAAAACAGTTGACTGGGAAGTTCCTGTGAATTTGTAAAGTAGGGTAAATGGACTGTTTAAGCTCAGTTAATTATCGTATGGAGTATCAAGTTATTGGTTTGTTTCTATATTCTTTCAAAAAAGACCACACACTATCTTTTTCCCTGCACATTTCGCTGTCACGGCTTCTTAGCTCTGCCCACTACTGGTTTGTTCCTTTGTTTGCTGTCCACTCAAGTATGTCCGCTCCCTTCACTTGTCCAAATGTTTGCACTGTCCACTTAGTCATGTCGACTTACTTGGCCTTGTCTGATCAGTGCTGTCTGTGGGCGTTTCCTGCAAGGACGAAAGGCGACAATTTGCCTCTTCGGCCACAGGCTGCTGCAGCTGGACACAAACCAGACCCCAGGGTTCAACATTTAAATTACTCTCCATTTATTTAAAGTGGTTGCCATTACTCTACCGCAGTAGAGCACAGACCTCAGTGGCCCTGGCCCAACCATAACTGCAGTATAAAAAGAACCCAGTTCGCCGGACAGGTCATGTCTGACACAGTAGCAATTCCATATCCTCCCGTTATGTTCTTGGTTACGCTTCTCAAAACTCAGAATCGCATATGACACCACAAAAATACATAGTTGCTTTAAAACTCCTGTTGAGATTCTTGCTTGAACACCCAACCAGTCACTGGCGAGATGTTAGGAACAAGTTATGTGTTTAAATCAAATCAAGAAAAATAACTAATTTACGTTAATCATACTATTTCAAAATGTGTAATAATAGTAGCTTAAAAACGGAAATACAGAGACAGGAAGCCAGAATGGTTTTGAGCTTGTACCAAAAAAAATGTAATTGTTTTTTGCCTGCACTTCCTTTTATCAACACGCCCAAAGCTGATGCGTCAGTATATACAGTACATCCAGGGAAGGAAAGTTGTTTTTTGATTCATCAGCCACTTTCTGCCTGGGGCATTAAAACCTACTTTAAAATTCCATTCTCTGTGAATTAAATTGAGTTTTGATAATGACAAATATTGTTGGTTTGAGAGTTAATAGAATTCATAGAAGAACATAAGGCTCTATGGTATTTCCTTACTGTTGTCTGACTATTTGATTTACCCCCTCGCCCTGGAGTGTGTTCCAGCTGATGGGCTCTGACTGCGGCAGGGAGCACCGGCTCAGCTGAGGGAGAATGTCATTTGGCATTGACTGGAGTGGGTCTCCTCATGCATACGCAAATGTCAAGGTACACAAAGAGGCCAGGGAACACAGCTCATGCATAACAGTATTAAAATGTAGAGTTGGAGGAAGAAAAACTTGGAGAACAGTCTCGAGATGAAAAGAGTAGTGAAAGAATAAGAGGCTAGATGGCTTTGCAGAGCTCCATCCAAAACCAACATGTCACGGCTCATTCAGAAAAATACTCTGACTGGTCCTGACTGACCTTTGAGCAACAAAACCTCACAAACCACTATTCTGGCCACACGTGTGCACTCCCCCACCTAAACATTGTTTATCTCTTTCAAGCCTGACAGTTGTGTATAGCCAGCAGCGGTTTGACAGCCTAATTCCATGTTGTCTCACCGGACCGCCTCCGTGGATCAGGGACCGGAGTGACTCAACCTTGTACCACTTTGTTTGGGGACGCCTGTTTCTCTCATCTCCCTGTGCTTCACGTGTCTATCGCCTCTGTCACGCCAAGTCACCTCTTAGCGGTGCTTCCCATTGCGACACCACCACCATCATAGATCCTGAAGCTGGAGTTAGCTTGGCTGCTTTGCATGCTGGGTTGCCCAACCAACCGCCTGAGCAGGTGGTGATTTGCACAAGAGAAACAAATGAAAGAGTCGCACTGAGCGAAAGTTCAAACGGATAAATCGAGAAACCGGGAAACGACGCAGAGAGAGGTGCTTTAATAAAACAAATGTAAGCCTTTGAACACGACAGGACGCGAATCGCAGTGGCACGATAATAAGCACGATTGTGTTTATAATAACTAGGTCTGTTTCTCCGTCTTAGTGGTTGGTGGTTTTGTGGGTGTACCAATGCCCTTGCATGGAAGAACAAGGGCGTTGCCCAGAACTTGACCTTTGCAGGGCACCACCTAGAGGTCAACAGGAAGTAAATGGGCTGCAACCCGAAACAGAAGCACACATTTCCAAACTAGAGTTTTTTTCTTCTTCTGTTGCCTTTGAGCCTGATCCAACCAACCTTCGGCCAAGTAAATAAGGGAATTCTTCAAAACTTTGGCCTGTCTTAACAAGTCAAGACATGCTGAGTACCACAAGTGTTGGGATATGCAAAAAGGAAAATACTCTGCCCTTTTTTTCCTCAATTTCAGACTTTCTAGTCCCTATGTCTGGTTCATCTTTCACTGCTACTGTGAGCTGGTGATACCATACCAAGTACCATACTAATGTAAAACAAATGGTGATGCTCAGCGGAAGGACCTCTTTGGAGGCCTGTTGTTTGTCCTCCACATTATTATCATTATCACCTCAGCAAGTGTGGCTAATAGCAAAGCCTTTCAGTCACTATAACTCTAAAGTCCAATCTGTTGTGGGTCACCTTGCAGTCCCAGTGTCAGTTGAGGTTAATATGCATAGTTGTTTTTTAACAACTACTTTGTCTTCTTACTTTCTTCTAAATGTGTTCCTTTACCAGTCACATAAGCTATCACATTTTTAGCTCTCTAACACTATTAAACTACAACAATGTGAGTCCCTCAACACTGGGCATAAGTGCGTTAGAGATTTATTACACAGGGATTGCTTCAGACAATATGGATGAAGTTAATACAACTTCAATTTATTGATTGTGCTTTTACTAACGGCACATCAGAATCAGAATCCGTCTAATTACCAGATAGGTTCACACATACGAGGAATTTCTATATGTGGTTTATACATAGCTGTTCAGATTGCTTTGCTGTGAAGACCCTAACAGACTACATCAGCTATCACATGATTAGATCCCATCCAGTCTAAAACTCCCAACACACACACACACACACACACACACACACACACACACACACACACACACACACACACACACACACACACACACACACACACACACACACACACACACACACACACACACACACACACACACACACACACACACACACACACACACACACACACACACACACACACACACACACACACACACACACACACACACACACACACACACACACACACACAATCCAGTGGTTTGTCTGAACTTGTGTCTGCAGCACAGGAGCTCACCAGGGGAGGAGAGGTTTCCATCTCCATCCATCTCTGAACCGGAAGAGCGGGAGGAACCGCAGGGCCCACATCTGAGACCCAGACCCCATGCACGCTCTTCCCATGTTGCCCTCTGACACTCCCAAAACGGAGTGCAGTGGGTTTAGCCACACACCGAAGGCCAGTATGTTAAACTCTTTTAGAGCCCGCTGTCTCTCCTCAAAGCAGCGCTCCATCGCAATCACCTCTGCCAACACAAGCTCTTGTTTCCTCAGATCGCGGCTGAAGATGGTCTGTTATTATCATCCTAGTCAGACGATTCAGAGCTTTTCTCTCAAACACACACACACACATTCACAAAGATCTCTCTGTCTCAGGGGTTAGAAAGGTTTATGGAGGACAGTAATAAACTGCTCTGTATGGACTGCTTTTACAAGTTGAGAGTGGATTAAGTCGAGACGGATACGGTGATTGACTGTGTGAGCGAGAGCTGTGGATTAGGCAAAGACAGACAGTTGTTTGTGTGTGTACGTGGTTGAGTGTGCGTGTGTGGGGAAGGAGGGGCACCAGATTGAGGATGTGAGACCTCTTGGTTTGGCACTTGACGTGGCCTCTTAAAATCGAAAGCAGGAACGTTGGAGGTTTATGGAGGCTGCAGATGGCAACAGCTGCCTCACATTTGAACTTCACTCAAACACATGCACATGAAGTGTTGAAATGATTGGCTGAATAATTGATGACCCAAGTGACAGAAAAGTCATTATCATTTTTAATGGACAAATTGTCAAACATTTGCTGTTTTCAGATTGATAAGTATGAGTATATATTATTTTACATTGAATGCCTTTGGATTTTAGATGGTTTCTTGGAGAAAACAAGACATTTTAAGATGTTCTCTTGGGCTCTGGCCTACTTTGAATACTTTTTTATTTTATTTGTGGAATGTTTCAATTTATTTTGAGGAAAAAGAAACGGTAGTATCGACTTCGCACCTCAGATTTGAATACTAGAGGTCCATAAAGTGTTGAGGAAGTTTGTAATGTGATACGATCGTAAGCTCCTTAAGACCTTCTCAATAGACCTTGAGTGGGATACATTTCCATAAAGGATTGCAGTAATTGATAATAAAGATAACTGTAAATTGCATCCCTAAACACTTAGGGAGATAGAAAAGCAGAAATATGCTCACAAAATACTCCTGAATTTGCATAAATGAGACTGTTGAGAAGCTACTGGCATCTTTTCCTTCTCTGATGGTGGTATCTACTGTATAAAACAGGCAACACGCTCTGACTCGATGTTCAGCCAAACATCTGAAAATAACACAAACATGCACCGTAGACTCAATCACACGGCAAGCTATTGAACAGTCTTCAAAAACTACAATACAAAGCTCTGTGTGAGCTACTGTTCAGGAGTAGGTGCAGTGTTTAAAACCTCTCTCCCGCAACAATGCCTCAACTACAGCGTTGTAAAGTTCCGCCTGCAGCCGGACAAGCCCATCCTGACAGAGTCCAGACCAACATCATGCAGTGCTGGACAGCGTTCAGACAGGGAGTAGGACAGACAGCGGGGTTGCCAAAACAAACAAGGGGTTGCCAGTAAATGCAGCTTACCTACATGTCAGGCTACTAAGAAAATATCACACCACATGTTGTCAATCACCCCGCCATCACTCTATTTGGTGCCTGTAATGCTTCAAGGAAGAAAATTGAGTGTTTGAAAAGCTCCAGTGTGGTCTGGAACTAATCAAGCTGATTTACCTGCTATAAGTTGGTGTTGATAAGATGCCTCACTGCACAGAACGCAGCCTTAGCAAATCTTCCCACTGTGGCCTTACAAGTGAATTCATGCATATCTGGTTAAGTAGACTGAGACTTGGCGAAGACTTCAGATAAAATGAAAGCCCATGAAGGCACATCTTGCTTTGTGCGATCAGTCCAAGATTTAGTTTGTTTGAGCACAGCCTGATCTTAACCTGATGTTTTCTTCATCTGGCCTTATTTCTGACAGCTCGGTCTATCGTGATCACATAATGAGAGTGCATTCCATGTTGCCAAAATGTCAAAGCCTGCCATTTTCAAGCCTCAGCTCGACACAAAGCCAACTGGTTTCCTTTAAAGGTAATAGAAAGAACGTTCAGCCATACACAGGATGTCACTTCACTTGTTTTTTCATGTTGCTGTTATTGATAACAGCAAAAAGAGGGATTAGACAGATAAATTGTTGCTGACCTTTTGGTGTTGTGAAGCTCTTAATCAAAGCAAGACCTACTTGAAATCACTTTGCCTTAAATATAAATGTTACGGCAGACCTGAAAGGGTAAAACTATCCAGACTTTCAGTCAAAAAGATCAGAAACATATTGAAAGATTATCTCCTACACGGTCTAAGCAATAGTTCAACATTCAGGATGATATAACTATTTTAATAATTATTTTTATTTTACAAGCGTCTTTGAGCACTGTGAAAAGCGCAACAAAAAGGATATGTATTATTATTATTATTATTATCATTCAACCTTAAAGTTACAGCTGGATGCTACAATGAGGGGGAAGAAAGACACACTTCTGTTCTTGCACATTGTAACTTTTGTAAGCTTTTCTTACAACATCCCCTGCAGGAAAATGTTGCGATTTTGGTGAAACTGGATCCTATTTTGTTCATAGAATGTTTTCTTGCTTTCCATCTAAAGTCTTCAAGCTGCTCTGCCTTAACTCTTGGTGTTTAATGATATTTCCATATAGAGAAAAAGGCTTTCTTTTTGCTTAAGTAAAACATACTGCCGTGAGCTCCAGCTAACTGCTGTAAGACAGTTAACTGTTGGTCTTATCTTGGTCTGTTGCCAGTGTTGGTAACAGGTGGATTAAGATAAAATAAGATAAGATCATATTGACCTTTATTAATCCCTGTAGGGAAATTCAGGAGTTTAAGCAGAAACAAAGTAAGACCGAAAGTACAGTACAGATTCACACAAGATTAATCAAAATTAAGGATAATGTTTAAATTATATACAGGTAAGTAGCTGTTAACAAAAAGCTGGCTTTGCCATGTCTTGAGTTGTTACAATTGCTTGATGCTTAAATGTGTTAGCAAAGTTGTCAGTGGCTAGATGGAGTTGGTTAGCTTAGCTTAGCAAAAGCTTGCATAGCCATGCCATGTCAAAAAGTAACAATATCCACCTAACAGTATACCTCTGAAGCGCACTACATTAGGATGTGAAATGTTAATGCTGTTTTACAAAGGGTTTATTTACCTGACGTTTTTTTACTTTGTTACCAAACAACAAAGGTGATATAACATGTTAATGTGTGAGCTTTATAGGTGCTGGTAGGTGGATTTTGTTACCTTTAGACAGAGCCAGTTGATGTTTCCAGTCTTTGTGCTGAAGCTCAAGCTTTATATTTAACAAACAGATATGAGTGGTACAATCTTCTTATCTCATTCAGCAAGAAAGCTAATAGTTAATAGTTAATAATATGCTGTTCATCCCTGCATGTGCTGAAAGAAAAATAACTTGAACAACCAGCCACTGAATTAAAAAAAATAATAATCGCTTTGGGGAGCGACATACTTCAACAGCAACACAAAAATCTGCATAAACAAAAGACATACATATATACACTGTGGGACTCTCACAACTGGCCACTATTGTCCACCTGCCAGTGAGATCGGTCATGGATAACAGGAACATCCGTGGCAAAATAATTCCTTGTTGATTAACAAGCAACTTGCTCACAACAACAACAACACTATGGACTACAGGATTACCGGCTTACATTGCGACTCAATTGCTTCTCATCTTGACAGAGCAACAGTGGGCCGCAGTAATACAAAACGGCATGTGTTTCTTTATAAAGCCTCTGAGTTACATACATACATCAAAGATAGGACTTTGGTTAACTAATGCTTTAGAAGTGTACTGTACTGAAGAGGAGCACGTTCTTATATTAGAGGCTGCAAAAAGGTGCTTAGCTGCTGCAGCTATATGCAACACAACTAAGCCTTACAGTAGTTTCATTTTCACTTGTTTGCCCTTTGTATGTGTTTTTACATCTCTACATCTGTAGGTGCGTGATTGTGCTTTTTATTCACTCCTGCTTGATGCGATGGTGCAGTAAAAGCCCTCTATTGTGATATTGTTTTGAACACTATCACAAAATCAACAGTGGCTGGATTTCTGCTGAGCATTAATAAGCTGCTGAATGACCCAGCCTTCACAGGTTCAACTCAATTCCCACTGGGTTTAATCATATATGAGCATATCCAGATGTAACTTCTAAATATCATCCCGGACATGCTAAGGATTCTTCTGTTGGATTTCAGGTCAATTCTAAACCACAACAATAACGTGAGACATATTTTAACAAGTCAAATCAATGAAGTGATTCCACAGTTCTGCTTGTTACAGTGTGTCCACTTCCTCTCATCTGCCTTATAGATTTTCTCTGGGCTTCCTACATTTACCAGAATGCCTTTCCGCAATCTCTGAATCATGAATAATTTGCTTCAACCATAAAGTTAATCTCCTTTGATTCAGCTTCTCCTGTTAAAAATAACCATAAAACTGCATCTCTGGAAAGAAGCACTTTTTTCTTTGATTCGGAGTGCCTGACACTAAAAATGTGATGTTTCCACTTACATTTTATACGAGCAGTCTTCTGCTTTGAAACCATAGAAGCACCAGACGTTAAGCAAATCTTTGACTGTAAGAAAAACAGATGCAGTGTCTCTACTAGGGGCAGAAAGGCTTTAGGGTTTTTCCTTGTTTTACATTTGTTTTTGACCTGCAGTTAAAATATATTAGAGAGAAACAGAGCCAAGGAAGCAACACACAGGCTGACTGCCTGTAAAGGCATGACATTATTGTTTTACTGTACAGTAAATGTGCCACAGCTGACTTAAACTAAACATAAACCTAGACTTTTTTCCCCCCCACTGTTATGAGGGGAATACCATTGCTTTAAATACTTTGTTAATACATAGGTACACATGGGAGTACTTACGCACTAGCCCAGATGGTGGACCCTCTAATTTGAAATCCAAGGGTATAATTAAGAGACAAAAAAATTAAAAAGGAAAGCATGAGGATTTGCTGCTTCGACATGAAACGCGGCACAAATTACAGCAAAGGAGAAGCTCGGTTTGTGTGGTCATCGCTATTAGATATTCACATTAAAAACAACATATTCAGCTTTGAATTGGGATCCGGTTGCAACTTTGAAGTTCTTGCAGAAAGACGCAATGCTATGACTGCGTATTAATCTGAATTTGATGGTGAATTAAATGGAAGTTATCAGATGACTGAGCTGAGGGGTTTTGAGTTCCTTTCGGCAGGGTATACGATGTCTGTGTGATTCAATTAAAAGATACACAAGCCAGAAAGCCAACAATAATATTATGATGGATATAAATATGTTCTGCCATAACTGTTTAAAAATCACCAATCCAAAAGAATACAATATGATTGATGAGTGTTGAGCAGCTGACGCAGAACAGGTAAACATAGCCCGGACCCAAGGCGAAAGGATGTGCAGGAGAGAGGAGTGCGTAACAGCTGCTTGTTTGGGTTACAAGCCCGTGGTCTCCCTGATTCAATCGAAACGTATCTTAAAAAGAACATAACATCGCTTCCAGATGATTTTCTAAGCCTTTTTCCAGATTCGCATCATGCACCGCTGTTCGCTCAGATTTGTCGCCGGGACTATACTGGTCTTTAGTAAACAAGTGTTTACCCTGTACATGTGTGTGTGTGGAGGGATAACTGACACTGTCTCGTTCTGTTGTCTTCGAACTTATCACATCAAATCTAAACCCATTGCTCCTTGTGGCTTTGGCCGCCCTCTGTAAACACCCATAGTGCAGCCAGCGTGCATTTGGGAAACAGTGTCGAAGTGGGATTTGAACCAAGGCGATGAACTATGAATGAAGTTACTGCGAATGCAATCTGTAACAAATTCAAAACTAAGTATGAACATATCATAATAACATAAAAACGTAACGTATTTTTGGATATGTATTCAAAACTTGCTGATAGGATAAGAGCATATTCAAAAGAACAACTTTGGAGACGCTTCCGTCAGCACAGACATATATCCGGACCGTATACATCCTGCGCAAAATGCGAGCAGAAAAGTTTGACTCACCGGTGTCGAAAACACTCAAAGCCGCTGAAGAAATAACCCCAGCGAGAAGAAGAGCCAAGGTGGCTGTCCAGGAATCCATGGTGTGTTTAAAGTGTCTCAGGTGAAGTGCAGCCAGACGGACGGATGCGCAGAGCGGGCGGACTGACTGACGGTCTGTCCCGGTCTGTGCGCCAGACTCTCTTCGGCCGGCGTTAAAAGTCCCTGAACTTCAAGGCAGGTCCTACAGCTACTACTACACTGACACCACGGAGACGGCAACAGATAGTAGAAAGCAGGGATCCTATTTCCAACCCATGTGACAGGAAATAGGGGCAATAGATTCAACCTGCAGCGCTGGGGAAGCAGCAGACAGAAAAGAGGAGGAGGGAGGAGGGAGGACGGAGGGGGAGAGAGGGTGGACTCAGTGGTGCAATGAACAGCAGGTTCAAGTGTAAACTATCTTCCCTCTTTCAAGATTGGATTTAAACAGAGGTGTAAATTAACTAAGTGGATTTACTCAGGTACTGTACGTGGATTCGAGGTACTTGTACTTTACTTGAGTACTTCCATTTTTTGCTACTTTGTACTTCTACTCCACTACAATTCACCAAAGAGTCGAAATATTTCAATATTTTACAAAAAGTCAATCAGAGCTTTGTTTACAACAGTAAAATGCTACTTGATGCAACAATAATATCTAGAAATGTCACATATAAATATAATTATATACACACTTCTCTACTGCATTTTTCTGCACAATGATTACTTTTACTATTTATACTTGATTAACATTTTGCTGGAAATACTTTTGTACTTCTGGCAGGCTTTTACTTGTAATGTACAATTTTGAAAATAATCTGTTGGTACTTTTACTCAAGTAAAGCATTTGAATACTTCTTCCACCACTGGATTTAAACCATATTCCCAAATTAAAATTCCAAAAATCAAAGCACAAGCAAAGAAAACACAAGAGAACATCATTCCATAACTATTTCACATGGTCATAACTATAACTTTCTGCACTATGATCATTATGCATTTACTTTTAGTTCACAATAGTTATATTATAGGAATGATACCAGGGGAGATCACAACTACCATAAAGTATGAGATCTCACTGTAAACATGCCATGCAGTAAAAGACACACACAATAAGTCCCTTCTGGATTATTATGGGACTATTCTCTTGGGTTTTTATGTGGGGGTCTAAATCTAATTAGGGGAACATTGCATTTGGAAACCCCTGGGCTATCAAATTCTCTTTACATGCACACAAAAGGAAGTTAGCCGACCTTAGCAATACATCATTTATATATGTTACTTTTGCACATGATCCTGATAGAGCAGTGGTTACAATAGGTAGACATGTGAATAATACAATGGAGTTAGAGAAAAATCATGTTCCTGTTGTTAGATTAGTAATCAATGGAAATTGTGTGTGATCACACAATATTAGTATGCTTTTTTATTTGCCTACATTTAATAAATAGTGAATCCCCTCTGCAAAATATTAGGAGTTAAAGACTTCTTTCTTGGTGCAAGTTTTAGTTGTCCGTGTCAACAGTTAGTTATCAGATTTTTCAATCGACAGAAATTGATAAATGAGCAGATTGTGCTTTATATTGAGGTATTCATTCCTTTACATGATACTAAATATAAACAGGTGTACACTGTGTGTGTGTGTGTGTGTGTGTGTGTGTGTGTGTGTGTGTGTGTGTGTGTGTGTGTGTGTGTGTGTGTGTGTGTGTGTTCGTGTGTTTCCACTTGCGATGCTTCTCCCCTCTTTGCCATTTCAGACAGGCCTCCTGAATGTAAAACAGCACCCTCATGTGTTTTCATTTAGTATCATGCAGTACTGTTAGGAAGTGTCCAAGCCAAATGCAGCCAGCCTAAAAATAGCAAAAATAAATCCAGTATGAGCTCACCACTCATGAAGAAAAAAGGCCCTACATGTGTTTTGCCAAAACCGACAGAGTTGAGATGGGGTGCCCTGGGAAAGTAATTCAACATGACGTTTGCCCTTTTGAGACGGCAGATACTGGCTGGTAGAAACACCACTTAAGTAATTGAGATATTGTTTGAAAGGAAGACATTTATTATTATTTAAGTATATTAACAGTTTACTTAGGCTCTGACCGACATGTCTTTACTTTTGGGGTTTGAATCACCAACGCCCCATGATACATAACGATGTTGTTGGGATGTGCTAAAAACTGTAATAGCATTTGTTACTATTAAATACCTTTTAAGTATGATGTTAGTCAACTTTCTAATACATTGTAGCACCATAATGATTTTCGGCGGATTCCTGATTATGTTTCTTTGATGTCTCAATATTAGTTGTAAAATCACTCTGATATCATCAAAAAAAGTACAATAATATTGTATTGATACAATAATTTGCCATGCAAAATATTGCAATACTATGCTTCTTCCCATAAGTTATGGGAAACTATATTCTTAAATAATTTACTTTAGTACAGTCTTTAGGTATCTGAATATTATTTTTCTGCCACTTAGAATTTTACAAAAAAAACATATGAGATTTAAAACGTGATATGTTTTTGTAGATTAAACTCCTTTTCCGTATATAAAGATACTTGAACACGACCTCAATTACAGTATCTGCAACATTAATGTGCTTCTGTACTCATTTATATGGCCAAATACTCTGCGAGTGTCACACCAAAACAATATACATTGATAAATTGCTCTACAGTTAAGAGGAAAGCATGCATTTTTGACATTAGGGGGAACTTTTAGATTTAAATGACTTGCAATTGAGTATTTGTACTTGGATGTAATGCTAATTTAATTGGGGAAAATAACCTGAATACTTTTTAGCTTTGATTATTTGGTATGTGGCATGTTATGTGCTCACACAAAGCATTCTTTGAGCCCTCAGAGTGAATATTAACTGCTGTGTCCATTTCAAAATCCACCTGAATGTGAGTCCTGTCATTACCTCCCATCTTCCCTGCTATCAGTCAGTGATGCTGTGCAGCTTTGGTTTCCTTTGTCCTCTTTTCTCCCCCTGTTTCTCTGTGAGTGTGTGATCACATGTTGGGCTTGCCTGTACATGCTGCCTGGCCACATTCCTTGTGGTCTGCTGGTGTTACTGTAATTCTGTTCTCTCTTTTTTCTCTCTCCAGAAAAAACTCTGCACTTCCACAAATGACATCTACACTTAATTCCTTTGGCATGTTGCCTTTGAGATTGTTTGTCCAGTATCTGGTTCCTTACAGTTCCATGTGTGCATGTTTTTTGGCACGATCAGACACAGAGAGAGGCAAGCCCTTTGGTGCGTCCTGCCTGCTGAGGTATTCTAAACGGAGACTGAAGGTCACAGCAAGAATAATCCAATGAGATGTATTAGAAAGAGCACCATCATCCCTGACCTGCCTGCCAATGGGAAGTTATGCATAGTTGAATTAGAAAGTCGGCCCAAATGCTTTGAATTCACAAATTCAGGAGCCAAGACTATGTCATGTCCTTTTTTTCTCTTTGGTAAACATGAGCGCCTGGCTCTGCATTTTAATGCCACTTTTCTCTCCTTTGTTGTCAAAACTACAGTATGTGTTCTTCTTTTGTGCTTTTCTTTCTTGGCATCTAAAGAGAAGGGACTTTGGCTGCACTGTACATGAATCTCTGAAGTGTTTTGACATGCCATTTCATTTTGTTATATTTGAAATAAAGGTTAACAAATGTATAGAACAAAAATACCATATATCCTCATTTCCCAGAAGTGTTCCAGCTCCAGGTTTGGAGTCCCTGACATTAAGGTCTCCACCTCTAAACAATAAAAGCTCTACAACAGTATTTCTTCAATAAGCAGTTATTTGGTATCATTCACAGACTTCACTGTGAGCATGGGAAATTATCCTGCAACTATTGTGATTATTTGTTTGAGTTGCACACTAGACTATTTAAATAGAAGGAATTGCTGCTTTCTTACATAGACAATAGTGTACTGAATGTCTTTGGGTTTTTCAGCTGTTGTTGTACAAAACATTTAATGTGAATAACTTAATATGGGCTTTAGGAAGTTGTGGTCAACAACTCCACAGGACACCAACGCAACAACAAAAAAAACAATTAATCAAGAAAATAAATGGCAGAATTATCAGTAATGACAGTAATCATCATGGTCAGTCAGAAGTTGTTCCAATAGAAAAACTGATGAAAGAGTTCTCTCGAGGATCCAGACACATGTTGCTATTAAAACAAACTCAGCAGGGGGCAATGGAAACACTTTCAACAGCAATATTATGAAATATTAGTCAACTTGAGCTCATGCAAAACAGTGATGAATAAATAATGTTCTTATGAAAGTGGGGGAAACAAACCTCTAAAACTTGTATTTTGCACTTGTTTTTGAGGCTAAATTTAGAAGACTGGGGTTGTGTGTTCACCCTGATGAAGAGGCTATTCTCTATTTTCTTGGGTTTCGCAGCGACGTGACAAGAAGGTTTTCTCTCCCTGTTTGACATCACCACTGCGTCACTGTTTTCTGTCTGGATCGTTCTCCAAAGTGCCAAAATAGTCTCTGCTGTCGCTTGGCGCATTACATTAATTAAAAAGGCAAAACATACGGGCACACGCATTGATGCACAACTTCTGGTGTCTACTCCTATTGGGGGGTCACAGTGAGTCAATGCGATTACTCAACCAAAGCATCTGGTTGTTGTTGTCTGAAGTCTGTCCAACCCGGCCGACAACCCCCACGCGGGCCACATCACGGTGTATATGAACCACATCATTAGTGGTTACACACACAACGCAGCACACATTATGGTGTCACTCTCTGACCCCAGCAAAGCATATTGCATTGGGCTTGCCTTGACAAATGACAGCCTCTGGCCCTATCTGTGCCAGTAACAACCCCCCCCAACCACCATCTTCTCTCAACTCTTATCCACACACCATCTTCTCTCAACTCTTATCCACACACACACACACACACACACACACACACACACACACACACACACACACACACACACACACACACACACACACACACACACACACACACACACACACACACACACACACACACACACACACACACACACACACACACACACACACACACACACACACACACACACACACACACACACACACACACACACACACACACACACACACACACACACACACACACACACACACACACCTGAGCTTACCTGTGTTCAAAGCCAAGATAAAAGCTAACGTTTACATCCAGCCACCTGCACACAACCAGCAGCCGCTGCCGAACCGCAGCCCCTCCTCCATTTCCTTTCCTTCTGACACACACAGCAGTCATCCGTCTTGATCGGCCTCCCGGGTCTCTAATTAGGCTCCGGGTGGGTGACACCCTCTGGAATGTTTATTGTAACATTGCTCAGCCTTTATCTATTTTAGAAGTGAGAGAGAAATAAAAGAAGAAATAATAAAAAAAACAGTGGATAGAACAAGATCACAAACAATACTATAATAGTGGCAATGCTGAGAAAATGTAGAAAAAGAATGATAAAAATGTGTATTGATCATGATTAAATAATTTAGATTTTAATAATGTATTTTAGCTACAACACTAAGAAGCTATAGGCCTTCATCCAATACAAAAACTACTATAAAACGTGGCCTATCACACTTCTGGAAGTCTACTACCGAGTTCTGACTCTTCACTTTCTAACAAAACGTTTTTCTTTTTCTGATATACCCTTTAACGCCAACAAAAGATAAGGACATTAAGGCCATTGACATCAACGTCATCATTCCTACAATTTGGAATATGTAAGCATTAACTCATCACAGACCAGGACAAGAGCCAGAAGAGTGCCGGCCAGCAATGCCGCACTTCCCGTCAGGAAACAATGTCCTCGTCCACTGCTGTGGTTTGTTGGAATTACCCTGACATACTGTTCTGGGTTGACAATGACAGCACATTTGACTTATCTACGGTACTCATGGCGCACAGAAGACAAAGACAATGGTACCAAAGTTCAAATTAGGCTCCTAAATAACAACTTTTTCCTATTGGGCTGGGTGACAGATCTTAAATCTCTACTTGGGAATAGTTGGCTCTGGAAAATGTTGCGTAAACATTGTTTTGCTGAAACAGAACAAATCGAATTATGTGAATGTTTTCTTCATATTTAGAAGTGCTGTGTTTTCTTTCGAGATTTGTCTGAGCCTTGTCTTTAAAGAGTTGTAGAAAGTGGTCACCACACTGAATAAACTTCAATCAGTGTGCTCTTTTTCCGCGTAAACAACTCTAGGTTTTTGTTCTAGCTTTGTTGGGTATATTGAGGCCAGACTTGTTTTTACACTAAACCTCTTTTAGTCCCCCTCATGTCAATCTTGACAACATCGTAAACGGGTGTCTTTTTTGTTTTATTCATTCAGGGAATGTGAGAACCACAATCCTCCATATCCAAAGTGTAAACTGCTGATGAGAAGCACACTGTGCGGATGCAAACATTGTTTACAGGAGAGGAACAAAAAAGGAGATGAAAAGCATCTTGACGTCATGTTTCATTGCAGCAGCTAAACATTTGTGGCCAAAGTGAAAACAGAAAAACTGTCCCATGTGTCACTTATCTCCAGGGACACAGCAAGCGGAGCAACAGGGCCACAGAAGGCAGAAACAAATGTATGTTTGCAGGTTTATGGTTTCAAAGCGGTGAACAATGTGATCCCCTGCACAGTCGCTTCTAATACACCATGGTGTGCTGATGTTTGGCAGGTCGCCCAACACATCTCAGTTCAAATTATGACATAAAACTAGTCAGGAGAAACAGTGTCCTCCACGCAGTCTCCGATTCAGAAAGCATGACAAACCCTTCACCGCAAATCATACTGAAAGTGAATCAAAAGTAAGTTAGGAGTTTTGAGTTCACTTCCAGAGGACAGACATTACACAGGAGCAGCAGCAAGAGATTATCCCACACTGCATTTGAATTGCAAAAATGAGTTATATTCTTGGCTTATCAGTGAAATGCATATTTTATATTGCAAAAACAAAATAGTGAGGTACAATCTTAAGTCTAATATGATGGTTACAACCTTTTCCCCCCAAAACTACAGTTTAAATTGCCTTATATATATATACAGATTCAGCTTGCAGACGTGCACACAAGGGATTTGGCTGCAGAGATGAACAGGGCACATTGCCACAGGCTTGCAGTGAGCTAACATGATGGGTGCTCCAACACTGTTATAAGTCTTGGCAGTACCTTTCCCTCAGCACCTAGGAAATATGGTTATGGACTTTATCCAATATTTTTGGACAACAGTAGAAAAGCAGTATTGATCACACTAAAGGTTAAGGCCATTGCGTTATAGCTACAATGTACTGTACATGGAAGTAACAGGGTGAAATAAAAAATGTCTGTTCATCAATGATGACTTCGTAATGTCTTCACATTTCTTGTGAGTGGCATCCAACAGTCCAATATCCAAAGATATTCAATTTAAAATTATATAAAAACAGAGAAAAAAATTCAAATACTTATATTTGAGAAACTGGAACCTGTGAATGTTTGCTGTTTAGTTATTTTAAAATGATTCTCACAACTCATTGTTTCAGCTCTATAAATTACAAATGTAAAGGTTAAAAACCTAAAGTTGACTGTGAGCGAAGAAAAATGCATTTTATATTCCTCTGTTGTACTTTCCTTTATATGAACATCTAGAGCACGTAGTGATGTATGTACTGTATAGCACATTGATGAAAGTTTTTCATCGTCTTGCATAAGATCTGTTGAAACCACTAACCAGCGACTGTCTAACAGTTCAGAAGCCAGTCTGAATGACCCGACTGAAACAAAGTGAAACTCCTCTTCCCTTTCAAATAATTATGAAGAACAAGAAATTAACCTGATGACGCCGTAGGTGCTGTATCTTCTCCATTAGCGCAGGGCTGAGCCGGGATGGGGATATGCATACTTATTAGATCTTCAACCTTGTGGGTTCGGACGTGCTAAGGAAGAGGGAACAAATGATGAGTCACAGCGATAATAATTCATAATAAGGCTCAGAGACAAAAATAAAGGACCTCCAATGCCCCTGCGATGTGAATCACACATTCACAAGCAGGTATACGTAAAGGCAAACACACAGAGATACCAAATGCAGTGGCTCAGTCAGTAGGGGCTTGGACTGTGAGCGGTAGGCTTGCCGGTTCAAGTCCCCGAACAGATCTGCATTTGGAGTGTGGATTTCTACTTGGAGAGGCCCCAGTTCACCTCCTGCCCTGCCTTGGTGCCCTTGAGCAAGGCTCCGGACATCCCCCTTCCCCCCTTACTCCCATTGCTCCCCGGGAGCTGTACAATAGCTGCCCACTGCTCCTAGGACTAGACTCCTGGTACTAGGATGGGTTAAATGCAGAGAACACATTTCACTGTTTGCTATGTGCTCTGCATGTGTGACCATTAAAGAGGGGTTCATCCCTCCCAATATTATTCTTCTTCTTCTTCAAGTGTTCCGAGACAGTAAACAATACCGACCAAAGAATGTGGGCTAACAAGATACAAAACTGAGGGGAGAAGTCTTTAAAGTGGGCAAATGTCTTCAAACTATTGTGAGTTTGCGATCTAAAGCGTTCATATTAAAATAGATATAAACTGAGTAGACAAAAACTGAGCTAGCACAAGATTAAATGATCTTGAAAAGGTATGGCAAGTTGCAATCAGTGCTCATAGTGATGTTCTTAATCAAGGCACTAATGTCAGTAAATATAAAACATAAGACGGAGGCAAGTCCGGGCTAGTGTGAGCTGATATGGCTTCATTTGAAAGGTGTCTGTGTACTACTGACAGGGTTCCAGACTACACACACACACACACACACACACACACACACACACACACACACACACACACACACACACACACACACACACACACACACACACACACACACACACACACACACACACACACACACACACACACACACACACACACACACACACACACACACACACACACACACACACACACACACACACACACACACACACACACACACACACACACACACACCCTAAAATGAAACTCTGCATACTCAGAGCAGAGATTTAATTCCCACTTTATCAAATCTGTGCATCAGACGAGTTCCACAGTACATGATAAGGAAGACGAATAGGGGGAAAACACAAACCAAGCATGGAGGAACATGTGCCTTTTGAAGTTGTCTTTCTTCTTGGAACTAGCGTTGGCGTAACACGGCTGGTTAAGCAGATCATTAAGCGTAATGGTTGGGGAGGATAGCAGAGCTTTATCTCTGATGGCAAGAACAAAGTTGTGGATGATCTGGGGGGATTCTGGGGCTGGATTTAATGGGAATTCCCCTGCCTGCTGGGACAGTTTACTTGTGCTAACAGACAGGTGCTATCATAAATCTAGAGTCAAGGCATTACTCACTCGGCTTTACATACTGAGACTCAAGGTAAATGGGGATAAAGTTATCCTTTGAAAGATTATACCTCACGATTAAAGGTGCTTTTTGAATAGACGCCATGTTAATGTCTGCTAGTGACATATGACTATAAAGAGCACAGCTCAGCTCCAAGGTGATATTTCTTGTAATCTAAAGGAACAAATAATTAGACCCTCCAGAAAAACGCGGGCAAAAATCCTTGATTATGCGATTAAACATGCGGGGTTTTTATGTGATTTTATGCGGTGAAATTGCGGGAAGTTGCGAAATATGCGGAAAGTTGCAAAATATGCGGGGAAAAAGAATAACAATTTTTTTAAATATTGGGCTGTCTTATTTATTCTCTCTCACACACAACCTGCCACTAACGTTAAACCCCTTTACTATTCAATTAAACACATGGTAAACTCAATGGTTATTTATTGTAAAAGCAATTGGGCTATTTTAATCTCACACACACACCCCCCCCCCACACACACACACACACTTCTCCGCCTCATTCTGTTTTCATTTACTCGTTCGTTATCTGACCAGCTTCAATCTTGTAGGCTACTCACCTCGTTTCTTGTAGCACTCGAAAGGGTTTTGGAGGTTGATGCCTCGGTGAACGTAAGTTGTTTGGCTTTCTTGTCCGCAGCAGCAGAAAGCATTTTCGAATGTTTGAATGAATCAAAGTGGGTCGTCACCGTCTATTTTCTCTTATGCTCCAACACACAGTTGCACGGGGTGCAGAATAGTTTCCCCCCACTTTTTGCCCGGTCTTTAGTAGAAATGTTCGTCGGTAAATGAGATGGATTAGATTTTTTTCATCTTGGTGTTTTCTCTATCATGTGAGCTCCACAGGTTCACTCTATACAGTGTTGTTTACATTCTGTGATGCGCGAGCTGATGACGTCACGTCAAGACGAGTTAACTTTTTTTCCCCTCAATTTTGTGTGGAAAAATGCGGGGATTATGCGGCCTTTTGATAAATATGCGGCCTTTTAAAAATCTGCGCCATTTTGCTGATTATGAGGTAAATTCTGCGATCGCAGAATCGCGTTTTTCTGGAGGGTCTAAATAATGTGTTTTATTCTTCCCCTGATATGGATCTTCAACAAAAATGTAAAGGGGCCTATTGTGTTTTTGGGGGTTTAGTGGGTTCTATAGGTTTGTGTGCATGTAAATGGTCTGCAAAGACTAAAATCCCAAAGTTCATCGAGAGGGAGTTTTTCTCCCACACACTCCCCCCTTTAATGGATTCTTCTTTGGCCTATGGCACAGTCTTCAATCCATTTTCATGAAGATCAGCCAGTAGTTTAACTGTCATACTGTTCACAACAAGCAAACAAAAAAGTAGCATCCTTGTCAAAGGTAACTGTGGAAAATAAATGTATTTTGTAGAAGACGAAGAAGAAGAAGAAGAAGATTTGATTTTTAAAACAAATTTTATTTCCATTTGTTTTAACTATACACCGAAACAAAAAACAAAAAACATTACACAAATCAAAATAAATAAACAGATTTTCACGTCTACCAAATAAATGTCATTTGAAAACGTTTTACCCATTTCAAAACATCATCTTTTACACACTTTAAAAATAAACAAAAATTCACCTACCCTTTAAAACTTCAATATTAGAGAGTCATTTTCCCCCAGTGAGCACAGAACCTGCCCAACAGCCCACACATCCAGAAACCCCTGCAGATGATTGATCAGCGTATAGTATGCATGCTCCACCCTCAGACGCGCTGCCACCAGCCCCCTCAGACAGAGCACTGCATCCGTCCACCCTACTCCAGCAAGTTTGTTCTTCCTAATTTTCCAGATTGCTAATTTTGCATTAGCAAACAAGAAATTGATCAATAGTAGGATTTCCTTCTTTTTCAGGATGTATTTGGGGCCATGGACAAAAAGTGGTATGGAGAAAACCTCCCCGAACCCCTCCACCCACTCCTGTAACATTTTTTAAAGACCAGCCAACCGGGGACAGGACACCACTAAATGCTCCAATGTTTCTGCCATAAAACAGAACGGACAGCCCCCCCTTGTGCCTGGGTCAAAATGAGCCCTGTATTTGTTAGTGGCTATTGCACCGTGTATAATTCTCCATTGGATGTCAGGCATCCGTTTTTCAACGGGAGACTTATACAGGATCCGCCAGCTGCCCTGAGGGGAAGAGCCCAAACCAAACACATCTGTCCACCTCGACTCTCTGACGCCTGCGAGCGAGCTGAGGTTTAGCACCTTTACGCAGCTAAGATATAGCTTCTTCCCATTGCAGGAGCTGAACATTCCAGGTGTTAGAGTCCCCAGTGATAGCAGGAGACCATCCTCCTCTCTCCATTCCCCCACCGCAGGACCCACCCTCAAGGCAGGAAAAACATAATCATGTCCCTTTCTCCACTGGTCGGCCAGATCTGCATCCAGAGCAAAAGTCCGGTGGGATGGCGACAGCGACTGCCACACCTCTTCTACCAGGTTCTCCAGAACTCGAGTTGATCGAATGCCCGTCACCTCAGCCAGTTTTTCTGTGGAGATCCCTGTCAAATGGCCAAGTTTTACCACTCCCGCTTCAATGAACGCATTTTTTAGGGCGGCTGAAGAGAAAATGGTTCCGGAAAGAAAACCAGTGTCAAACAGGGGCTCCTCAAACAGCCACATCCCAGGCCGGGGGTCGGGTGGTCTGGTAAAACTCAGAATCTTCCAGGCATTGATGACTGAGCAGTAAAAAGGTGCAAGTCCAGTTATCTTGTACGCAGGGGCCTTCAGCAGAAACAGGTGTTTATCAAAACCAAAGCCCCCTGCCCTCCAGAGCAACAGCCGGGCCATAGCCAGCCAGCAGGGAGAGGCACCATACAGCAGCCGCTGAGCTGCCTGCAGTCTAAAAGCAGCAGTCCTCGCAGTAATGTCCACAAGGCCCTGCCCCCCCTCCGCCACAGGGAGGTACAGGACCGATGCTGGCACCCAGTGATGACCCGACCAGAAGAAATCCACGAGGAGCCGCTGCAGTTGTTTCATGAGGCCCGGCGGTGGGGTTAACACCTGGAGTCTGTGCCACAAAGATGAGGCAACCAGATCGTTGGCTACAAGAACTCTTCCCCTGTAGGACAGCTGGGGTAGCAGCAATTTCCATTTAGCTAATTTTGCTCGCACCTTTCCCAGCAATCCCTCCCAGTTCTGTGCCACCATGTCCTCAGACCCCAACCAAACTCCCAGGACCTTTAAACCCTCGTTTCCCCAGCTGAGGTTACCAGGAAGACTGGGCCTATTTTCTAAACTCCACTGACCTACCAAAACGGCCTCACTCTTCTCCCAGTTAACTTTGGCTGAGGCAGCCTTCCTATACAAAACTAAACTGTCCTGTAGCTCCTGGATATCTCGCTGACCCTGGATAAAAACACTGACATCATCAGCATAAGCTGATACAACCACCGGGGGGGCCTGAGCTGACACTGGCAGACTCAGGCCCCTCAGCCGGTTTCTAAGCCTGCACAAAAGTGGCTCGATGGCAATAATATAATAGGCCTAAGATAGGGCAGCCCTGCCTGATCCCCCTTTTAACTGGTACAGGTCTGCTCAGCCCTCCCCCCACTTTCACAACACAACATGCATCACTGTACAAACACTTCACCCAGGACAAAAAATGCTCCCCAACACCAAAAGCCTGCAATGTGGCAGCCAGAAAAGTGTGATCCACACGATCAAAGGCCTTCTCTTGGTCAATAGAAATAATACCAACATTTATATTGTACAGTTTGCAAACATCAAAAGTGTCTCTCATCAAAAACAAATTGTCCACAATTGATCTGCCAGGGATGCAATATGTTTGATCAGTACCAACAAGAAGTTTGATAAAACACTTCAGTCTGTTAGCTAAAACCTTTGACAGTATCTTATAGTCCGTACATAAGAGAGCCACAGGTCTCCAATTCTTCAGCAGGGTTAGATCTCCTTTCTTAGGCAACAGTGAAATCACTGCACGCCTACAGGAAGCTGGAAGAGTCCCTTTCCCAAAGGACTCCATCAATACATCCAACAAATCATGTCCTAAAATGCTCCAAAAATGTTTAAAAAAGTCTGCAGGTAAACCGTCTATGCCCGGAGCCTTGCCGGAGGCCATCTGTGTCACCGCAGAGGTCAGTTCCTCCAGCGTAATGTCAGAGCCCAAGGTGTCACTTTCGGCTGGACTCAGCTGTGGAAGACCCTGAAAAAGTTCATAAGCGGCTTCCACGTCGCAACCTTCGGCTTTGAACAGGTCCGTGTAGAAGGACACTGCATGTCTCCTCATCTCAGCAGGTTCAGAGGTTACCTGTCCATCGGGAAGACGCAGACATACCATCTGCTTCCTTTGGCCCACAGACCTCTCCAGGTTGAAGAAAAAGGTGGTTGGTGCATCAATGTCTCTCATGGAAGTAAAACGGGCTCTGATCAGAGCTCCCTTGGCTTTCTCCTGAAGAAAACAGTTAAGCTGTTGTTGTTTTAGGAGGGACTGTTCTATATTTCGAGCAGACACACTCTCTAACTCTCTGATCTCTCTCTCTAACTGCTCTATAGCTCTCCTAGTGTTTGCAGTGGAGTAGGCTGTATACTGTTGACAGAACACTCTAATCTGAGCCTTTCCTACCTCCCACCACTGACTCAGGGAGGGAAAAGACTCTTTCTTTGATTTCCAGTTGATCCAAAACAAATTAAAATTCTCACAGAAAATCAAATCTTGTAAAATGTTAACATTAAACTGCCAGAACGATCTAGATTTCTCTGTGTTGGATAAAACCAAATCCAAAGAAACTAGCTGATGATCTGTAAAACCAACAGGTTGGATGTGACAGTTCACTGCACGAGTAATAAAAGAAGAAGACATGTAAAATCTGTCTAGCCTGGCTGCACTGACGCCCCCATCTAGCATTCTCATCCAGGTGTATTGTTTAACGGAGGGATGCTTCATCCTCCACACATCCACTAAGTCAGCCTCTCTTATCACCTGTGACAGTAAAAGGGACGACTGAGGATGAGGCTCCCGTCATATTCTAATATTCTAAAGTGACATTAGTGCAAACGTTCCAGTCCCCCCCCCCAGTATAACACACTCCCCCTGTACACTAGTGTCTAGCTTGTCTTTTAATAACTGAAACACAGATACACGTGCAGGGCCCTGATTGGGTGCATACACATTAATAAAGGTGAAACTGAACTCTAACAGTTCCACTTTCACCATCAAGGCTCTACATGCCACTATCTCAGTGCTGGATAAAATCTTTACATTTAGAGAGGGGGAGAATAAAACAGCTACTCCAGCACTAAGGTTTGAGCCATGACTGAGTACATACTGACCCCCCCACCACATCCCCCAGTCCGTCTCATTCAGGCTATCACTGTGCGTTTCCTGCAGAAATATCAAATCTAATTTTTTCTGATTAAAGACTTCTAACACTAAAGCTCTTTTCTGTGCACTTCTACCCCCGTTCATGTTCAAGGAAGCAACCCTTAAAGCCTGCATTAGAGGAAGGAGACAGAGAGAAAGAACAGACAGATACACACAGCAGAGAGGAGACACCCAGTGTTGCATGATCATGTTGAAATTATTTAGACCTTTTCAGTTTCTTCCCTCTTTGGCTTCCTGGCGTATCTTTTTTCACAGCAGTTACATGCCTCCTGAGACGATAACGTTTCTTTTCATCCAGCAGGTCTAACCCTACAACTTTCTGAAGAGTTCTCACTGTATGAAGAAACTTGTCAATGTCAGGGAAAAAATCTCTCACTTCCACTGACTTGCCAAAAGACTCGTCTAAAAAGACATTAATCTCTTCCAAAGAATATATCTCTGCGTTCTGAGAGAGACTATCTGCAACTGAACCACAGTCAGAATCCCCCTCACCGTCTGTGTCCATCTCTGTCACCTCATTATTGTCTGCAGCCTGTTGAAGCTCATTTTTCCGCCCAGAGCCAGACGGCAGCTCCTTCTGTGTGCCAACAGCCTCTACCTGTCCCACAGCACCAGTCCTCACCTGTCCTGTTACATCATCTCTCACCCGTTTACCTGTTTCCACATTTTTTCCTCTCACACTCACCACACTCTCTACAGTCCCTGTTTCATCTCTCACGATATTCATCCCTACTTCCTCCGCAGCCACCGGGGCCCCGGCGGGTGCAGCAGCAGCCCCCGCGACACCGGGTCCCGCTGCCGCGGACCAGGCCGCCCCTGCTCGGCCGCCCCAGCGGCCCCCGGCTCGGCTGCCCCAGCGGCTCCCGGCCCGGCCGCCCCAGCGGCCCCTGCCGCCCCCGGCTCAGCTGCCCCGAGGGCCCCCGGCTCGGCGGCCCCGGGCCCAGCCGCACCCGGCGGAGCGGCGTGCCGTCTCTGTGGACATGCAACACGTTTGTGACCCGACTCCCCGCACTCAAAACACTTTACGCTCCCTGAGCTCGCATAAACCATATAAAAACCCTCTTCGTGCCTCACCCGGAAGGACACATCTAGTGTCTGAGTGGGACAATTCAGAAACATGAAAACCTGTCTCCGCAGAGAATGGACATGTTTTAACTTTTCATCCTTACACCCCAGAGCAACAGTGCGGAGACTACTGGCAAACTTACCAAAACGCTTCAGCTCCCGTTCCAGCGCCTCATTCGGGATGAACGGAGGAACGCCAGACACAGTGATCAGCGTGGACGGTGTCGCCAGCGGTGAAACTTGAATGTATTCCTCGTTTAGCATTAATCCGCTCTCGATAAATTCCGTCACATATTTCTGGTCTTTCAAAAAGACCACGACCGCTTTGTTCATGCGGGAAGCATAGGAGATATTTACATGACCGACCTGATCCCCCACAGCCAGCAGCACCTGCTCCACTGTGCTTGCGGCCTGAGCCACCAGCCGCACTCCGTGTCTCAGAGACACCGGCGGCGCCCCGGAGGACGCCATCCCCGCCACGAGGCACGGAAAAACACTAAATTAACAAATTAACCGTACTTGCAAAGGGTACAAAAATCCCAACGAAAGATCATACAGTTAAAGAAACGATTGAAACAGAAACAAACGAGTTAAAGTTGAAATTCCCTCTTCCCTCTTCAAACACACATCCACCACCGAAGAAGAAGAAGAAGATCTACTTTATTAATCCCTTACAGGGAAATGTCTTTCCCCACTCTGTGTTTACACACATTACACACACAGATGATATACATGCACACACACACAACCACATGCAAATAGGAGAGGTGGCAGAGCAGAGAGGCTGCCAGGTACCCGGCGCCAAGGGAGCAGTTTCGAGGTTAGGTGCCTTGCTCAAGGGCACCTCGGCAGTGGCCTTGGAGGTGAACTGGCACATCTCCAGCTACCAGCTCACTCCATCTTTTTTTCTGGTCCGATCAGGACGTCAACCAGCGACCCTTTGGTTCCAAGACCAAGTCCCCTACAGACTGAGCCACTGCCGCACATTTTCATCTTAGCATGCCTAGAAGAAGTGCCATGATGTACACACTTATTCATGAGAACACTTGATCCGTGCATAAAAAGCTTTTGAAAACCGTAACTGTATTCCTTTCAGTTGAGAAATCAGAGGGGAATGTTGTTTGAGGATTATCACCGCTAAAATGATTTCTCAGGATGAGTATGAGCTTTGAAAATATTTCCCCTTGAGGCGAATAAAAGGCTCACCATTCTTTATTTATTTTCTCCTATAACTTCTCTCTTTTGTCAGGGCCCTCCACTGCTTTGCATTTAAATCGCTCCAAATCATGAAATCGCTTCCATCCAGTCCTCGTGTGTTTATGAAAACAGAAGTTTCCAAGAGCCTGCAATGAATTTATATTTGGTACGAGCTACGTAGTGCATCTAACTCCCATGGCAATGTGCCCCTCCACAAGACCCCCACCCCCCGTTTCCACAGTGCCGACTGATTGATTTGCTCTTTAATGGCTTCCTGTGTTGGGCATGGTTTAAGACGAGCAACATCTGTAAGGGTGGATTGGGCATGCTGGGTCTGTTTTGCTCTGCTACGCTCATCTGTGGTGTAGTAAAGTGAGGTATCTGCCTTTTCTGTGGTTAAGGAGAATGACGTGCTCCATTATAAAAAGAACTGACTTCAATGAGAAATGAGCGTTGGGTCCTAGCGGTCGCTGGTCGCTGAGCGGATTACATTGCCTCAGGGGATGAGGTTCAGTGTCTGATGTTGATAAGTGAGGAGGGGAAACACTAGTAGCTGGCCTGTGAGTGATAAAGTTAAACTGAGTGTTAATGTCAAGAGCAGTTTGTGTTTGAAGAGCCACTTCTATGAGTTCCCACACAAGCTGAGGTTCAGCTTTGGGTTGTACAGTGGACTTCTGCATACGCTTTGCATGCTTTATGTGCTAAAGGTCACCACTATGAAACAGTGCTAAATCAGAATCTGGTTTTTTTCCAAGTAGGTTTTCACATTTAGGGAATTTTCCTTGGTATAATTAAAATGTAAAAATAAGAGGGAGAGGATACAAATCTGTAACTGTGGGGGTCCGCGGTCTTTTTTATGAGGCCAAGAGCTTTCAGGAAGAAAGATAAGATCCCAGAAAATAAGTGAAAAGCTTGTATAGAATCTTTAGAATCACACCACTAAAGCAAATTATGAATTGGAAAAGGACACAAGAGAAAATATATTGACAAATATAATTCAGGAAGTTCAATGAGGAATCTATGAAATGCTGTAATTTAAGGTATAATGAAAAAAGTGATGTTGATATTATCTTAAACAGAAAGACTTCAGGTTAGTTTACTTGATCTTTTAAAGGTCTCCTACTATGCTATTTTTAGGCATATATTAAAAAAGAGGAGGGGGAGCTAATGCCTGCTCAGAATTGTACCGGCAAATTCTGGCGTGATTAAACGCCATCATGTTCCAAACCACATCAAGAATTATTTCTGAAACAGTATGGAGCTCAAATGCTTTTTCTCTTGCGGGTTTACCACAAGGTGAGATCCTTTTTTGATTTCCTGCTTTTTTACACATACTCTCTCCAGTACAGGTTAGGTCTGAGTGTTAGCAATGCTTGCTAATGTTAACAAAGACCATATTACGTCCAAAACACGTTGCGCATTGTTCCTAATAGCTACGTTTCTGATAGTGCCGTGGGTCCACATTTCCAATATTAGGTGATTTATGTCATATCGAATGCAAATCTGGATCAGCTCCGTTGTACCCCCGTTTTTAGAGATTTGTGTACGGAGGAAAAGAAGGTTTTGTTTGTTGTCTGACACAGGGGACACATATTTATGTATAAGAGACATTGAAAAGTGCATTTTGCATCATAGGTGCCCTTTAAATATAAGATTAATTCCCACTTTACCTTACTTCCATCTTTTTTGGTATGATATTGGATTTATTTTAATTTGACTTTGACTATACAATACTGAATATGCAGTATTACACTGTTTGACAATGAAAGATGATTTATTTGTATAATTCTAATTTTTTTTACTGCATTGTTCTGAAATATTGAGTATTAAGTATTACAAAAGTTTGACGAGAAAAATAGACAAGCTTTTGTTTTTGTCTACTTTAGGATTAGCTGACTCCCATTTAAAAAACAAAATCAAACACAAAACTCCCTGTTTGGGCAAACATACTAATCCTGAAATCCATCTTTAGTTCAACCTTCGTCTTAAAGTTAGGAGTTAACATCACAAGGCGCTGCTCAACCCTGAGGTATTAAGAGGTAAAAGACAAAGCAAACCTGCAAAGCTGGAGTTGACATAAAACAAAAAAAAAACACACACACACCCAAAACAAAAGCCTCATCCAAAAAGCCACTTCAGAAGCCTTTCTTCATAATCCAGGGATGTGGAGCACATCTGAGAAATGGGAAAAGTCCCTCATGAAGCAACAGGCTTCCCGAGAACAAGTTAGCATTACTTGAATTTGAATTTGATTGAACTAATTATGCCGGGTTGTTGGGATGATAAGCGAGTGTAAATAGTTGGGGTAAGAGCGGCCCCTGCAGAGATGAAAACCCTCTACTTTCATCCATATGCAATTAATCAGCATCTGACTCTGCAAACAGACGCAGCAGCTTGCTCCATTGGCTCTCTTATAAGCACTGACTGACACATGAAAGCAGAGGAATTTGCACCCGTTTAGGATATTGTGAGTGAGTCAAATCTGAGCTGATACTGTAGAAAGACCTCAGACGACGGCACACAGTGAGGCTTACTCGTCCTTTGTGAGGGTATCAGGACTTTTTTCATTACAAGGTAACACTACATGTGACGTGGGCAGGCTTGGAGAGTAACATAATACAAGTAACAGGGTTGTGTAATCAAGATACAAAAAAAAGTAACTGTAGTCCCATAAAAATGCGTTAAAAAACGCCTGAGCCTGTTTTAGAAAATGACATTCCCAGAAAAAATGAACATAACTTCACTTCTAAAAGGGGAAAATTAATAATCTTTTTTTCTCAAAGCAATGATAAACCTGTGAGTTGGATGTAGAAAAGTCAGAATCAATATAGATTTATTTTTATTTTAAAGTCAATTAAGATTGAACATAGTAAAACAATTATGTAAATTATTGTGTCCGTCCAAAAAAAACACATTACTTATTGTGAAAACCACCCTTGAATGATGGGATGGTAGACTAAAAGCTTTATGAATCCAAACTATAACATATAATAAGTACCCTGTATCAAGATTGATGCAAAACAAGTGAAATTTGACCTTTTTAGAGAGAAAAAAACTCTTCTGGGTCATTTGGGTGGATTTGACCTATGGCCCCCCTTGGTCGGTTTTGATGATTGACATCTCTCTTTAACCACTAGAGCCAATGGAATCGAGGGAAAGTTCCACATACACACACACACGTTACCAAATAAGGAGTGAGTGTGACGCCTAGCAAAACCCGGAAGCTGCGCTAAACTCTGGTGGCTACCATTGGCAGCTAATATTTATTCTCCGATTTTTGCATAAAAATTGAATTATGGATTATCAATAATTTGTTCAAAGTGACAGACACATTGGATTAACCTATGGATTAACCTTCAGCCGTGTTTTTTCTCGTTTTAATGCCATTGAACACAACTTTTGATCAGGATAACCGCTAAGGAGAGCATATCTCCGTGTTTTGCTACCTAAAGCTACATCGTGTGTTGTCTGTATTTGCTTCCCCTGTCTCAAGTTCTAATCGCTCAGTGATGATAATTATATTTCTATAATCTGTGGAATCTCAGGATGTTAGCTAAGATTGTTTGTGCAGATCCAATAAGTATATCGATCGGTATAGCTAGAGTTCTGTGCTAAGTGCGTTAGCATGTTTTCGCTCAGGGCTCATTTAGACCCTTTTTGTGAGACTTGTGTTTTGTTTCGGTAAAAATGGTCTGTATCATCAGTTAGCTGAGTTTCTTCCCGTTAGGAGGGTATGACACATTCATAGTTTTTTTTAATATTAAGAAGCCCTGAGACACAGTGTCGTGAAAAAAAAGACCCGCCGAAGGGGTCTTTGGGGCTTAACAGGTTAATAGAAAATGCACATTAAAAGCAGGATTACAATGTCACAAAAAAAAAAAAAAAGAGCATATATTGTGTTGATTGTATTGCTTCAATGCAAGCTGTAGCTACTGTTCTGTAGGCTAATGTTTTAAGAGTGAATCCATACAAATCCCGCCAAATTTTGCTAAAATAAAATGGAGCATCGTTGGATTCCATTTAGCTTGTCTATTTCTGAAGATGTTGTACAATAGCAGAGGTGGGAGAAGTACCCAGATCTTGTACTTGAGTAAAAGTACAGATTATGCAAATTGGCCCATTTCAGAATCTATATATTATATGTTTTGATTATTTATGTATTGATGTGTTTATGAAGCTGGTAAAGGTGGAACTGATTTCAATTATTTAATTTACTGCAAGGTTGCTTGTGAATTTAATCCGGGGGTAAACTCCTATTTAAATGTTGATTATATTGTTTATCATTAATCTATATCTGCAAAAAAACGTAAGGTACTGCATATAATGTAGTGAAGTGAAAGCACAAGTTCCTTAAAATTGTTCTTATATTAAGAACAGGACTTGAGTAAATGTAGGCTACTTTGTTACTTAACACCGCGGTACAATACCGAGGTTCCATTCTGCCAAACCCCATGGAAGTGCACCGGACTCTGTCCCCAACATTCGTTGTGTCCAAACGGCGGTACTTCAACTTCCGTATCAGTCCGTGACGTCACCCAGCCCAAAACAACTTTTTTCCATTGACTAACATGGGGAAAGAGACGTCTGTAAATCGGTGGATACTTTTTTTCTAACTAAATAAACTACCCAATATTAAATATGTTATAGCCCTTATTAGAATCATTCGGTCCTTAAAGTTTTAAAATGCACTAAAAGCGGAATCTAGATTTATTTTCTCTCTCCATTCATTCTAATAAGCCGAGAGTGGGAGCTCGGGGGGCGGGGCTTAAGGGGTGCATGCTCTGTGAGCGCACATACGGGTTCTTCTGCTCTGGCAGCCAGGCATTACAGGTAATCTGTGACGTTTCGCTCTCTCAAAAGTTGGGCCATTTTGACTTAATGCGCCCATGAGCAGCTCTCATAGGAAAGAAAGAGACCCAGCCTCCCATGCTGTATCCAGTTCTTATTATACATCCATGCATTCTGCCCGTGAGTCGTGGGCAAGCCCATAGATTGTATATATAAAGGCAAGCCCCCAGGAAGTGCGCCGGACTCTGAGAAAAATATTCGTTGTGGCCAAACACCGGTACTACACTTCCGCATCAGTCGCTGGGCCCGGAAACACTTTTTCCCATCCACTAACATTGGGAAAGAGACTTCTGTAATTCGTTGGATAATTTTTTTTAAACTAAATAAACTACCCAGTTTGAACGTTTGTATAGCCCTTATTAAAAACATTAGGTCCTCAAGATGTGCTAATAACGTTATTCTGAGAGTTATTTTCCTCTGCATTGTGACTTGTTCAGTACTACATGAGTTGTATCTTTACCCATGGATGCACAATAAGAACGGACCCCTATCGCCTTACTGCCAGCCCACGGAGCTGTAATAATGGATATATTGCACATGTTTGCTGTAATTCATCATTTGTAAAATATTATACTACATGGGCTGTCTGATGTAAATCTTGTACCGTAAATCTTGTATTAAATAAAGTTAATGTTACCGACGTAGATTAACGTCCCTGTAGCTTCTTATTGCACTTGCAATATACCATTAAAGGAGTTGAACATAGCTGTTTGCTATTACTATATAATACCACGCAGGGATAAGCCAGAGTTTACAACCTTTGTGGGCACAACACATTTTAACTCAGTTTGATTCATTCGCTATACCATGTGATATCGCCCGGGGAAGTCGTCATACTTATACATAAATAAAGATGTGTCAAAGCTCTAATCAAATTAACAGTTGTATTAATTGTATTAATTGTATATATATAGCCTGTGTTGTATATTTATACACATAAATGAACAACCTTTTGTTTTTTCAAAAAACAAATAAGTTGTATTGTAGTGTTTATTTTAGTGTTGTTGTTTTGTCTTTTTTGTTTCTTTCCGTTAACCGTCAAGTGGGAAATAAGTATTTTTTGTGTTTCTCTTAGTATCCTAAGATACTGTTATGTTTGGCTGTGAAATTGTTTTTTATTATGAAGGGCAGACCATCTAATGAAGGGCAGACGATCTATTTGTATTTATTTTGTTTTTTTTAGAAAGGGGCAGGTCATATACGATTTTATTCTTCTCCATGCTCATTTTCGCTCAATGGTGTGTTTGTAGAGACATGTTTTGTTTGCAATTATTGTAAATTTGGTTTTGCGTACCATGAGCGGGACAAATTAAATTAAATTAAATGAAGTGTTGTTTTATGCTTATCCACATTTTGATTTCAGAGCACAGGACAGGAGAATGCTGGGCACAATATAAATTTCAACAGTGAAGCTGGCAATGCTGAACAAAACCATCTAGAGTTCAAATATTTATTCAGCTGAAAAAGTCAAAGTGCTACGAAAATGTATACCTTTCCTTCAAGTACTATATGTTTTAGTTACTTGTTGGGTAGGATACTTAACATGAATAATCACAGTTACAATCTATTTACTCCATCACATTTAAAAGAGAAATAGGCTATTGTTATTTTAACTCCACCACAGTAATCCAGCAGCTTTACTTTTTAGATAAAGATTTAAATCACAAGTGATTATAACTCAAAATACATATATTTGTATATATTACCAAGTGGTTTCATGTACAACCCACAAAAGTATCATGTTGAATTCAGCTCTGTTGCTAGGATATCAATAGATCCTGTTATATCAGCGTAATATAAAAGTACATAACGATTGATGTGTAAATTAGCATAATTACTAGCTAGCCGCTAGCTGCCGCCTCGTTAATTTCAAATCCATCATAACAATCCAGTACCATGCTGTCATGAACGTGCAGTGCTGTGCGTGTACGCAAATTGACGTGCTTGATGTGAACGAGCCTTTTGGGGGGCATGGTTAAAATTGTGCATGCTCTATGAGCGCACATACGGGTACTTCTCAGGCGTGACGGGTAATCCGTGACGTTTCGCTCTCTCAAAAGTTGGGCCATTTTGTCTTCATGCGCCAATGAGCAGCTCTCATATGAATGAGGCCCCGCCTCCCACGCTGTATCCAGTTCTTATACATCCATGGTCGTGGGTTGTAGCTGTCAGCATCCTTTCCGGTCATTTATGAACCTATACACCATGTACAGCTAATCCCTGCCAAGTGTTCAAAAATAATATTGCTTTAAAAATCTTAACAAAATAAGCTGCCATGCCAACAATACACATAAATGGCTCCTACATGTGTTCATGTGTTTCATTTTCAATGGGCAATTGTAACAGAATACATTTCTAAAGTAACCCCTTCTAACCCTGAAAGTGGGTTCACGAGTGCTTTTTTATGGTCGTAAAGAATATTAATGTGTTTTTATGCGAAAGAAAATCACATCCCAGGAGTCCCCGAGGCATGACAGAGCAACAACAAAAGTCAGTGTCTGCAGGAACGTTGCACAACAGCTAGTTAGAAGACCATGTCCACATGCGGCAAGAAACATCAAAGCCTTCCAAGTCCGGCACACCAGGTTATTTCAATTAGTCTCCAACAAGAACCCTTCTTTTTCCCCAGCTGGACCCCCACCTATCACTCCCAGAGATCAGCCACAGAGGACCCTGTCACCCTGTTTCCTTTTACACCCCCCAACGGCTTTGTTTTGGAAAAAGGAGAATTGAGTCAGGTTCAAAGTGGAGGAGAAGACCGCGGAGTAACATGAGATGGCGGTCGGTCCGACGGGGCATGAGGCTGTGCCAGATGAGACATGCAGGGCCGGCCCTTGGCATAGGCAGTATAGGCGAATGCTAAGGGCGCATCAATCAATGGGGGGCGCCAAAAATAAAAATAAAAAAGTAAAAAATTGTGTTGTTATGAAATTTAAAAAAATATTAATTTCATAACAACACAATTTCCCGATTTTGGATCAACAAAGTACATCTTATTATCTTATACTAACAGAACTACGCCTATATTGCGTACAGCGTCCATAAACTATGGCGCACCCCCCCCCCAAAAAAATTAAGTTGAACCGCCCCAGTAAAAACCAGAGGTTTATGTGAAATAGTTCTTTTTTTGAAATAATGGTTTTAGTGTGCAATTATAGGTTTTAATTTTGTATTTGTGTTAATTTAAAATAAATCAAACTCCCAACAAACGTATACAGCTTCTGTTTGCTTTTATTAACATTGGAATTTACTGTGTAAGCGGCCGCGGGGGGGAGAGCTTTAGAGAGCTCTCACCTGAAAGACTGAGAGGCTCTGATAACCTTAGCTCAGTGAGCTAAAGGCACACCTTTATATGATCACTATAGTTATAAAAAATAAGATAATAGATTTTCATCTATTCTCTTATAGTATAAAATACTATATGAGAGTAAAAAAAGTTGTTATTAATAAACAAGAATACAGTTTAGGAGTGATTTGTAAAATATCCATAAATAAAAAGAAACTCTGCTTACAGTTCTGTTTCATATCTTGTTGAGAAATGTATCCATAGATCTCTTAATGTTGCTCTCAAAGTGCACCAGATAGATGCTTTTAACTTCAATATTAAAAAAAAAAATCTTCCCAGGGGGACATGCCCCCGGACCCCCCAAGAGGAGGTTAGGTAAACTTAAATCATGTTCAAATGGATAGGATACTAAATACATTTGCACACATCTTGTGTCCATATCCTTCTGTTTTGGTGGTCATGCCACAACCGTGCATGCATGCGCGAGTCATAGTGAGTGTCTGCATTTTGGGGGGGGGGGGGGGGGGGCGCTAGCTAAAATATTGTCTAGGGCAGCAAATTTGTCAGGGCTGGCCCTGGATACATGCCTCCTGGTTTGAAACGGGGATCATTCTTTATGTCTAGGGCCATTTTTACAGAACTGTTTGTCTTATCTTAACTTAAAGTGGACCTTTCATGCTATATTTGAATAATATAGTGTAGGACCATAAGGCATATTTATAGTTTTTATTTTTCAAAATACCAAACAGATCATGCATTTTAGCCATTCTTCATTTCGCTCAATTTAACACTGTCTTTGCATGAGCTGATTCTGTGTGAACAGAACCATCTACATGTACTACAGCGTCTCCAGCGCTTTCAATCAATCAATCAATGTTTATTTATATAGCCCAATATCACAAATGTTACATTTGTCTCAGTGGACATCACAGTTTGTACAGAATATCAGTATGACAATATCAGTATGACAATACGACACCCTCTGTCCTTAGACCCTCACATCGTACAAGCAATGTCGAACGGCAATGTCCGTGGCTGTCCCCTCCTGATTGGTGGAGTTGGCTCAATAGCTGTAGCGCAACTTCTGTGATGTCATAGAAGTGTTCAAATCTGGATCAGTCTGTATCAGATCCGTTGCAGCCCCTTTTTAAGAGATTTGGGTATGGAGGAAAATAGAGAGGGTTGTGTTTTCTGACACTTGGTGAGTTCCCTGGAACACCGGGGACACATATTCATGTATAAAAGACATACAAAAGTGCATTTTGCATGATAGGTCACCTTTAAGTTTGAAATAAAAGAAAAAACAATTTTCCTATTGCAGAGTACATTCATAAGCTCAAGGCAGTTTCCTATCCTGATTAATCCTGTTATCCATTTCTGTAATATTTCTTACTTCAGTCGGAAACTCGTCCTGTCATGCCTGCACCTATGTTTTGGAATTTACTGGAGATAGACAAGTCTTAATATCAATGACTCTCATCTGGCACTCACAAGGTTGCTATCATAGACAAGAAACGACAGGTGTCAATTTTAAATCATATTGGCAGTTGATATGTACACATTAATACGTGATTTGGGAAATGTAAAGTCATACGGTCTGAGTAGCCTTTCAGTTATGATTTCCCATTGTTTGAGTTGTTCCCACTGTCATTGCCATATTTAGGACAGGGTCTATCCCAAGCCAACAGGAAGTGCGCCAGTCGCTGAAGCAAATTGTCCTAATGGCCAAACAGTGGTACTACATTTCCGTGCTAATCCGTGACGTAATGGTGACCCAAAAGTACCTTTTCTTGTTGATTTACTTTGGGAAGAAACGTCTGTAAATCAGCGTATTCTTTTTTTAGCTAAATAAACTATCCAGTCAGAACACTTTTAAGGCTGTCATTTAAATCATTCGTTTTTTTAAAGTTGTAAAATGCACTAAAAGCTGAAACCAGAGTTATTTTCCCTCTCCATCCATTTAACTAATTAAAGAGAGGGAGATCGGAGGAAGGCTTCAGGAGAATTTAGGTGCACATGCTCTAAAGCCCCGGACACATCAAGCCGATTTTGGCCGTCGATGGATGTCAGGCCGACGATTAAGAAGGCAAATCTGAGATTTCATTTAACTCCAGCTCGCGACACAGGTTCGGGAAAGCCCCATGAGCTTCTGGCTGTAGAGTGAAAATGGAAAGCACATGCTTTTTGTTGTTTGTTTATATCACGCAGTCTGTTCTTCTTCTCTCGGTATATCACGCAGTCTGTCTTCTGGTTGTTGCCTCTTTTGAATGACGAATACACACTACTGACGCCTACTGGTAAGGAGAGTTATTGCCACTCACGCATGCGCAGTTCGTACGTGCTACTTGGCCGTCGGCTGAAGTCTTTGCGGTGTGTTCCAGTGCGACTGTTGGCCAAGACGCAGGAGACGTAACAGTCGGGGTCCGTGTGTGTCAGTTATTTGGTGTCAGCTTGGTGTGTCCCTACCTTTAGGAAAAAATGTTCCAGATGATCCGGGTACTTTTTAAAAATACAGTCGCTCCATTTTGGGTTTCATGCGCCACTGAGCAACTCTTATAGGAATGAATGGTATTGCCTCCCACGCTGTATCAAGTTCTCTTTATGCTATACATCCATGGTCTATGCCAACCTGATAGGATAACTAACCTGTTTAATCCTTATATTATAATTGTTCTTTAACATGGTTCTGGTATACCAACAGTCCTTTATGTCATGCTAAACTGAGCTTTAACTGGAATTGAGTCTTAAACACACACAAACAGACGGAGAGAGAACACATTACTTGATACATAGCCAGATTGTTAAAGATATAAAACCATGCAGGATTTTATCTCAATTTAATTTATTGATTCCTTCATTAATTTGAATGAAAACATTTATGGAAGAAATGTGTTACATCAAATGCAGATGAGCAACAGTACAAAGGACACTTAAAAAAGTCAGTGTTGATTTAGTGAAAAAAGGTGACCTTTATGTAACATTTGTGGATTTTTCTTTCCCAGTCACTCAGCAAAACCTTGAGTTTGACTGAAGGCTCTGAACCCACACAAAGGCTGCATGAGTTCAAAATCTTTCAACCAAAGAATGATTAGGTTCGCTTCACATTTGACATAAACATGAACACATCTGGTCCTATTTTAAATGGAACAGGAGAAGGGAGTGTTGATCGTAATGAGGATATCTCTGTGTAGTATTTATACAGTTCTCTCCTTAGTGAAGATAGGACGTTCAGTCATGCAGAAACGGGAATATAAAAACAATCATCAGCATTTCCCTCAATCCTCACCCCATGTGTCGTTTACCGCGGCCAGGATGTTTTCCAAACTAAACAAGAGGGAAAACATGAGACCAAACAACCCGCTGTAAGCATAACTAGTGCCTGAGGTTTTTCCCTGATAAGGTCATGAGGTTAAGAAGACCACCTTCCCAACAAACAACATGACAGTGTGGGAGAAACTTCTGTAGCAATGGAGAGTCAGGACTCAGAGAGACACGAGGAGAATTGGAGCTTTGATGTCAAACACTGATGGTTTATTTGGAGTTTCAGCCGGAGAGTTGACAAGAGAGGTGTTGTGTCACGAGTTGACACAGCCGTCGCCAAACCAATTCTGAAGAGCTCTTTCTGTAGCTCAGGGTTTTAACTAGTTTGGAGTGTAATAATCAACATTCTTCATCAGTGAGACTAAACATTATGGACCCTGAATCTAACTAGAGCTCTCGTCCATATAAACGAATGCGCGCCAGGGAACCTTCGTCCCTGAACAGTACACTACCTCATGGCGGCTTGTGCTCTGTCATAGACTGGCTACAACAATGCGCCCAAGCTGCTCCTCCTTAAAAGAGATAGCAGCAATACCCAAGGCCGTAGACCAGTGATCACCAACCTTTTTAAGCCCAAGATCACCGACCTCGGTCTAGGTGAAAGGCGAGATCTACCTATTGCAGAATTTAGTGAAAAAGACGGCACAGACAGTGCTTCCAATTTAAGGCCTTTTATATAGGCTAATTGCATCTGAATGACTGTTACAATGAAGGCTCCATGATTAGCTCACGGCATATAGGTAGGGGTAAAGTGCTATTTGTTTATGAGTGGGGGGCGGACCTCACCTCCTCTAGGTCCTCACCTCCTCTAGGGGGGTCTGGGGGGATGCCACCCCGGGAAGATTTATTTTAAAATATTGAAGTTGAAAGCATCAATCTGGTGCACTTTGAGAGCAACATGAAGAGATCTATGGATACCTCTCTCAGCACCCATATGAAACAGAACTGTAAACAGATTTTTGTTTTTCTTTATGGATATTTTACAAATCACTCCCCTTTTAAACTGTATTCTTGTTTTACTGCCATATAGTATTTCATACCTGTTTTTCATGTATTCTCTTATTGTTTGTATAACTATAATGATCGTATAAAGGTGTGCCGCGGAAGTAATCTTTTAAATAATTTGTGACAAAACCGTTCTCAACACTCAAGAGTCCTTTAGCTCACCTGAGCCCCTCAGGGAGGACTCTCATCCAGCTTGTTGTGGAAACAGCTCCTTATGTCCGTTAGTGCAGCTAGCTAACCAGATGCTAACATCACGGTCCCCGCTAGCACCGGTCCCTCTCTCTCGCTCTCTCCCTCTCTCCCTCTCTATCTCTATATCACACTAAATGCGCTATTGCCACACACACACAAAGCCGAGCTTGAATGACACAAGCACACGTGTATTTCCATTCAACTCTCTGATTGGTCTGGTGACTTGCCTCTGTTGCATTCACTGAATACGGGAAATTGCAGTCCTGCCGTCCTCTCTTGTGTCATGATGAGGTTCACATAAAGCACGGTTAATGTATTATATTATTGAGGTGTCTCAAATATACGTCAATCAATTGGCACCTGCTAACGGGGTGGTGGATGATAGGTTTACATCTAAAAACGTATTTTTCAAACATTATTATTTTAATTTGATTTTTCTTTCTTTTGTTACTTTTTTTTTTAACGGTCCGCGATCTACACGCACCACAATCGCGATCGACTGGTTGGCGACCACTGCCGTAGACCTATGCCACGGGAAAGGAGACAGTGAGAGGAGAAAATGATGAACTGTGTCGAAGGTTGAATACCTAGGCAAATTATTCCCTAACAGACAGCATATGATTTCCACAGGATGAGTCCCTGACACGATCGTTGCCAAAGGACACAAAGTTGAATGTGGGGTTGTGTGATCCATAATCCGAAAGAAAAGTTTAACAAGTTTGTTCTTGAGTCTCCTTCCGCTCCTCCTTTTTCTCTCTGAAAACAAATATGAAAGAAGAGTTGCTGAAACAGCTTTTACAACTTTGCAATTCAAAAGGAAACACACCACGATTTTCTATTTGGGTATTTCCAAGCTAGTTATCCTCACCTTTCGAAAATTATTTTGAGGGAATAGCCCTCCAGACTGCATGCCCTGCTGCTCCATGGGAGTAGAATAAGTGACGTAATAGCGAGCACTTGTTGAATCAAAATTGACCGCAGGAAAAATGTATGGTGATCTTGCATCAGGGCAGGGATCATTTTCAACTCGGGTCTCAATAAAAGCGCTTTATTACTCTTATTAATAGTGACATACATGGACAGCGGACTGAGAACTGCCATTGTATTTAAACAAATAATGCGTTAGCTGGTTTATTTAATCACTATTGCTTTACAGGTTAACAAGATCATGACAATTATCTTCTGAACTTCACCAAGAAGCGTCCCCGAGGAGACCCGTGTGGAGATAAGTATCTGCTCAATGGTCGTTTGATTAAAATCACGATCACATTGGACTCAATCTGCGTGTCACCCATGGTGTGTCCATTCAAAGTGTTCTTAGCTAGTGTAATAGTTATTTCTCTCTATGCTGATCATGAAGAAAGCTCCGTGGTATCACACATTTAAAACGAGAAATGGGGAACAAAATCCACAGTCCTCTATCTCTCTCTACAAAAATGCAAACAACCAGTTAGTGTGTTTAGCGGGCTAATTGTTAACAGACCTTAGATAATTTATGTTTAACGTAAGTTAATGTTTGGAACGAGACATCACGTATTAGACCACGCCAAATGTATAGTATTATAGCTGTTCCTTGGCATTTGGTGTTTGGAAAGTATGCTAAATGTGCTCCCTCCCTCTATCCGGCTTGAACCCTTCACCAGGTTCAGACAAAGCCCCTCTCTGACTTTCTGATGTGTCATATAATAGAAGTGGAGTAGACGTGATCGTATACACACACACACACACACATCTTATGGTGTAATGACTTTCTTACTCCTGTGGTGAGCTGCCAGCCGGCCTGTTGAAACGTGCGCAGTAACCCTAGATGTGGAAAGTACCCCTGCAATTCTGAGTCTGAGGCGCAGGAGGCCTCCACTATCTACCCCACACACACACACACACACACACACACACACACACACACACACACACACACACACACACACACACACACACACACACACACACACACACACACACACACACACACACACACACACACACACACACACACACACACACACACACACACACACACACACACACACACACACACACACACACACACACACACACACACACACACACACAGTATCACTATCTCTTTCCACCAGACACGCAACCCAGACATGATCTGAAACACAGTAAGACCCCCGCCACTTCCATCCTGCTTTGCTTCTGATGTTGGGAAGACTCACTGTGTCTGCACTTGTTGGTAGGGGAGTGTGTGCGTATGTGTGTTCATGCATGTCTGTGTGACCACTCACAATCAAGGGATGTATACGATTTCTCGTCATGCATTTAGGCTACTGTATGCACAATATGTGTCCTGGCTGTGTGTGTCCCCGCTCTGCATGTGTACCGGCATGTCGTGTGTGTGTGAGATCACCTCCCTCACATCTACGGACCTCTTGACATTCTTCATTTCTTTTTACACCTGGCCTCCCGTGATCAAGGCTTTAACAGAGGGCAGGTGTGCTCGCTCCTTGCCCTCACAACTTTAAAAACACAGCAGTTTCAACGCCCTCCTGCCCCAAGTGCTGCTGGGAGCGGGAGGTCCCTCTTGACTCCTGACATCCATCTTTTTTTCTTTCCCCTGCCGGAGTTATGGAGGGGGGAAAGCCCAATTGAAGTCTATGAGCCCATAAAACAGGCCTTTAATTAGCTCATATACGCCCAGGAGTACTGTTAGCCTCTCGTTTCTCTGGACTGCAGTCATAAGTAGGATCCTTCAGGGCATACAGGTTTATTTGGTTTGATCAGATCCGAAAGAAGAATTATGTGCAACAGTTAAGAAGCTGGGACATGTATGATATCAAACAGGCAGGTGGGATTCATTGCGTTTGTGTTTTTGTGACTATTGGGAGGAAATGGGAGGGAAAGAAGACCTCTAGCTATGCACCGGTGTTCACAAGAAGAGAAGTGCCTCCCATATCCAACATATAATCTATCTAAGAAGAAGAAAGGTCCAACGCACTCTTCTGGCAAATAGTTAAAAGCCTTTAATCAGATGGCTGTTTCATAGTGAACTTCTGAAACATACACCGTGCTTCTACATGTTAGAATAGAGCCGAGTTAACAATCCACACCTAGCAGAACAAACAAGCTTCTTCGAGGTCACCCACTATGAAATAGCCATCATGATTAAAGGCTTTTTAAAATGTTTGCCATATTTCTTCTTTCTTTTAACTTGCCTTCCCGACTAAAGAGCATTCATGCATTTACATATTGTAATTACCGTTACTGGTATACTGCACTGTAATGTAAGTCTGCATCATGCGGCACCACGTTCAAACACGGGTTAGCGTTTTTTTTAGAAGAAGGAAAAGCAGTGAATGCGTTAACCGGCTTCGTTTAATAAAAATGCGTATATAAAACATCACAGCGCTCATTTTCAGCAAGACGGAGCAGCCACAATGAGTGGTAGATGAAGAGCTGCGGGCGATATGCTGGAGAATTCTAACTTTCAGCAAGGTAACCACCTTCTTTTATTGTACCCTGCTGTTGTGTGGAAAACTACTGCTGTCTTCTTTATGAAAACAGCGACTGACCTATAAACAGATCCGCCAGTTGCTACTCTGTTGTATATTTTCTCCTCTAATGTACTACACCCCCAATGAATATTGTTAAATCAGCCTGGACTGAAATATTGAGAATTACCACTTTAAAGGGGCCCTGTTGTGCTCATTTTCAGGTTCATATTTGTATTTTGTGCCTCCACTGTGACAACCTTTAATGTTCAATGTGTTGTTAGCAAGGTAATAAAAAAACTACCCTTTTCATTTTGAAATTGGGCCCAAGAGATTATATCTGCAGCACCAATAAAGTGTAAAGGACAATTGCTGAAGAGGGCATTATAAATCCTAACACGGATTTAGTATGTGCTTATTTTGGATTTCATATTGAATTAGTTCGCACTAGTATAGAAATTGAATTGTCTGTGAAGTATATCTTGTGTGAACTCATCTGACTTGTTTCCTGTTGTGCAGGTTGATCATTACTGCCATCGTGACCAGTGCAGAGAGGGAACCGACAGCACCAAGAACAAACCCCACGTTATCATCTGCAAGAGTCATACCAACACAGAATTAGTAACTGCTGTCAGCCATTGACCCTTTCACACAACCCCTTCCTCCTCAAGCCTCAACTAGTAAAGCAGTGATGTTAGAGGTATAATGTTAGAGGGGAAACTGATGAGAAAAGATCAATAAACAGTCACGTTTCCTTTGAGCAAGGAATCGGGTGAAGCTGCTCAGTGCGAAAAGTGTTCGGCGTTCCCAGGTAAGGTTGGGTGTAGCAGTTTGTAGCTAGGTGTGGCTAACATTTACCATTCTCGTTCAGTCTGTTTTATCTAAATAAAGGATTAGGCTAAAACTTGCTAGACCAATTGAGGTTTTTCTGGACTTAGTAGCCATGGTGTCGGTCTATGTTAACAGAAACACTAGCTGTGATTACAGTAAATGTAAATATGTACATTTGAAGCTTGATCAGATGTGACCGTTAAATAGCCTCACCTACCCTTGCAATCAATGGAAATCTAACCATTACTTTTGGGTTGTAAACAGAAATTATTCACTGTATTTTTCAGAGGTTTGCCTTAATAAAAGTAGTAAAGTACCAATATTTCTTATAGAGTGGCGAAGTCACGCCCATCTACTTCCGCCCCATGGGACCTTATTTCTGAAAAATTATGTATTGAAGTCAATGGAGAGAGAAAACGTATCTTTCGATCCCGTTTGAATTGTGCCATGAATTACACATATGATGTTTGTCAATCTTAAAAAATCATTTCCATGTCAAAAAAGTCACAGTTTGTCTTAAAACCGTTGAAATATAAGACTATGAAAAATATGCAACTAGAAAGACTACAAATCCCAGAGTCGCGTACTTTAACGTTACACATTAAACTCGTGTTACTCACCAAAACCTTGTAAAGCCGGTCCCGCATGCTGGCTCTTACGGAACTGACTAACTCCCCTTTTGTGTATGTACAGTTCTCAACACTTTTCACTTTATTCTGAAAGAAAGAGGTGAAATGTGCTAACGTGACGGCCATCTTGGTGTTGGTGACGTATGCAAGACCAGAGATGTAGTTCATTGAGCTGTCCCCTGCTGGCTATTAGAGGGAATACACATTTAAGGTACTTCACCTATGGATTGGATGGACTGAAACAGCTTTTATTTGATGGATTTTCATAGTTAGCTTAACATTGTTTGTACTGTAGATGTTTTGGTAATATTGGGATCAAACTATAACATCTGAAACTTTCCTTGGGTTATTTGCAAGTTCAGTTAATCATTTTCCAATCTATTTGAATATACCTATAGTATACTAAGTCAGGAGTTGTTTTTGTAAGGCAGGCAATTATACAGACATTCTGAGAGAGATCATTATCATAGCACCGTCATCCTCTAACGCATGAGTGCATGGACATATGTCAAGTGTGGTAGAGAGTTGTCAGGTATGCAGGTGCTGGTCCTTTAAAATGTCATCAGCCTTGGAACATCAAACACATGGATTCACAGGCACCTTGAAATACACACCCACATGTACACATATTCCCCGAAGTTTCTAAACCAATCAGTTTCTCTACTCATGACCAGGCCTTGGATGCAGCAGCACTGGCATCAAACTGCTGGACGCTAAAGCCTTCGACATCGGTGCTGCACAGAGTATAACTGAATAGGGAGCATGTGGAGGACTGGCGGTCAATCAGGGTTAACATTCAGCTTTTTCCTTTTTTTCCTGCTGGCAAAACCCCAAAGCTATCTTATTACTTCACTGAACTCTCCTGCATTGATCCAATAGTAAAAGGAGCAATAGCACTCAGTTTGGAGCATTACACTTCCATTGCGCAGGGATTTACACATGACAGACATCATGGGGCTTAACAAGTAGAAGATAATAAGGTGAAAACAGATGGCAGTGTTTATCAATGATCTCTGTTAACTGTATTGTTTTTGTATGTATATTATGGAAATTATTCCATTTTAAATGTTATTCCTCCAATTTGCAACAAATTAAAAACCTTGCAAAAATGTAAATTCTGATTTCAAGCCCCTTTCTCCCCTTCCATCGCCCGGGGAATTTTCCCTAACAGACGATACCGATTAGTAATCCAAGACTGTTTGCACAACCAAAGCATGCCCATTGACCCCTTAGCTACATTCTTGTCACATAAAGCATTTCTTAAGATAGAGATGAGTTTTTTTGACTGACTTGATATCATCCTAAAATTATTCAGTTGATATTTGTTCTCCCTGGTAACAGTGTGTCTCTTTACCAAGCTACTGTTGTCATCTGATATGTGTTGCTCACCCTGTCTTATTATGATAGTTGGAAGAATTTTTGGAATTTGAAACATGTGTCAAACTTCAGATATCAAATGTTCCAAACTTAACAAGCATCCATTTGCATAAAAACATTCAATAACACAAAGCCGAGGAGTAGCCAACTAAAACATTTATTGTCTCTAAACGTGCTTGTTGACTCCATTGATGGTTTGAGATCCATACCAAGATACTCATGTGGGGTATATGAAAATAAAGTTGACACACAGCAGCAGCAGCTCTGGAAGAAAAAAGTGTCCTGAGGAATTAACTCGGCTTCAACAGCTAACCTTTCCTGTGGTCTGGGACCTTGAGGCCAGGTGTTTGTGTCCCTGAATGTAAATGTTACCATGTTATTACCAATATCTATACATTAGATATGAATTGACAGAGATGAATGTAATTAGCAACTGTCTGTCATGGGTGATGGTGCTGAATCCCTAAATATGATTTTTTTAAATGTTTGCAATTACTTAGACATACATTTCATCCTAACATTTTATAAGCAGCGTGTCTGTGTCTTATTAAAACCCTAAAAATGTTCCATAAAACTAAAAACAGACCTCACTCACAAAAATAGTAGAGTGGAGAATGCTAGAGCGGTCAGAGCAGAGACCCAACAAAAAGCAGCTGCATCTAGCGGACTTTGTAGCTACGGATATTCAACCAAACCTTTGTCATACATTCTGGTTTTCTCTTCAACTCTTCTGATAAAGATAAGTATGTTAAACGCTTTTTTATTATTAAGTTAATGTTGGTGTAATATAAATGACGGGAAAAACCCTTAATCGTCTTTAAAAAATCACACATCTCATATTCAGAAACTGTGCCCTCAACAAGCCGTTAGGATTTATGAAGGTTGTGATGTCGCAACTGTACACATGGGGGTAGAAAACACAGCTACAATGCCGTTAAAGTCATGCAAGGCTGCAAAGATGGTGAATGCATGCATGCATAAGACCCTGAAACACTGACAATCCAGAGCAGGGGTACGATTTTTCATGAGGATGCCTTAAAGAGACAGGCACCTAAACAAAACGTATTATACAAACGGTGAAAACATGTATACTTAAAGAGTCACTATGAGAAATACAATGTGTTTTTATAAACAGTAAGGCATGTAAACATAGTAGAAACCCAAAACCTAGTATGAAACGACGCATAAGCAGGATATTTCACCTTTAATATGATAAAAACTCTTAACATCGAATATTTATACAAAGCAAATACAGCATGATTTGAATTGTCTAGCAAAAAATTGCAAAACCAATTCTCTAATAGATTCCAACACAATCTAATGTGTTGAGGACAAACTACTAGGCGCATTTGGGGAAGCAGCAGACTTGACACACATAAGCAGCCCTCACCAAAGCACGGAAACAGCCCTCATCAGATAATTGATCTGTGTATAAGCACAAACAAAACCTCCTAATCTCGACACTGTTGTTCACGAGCACCTATTAGACTGGAAAAGTGAGTAGACTGAAGTTTTGTAGTCCTTGTTTTTAGGTAGATTTCAACTTTTCTCAAGCTGCCCATAGCATTTCAACTATTTTTTCTGCGTAAGCTCCACCTACCAAACATCCCTCCCTGCTTATCTCAGGGGAATCTGAGAAGAGAACCACAGGCAGAAAATTGAGTGAGGCTTTGTCTTGCAACCCACGTTACTTTTTCCTGTTAAAAATCGCTTTATCCCTCTCTGGCAGCTGTCACCTTTCCTTTAAATCAATTTCTTCACCTCTCTGCAAGAAACTCCATTAATATTATAATGCAATCGAGGTGGAGTGATCCTGTTATTGGCATGCATCTGATACTCAAGATCGTGACAAAGAACAGCCAAGCTAGTAAACTCTAACCTTGTACCTTTCAAGAGTGCAATGGCTCTGTTTGTCGTTAGATCAAGGATTTACAAAGCAAACTTCAACCTCACCTCTGCAACACACTTCCTAGCAGAAGACATTAACATTGATCATCACAATACACCACACCTCTGTCAAAGTGTGGCAGCAGGTTATAATCCATCTGAAAAAGGTGTGGCTTTCAGTGATGGGAGATTAATTCTAAATAGAAAGGAATTAGTGTCACCTCTGCTGACAGGCGGCATTTCAACAGCGGCTCATTGAAGTGACTCAGAGTAGAAGAAGTCAAACTGGATGTGGTGGCATTTGTTCTTGAGCGGGACACACCGTTTTCATCTTAGCTATGACTACAATTCTCTGGTCTACACATCATGCCGCAGTGATTCATATAAGGGGAGGAAGAGGAGGAAGAGGAGGAACCCGTCGGGGCGACTCCTGCTCGGTCTGTATTTAGTATTGTTTACATGGCCAGAGGTCACATTTGGATGGTGGAGGTAACAGCTCATGCAACACCTGCCATTGAGCCCCTCAGGTCATGTTGACAGTTGTTAGCTCTGATTGTTATAATGAGAGTGTCAGAGCAAGTGTGATCATTGTCACAGACATAAAACAGTCCAGCTTTGTATATGTGCATAGAACAAAACATAGGGACAGCAGATACACTACGACGGATCCTCTCTAAACTTTACGATGATTGGTCGCTACATTAAGGCCATGGAAATAACATCAGCAGGCATGGCTTTATGTCCAAGAATAGAGTTTAGAGATAGGACGATATAGGGTTTTATCTCGGATCAGGATAAGTAAAAGACAATGAGGTAATTGTAGTGAATTTTCATTATCGGGATCCTCATGAATATTCTCACATGAGTGACTTGTTTTCATGAACCATAAAGCCTGATTTATAAAATAAAGGAGATACAATGAAATTCAAAAATGTGATCCTATATTTATGATTTACTATTGCCTTATTTAAAATAGTCGTTTTTTTCTTCACTTAAAAGGACGTTGATGTAGAAAAATACTATCTGTGATTAAAACTGAACTTGAAGTGACTCTAGTATATGTTTTTCAAATGATAATTGGGAAAATATTCTGAGGCACAATTCATTTAGCCAGGATAATTATGATCTGATTCGGTTGAATACCTATTAGAGTTGTCAGAAAGCATGTCATGAGAGGTAAGCAAAATGACAAAGGTCAGGAAAATGAAAAATATGTCTAAACAGTGCTCAACTTTAAAACGATATATGTTTTTGCCTGATGAAGGAGTCAGGATAGATTGGTTGTTACGTGGTCGTCAACCCTGATATAACAAGGTAACGATTAAGAATTGGAGTAAAGCCATGAAGGGATGCCCATGCCATTATACTGTAGATGGATCACAAGTGGCTGTATTTCTCTGCTATCTCACACTTCAAAAGCCCAACAATGAAGCCAAAACCAAAGAGATAGATATCTAATTTCCTCCTATTTTGCTGTGTTAATACTTATAAAACACGTTTTTTCTTTGAAAATCAGCCTGCTTCACATAAAGAGGTATTCATCTGCAGCCACACTAATAATGAAGTGGGAAATACTGCCACCTAAGGGCGTCAGCGGTCCTCCACACCACTACTCTTTGAGATTTCACGGTTGTGGTGATGAATGAAACCATTAGCAGGACCCAGGTGCTTCCAATTTACAAACAGAAAGCCTAGCCAATCCAGGTTCAGAAGTTTATAGCTTTGTAACTAATGGTCAGCAGGATGAACCGAGAGCTGAGTCTATTGAATCTTTACTTTCAAAGAGACTGGATGAGAAGAGGATTCCCAAAGTCCCCCTCGCTTTTCATTAGAGGATTCAGCCAATCATACTCAATATAAAACATGTGGGGAGTTTGTCAGTTATAAGTAAGTATGTAACTTTTATATGTAGATTATTTTTCAAGCAATCGTGGGAAACAGTTTCACAAGTGAATAACAGAACGAAAAACACACTGGTTAGAGATATGCTGACCAAAACAAACTGTGGGAAAAAATAGTTTTGCATATTTTAACCATATTTTTGGAAGAAGGATACTGTACTGAAAAATCTTTCCAACATGAAGCCATTAGGTTGCCATCAACTTGTAGAGAGTTAAACAAATATTATTATAAAATATGTCATGGTGATCTGTTAGTTTCCCAGACTGTTGGCGAAAAATCTGTCTTTGTTTAATATAATGCAAATGTAGACCATTGCTTATACAAAAAAAGTTACAATTACATTTGACTCAAATATCAATGTGTGCTTAATACTGTACATAGCTAATACATGCAATAGTGTCCTGACTCTTAAAGGTCCCATGTGATGCTTTTCTGGTTATTACCCGTCCCCTTGTATGTTATGAAGGTTTTTATGCATGTAAACGGTCTGCAGAGTCAAAAACCCTCAAAGTACACCCTGTAGCGAGTAAAACTCTAACACAGAAAATAACTGTCTATGCTGCCCCAAAACGCCTCGTTGGAGATTTCTCTTTTTCCATTTGTTTTGAACCGCATGATGTCATGCGGTTCCCGGAATAAACAAATGGACCAATCCGCGGAGCTCCTCACACACCAGGACCTTTAGCGTACATTTCTAACTAACAGGGAGTCCCATTGACTTGCATAGAGCTCCCTGGTTGGTAATAGACGAGTTGGGATCGCAGAGAAATGCTCTCCGCAGACCCATTCTCACAGCGTTATAAACCTTTTTCTTACTCAATATCAAGCCACACTTATTGTTTTTACTTCGGCTGTGAGTGTTTGTGTATGCTCAGGATGAGTTTTGCGTTGTCTCGCTGTATCGCAGACCCGGAGACCACACCAGTAAGCCAGATCACTGAGCAGCGAGCCTCGCAACGTCCCGACCAATCAGAGCACACTGGGCTCACAGGGAGGGGGGGGGCAGGAGCTCCAACAAGCCGTTTAGGACAGAGAGTGAATACACATACTATACAGAGGTGCTGTATGAGAAACCAATGTGAGTTTAGAATATTGCACAGTATAAATCTATTTTAGTATACCTCAACAATGGAATTATGATCAGTAGAAATGGCCATGACATGGGACCTTTAAAACTCTGTCAAAGAATAAGTTAACGCACCACATCAGAGAGTTTTTCTAGTATTGTCTATAGATCATGTCATATTGATGGTATACTTCATAAGTGTTCAAAAAGATTGCTGCTTTTCTCCCATACATTACAGTTCATACAACATGTTTATTTAACTGGCTATAAATGAGAGCAACCCATCCGGGTACTTTCCCTCTATGATAGACCCCGCCCCTTTATGGGTGAAAACAGTTGCTGTCATTGGACTGACTGGGTCCCTTTGATTATGATCTCCGTGCTCTCTGTGGATGGCGTGATGCCAAAGAGATGACCTTTTATCGTCCTTTTCTCTAAGTAAAGGTGTACAAAAATGTGAACTCTGGATCTTTTGTTGTTTGTTGGCAATACAAGACATAGCAGCTTTAAGGCATTATAAATAAAAAAAAATCCGTTCGGCGCCAATTCTTAGTTTTAACCCAGAATGTGGGCGAGGCCGTCATTTCGCCAGGCAGTGACGTAGTGCTTCTCTCCTCTATTGGTTTTGTTTCATATAACAAACCTGTGATACAGTGGGGCTGCTCTCGTGTCCAGCTCCCATCATCTAGACAGGTGTGCTCCGTTGAGCCGTACAGTGAGAAGCCTTAATCGCAGGTGAAGCTCAGACAGCAGCCCTCCAGGTAATGTGTCCCATTCTTCTTCCCATTCCTAGGTGTGGGAAGCCAGCCACAAGACACCACTAGAAGGAACAATAACACATTAGAAAATAAATATCAAAACTGTATGCTGTCCCAAATAGTAATAATCAAATGTTTTTGAAACGTATGAAAAACAAATACATTCACTTCATTTACAGTATCTTTTTCTTATTAGTATAGCTGAATTCCATACTGGACACAATCTATTACTGATCAGGTTAGAGAGTGTACAGGCATTTTAAGGTATACCATTATCATTTTTTATGTAAAGCCAGCAATAGCAAAGTTGTATGATACATTTGCATGTTGGCATGTAATACACATGTTGTGCTGTACCTTGCTCCAGGGCTTCCGTAAGGTCCAGATGGCTTTGGTAGGCCCCGAGTGTGGCGTTTCCCATTCTCAGGCTCTGTGTGGTCAGGGTATCATATTTACAAAACTGGGCTCCTTCTACCAAGCACATCGCCAACATGTCTGCCATCAGAGGGTCATCGGGTGTCTCGGGTAGAGAAAAGGCGGGAACAAAGGCAGCATCATGGCTTGGTGGGAAATAGTATGTATCCATAAGGTACTTTGAGTCATATGTGAAGAGGGAGGACGTCTTTGAAATGTTCCCTGTGGATAAAAGTAACAAAACATTCAGTTCAGATACGCATCAATGTTAGCCATCCACCCATCGTCTACCGCTTTAAAGTGAACACTGAGCAACTGAGCAAAATGCCGCATTGATCAATATGATTGATGTAACATATACAAGTCTTCCATGCTCACAGCCAGCTCCAAAGGTGAAGATTTCCTCCGGCGTGGCGTCGGCTGGGGAAAGGATCTCTCCTAGTTCGGTCAACAGGTCATCTGAGGGGTCAGAGTTCATGAGACCGAGGAGACCCTGAGTGTGGTTAGTAAACTCTGATGGAAGCAGGACGGTCACTGCCATGGCTCCTTCACGCACTCGAACCTCCACGCCAACTCCAGAGAGGAAGATTACTGTCACATTCTGAAGACTGGGGGTGAACACAAATACTCCTAGACCAAAAAAAAAAAAGAGACATTTTGTTTTTACAAAATAAAATAGAGCATCACATTTTGTTACAACTGGTTATTGTCATTAGTGTAAAATCTCATCTCAAGAAGTGGCATTTTGAAACTTAATTAATACAAAGAAAAAATATTTTTCTGGTAACATAAGCAGGAAGTATTTTTTGACAATGTGTTATTTAATGTCAATATTATATGCTGTATATAATATGCCGTGTCTATAATAAATAAAAAACTGCTGTATAATGGCTTTAATAGGGCTTATAGGTGATGAATAATAAAGAGTGATGAATATTCGCGTCGGGCCGAACCACGCCCCTTAGCTGTGATATAATGAGCATATACCACGGCCTGTCGTGAGCTATTGCTTAAATATAATGTTTTATAATCATGTTATAATCATTATGAATATCTTGATTGCTTATAACTGTAACTGTTTAGTACAATAGGCAGAGTATAACGCATCATACATATGTTTATAATGTATTATAGGGTCACACAGAAAGTGTAACCACAATAAAGAATGGTATGAAGTTCTCACCGTTTAGGTCCATCCATCTCTGCTCGGTGAAAGGTAGGACCTTTTGGTTCCTCAGCACCTGAAGGTGGCCATCTGCTAGACGCACCTCAATGACATCAGAGGTATTTCCCTTCATAGCCACGGATGACAGCACTTTGGCTTTGGCCAAGGTACCTTGGTGGTCAATATAAACGTCACAATATCACAGATGTGCTACTATGTATGTTAGGAAAAATATCACTCGTCACCGGCTTGAGCTTCAATATCAGGATGGTTATGTTGGGAAAATACTGAATGTACTCTTCCCAATATCAGAGGAGCACATGATAACAAAGGCCCTACGTAGCTGTGTACGTAACCGGATGTATGATTACCTAGAAGAGCGTCAGGACACACTGTTTTAGGCATATGATAGCTATGTGACAACGATTAACATGATGATTCAGCCTATAGGGAAATAGGCATATGACTGTCATGTTTATTGTTTACGCAGACCTTAGAAAGTCTGAACTAAACATTGTATACTGCATTACCGGTATTCTGCCTATTGTGAGTGTAACCCTCTCTTGTATTTAAAGCATGTCAAGGACACTATTCTGGGAACTATTTGTCCGACGCAGCCCTGTATGTGATGACTACTTCCATTCTTGCAAGGATAATAAATACATGTATCCTGATATTGAAGCTTAAGCCGTGACGAGTGGTATTTTAACAGCATAACAATGTACAACATATTCTGTATTACTGTTCATCTCTCTGCATATCAGATCATCTCAATGTTTGATTTTACTGATCTAATGAGGAGAAATAATATTAATGACATGTGATCATCTGCAGTCACTGGGCTCATGGCTGTTGTGTAATGGCTTGGAGAACATTTTGAAAAATGAAGCCAACTTCTGTTTTTCTTTCCCACTTCTGAACCCAAGAGATACTCAGCAAAAACAGGCGGGAACTAAGTTATATTCTGTCATTTGTCAGCGGCAACATGTTTCAATCACACAAGAAATACCTGACATCACTTGCCTGCAGAAGAAAAGGAGTGTTAAAGATGTGATTGAGCTTTTAACTCTTTTTAAAGAGGCCCTATTATGCTTTTTGGGGATTTCTGGGCTCTGGTTTCAGACAGAGGCTGAAAAGAGCTGCAGCACAGGCAGTATGAGAAAAATAAAGACCTTTATGAACATTAAAGCATGGAAACATTTCACAGAAGAGGCACACCATACAATTATGAAACCTTAACATGAGCATAATTGGGCCCCTTTAAGAGGAGAGTGCAAAGCAAAAAGTCCAAGCAAAAGAAGACAAAAACAAGTCAAATTTAGAGGCAGGTAATCAATCTTGTGACTGGTAAAAAATAAAAAATCACTCAAATAATAAAAAAGGATTATCGTTAGTCCTGGAAACATTTTGATCCAAACAAAGCTGCTTCAGTAGTAGCATGTGGTTTAAAGAGTGGACACAGACGGGCCTTTCACATCAAATGTGCACTCACCGTTCTTAAATTTCAGCGCCTCTGTTCTGGCCTGAACACTCAGCTCTCTGTCTGGAGAAGACACAAGGTAGTATTCTCCTTTGCCGTTGAAAGTGTAGCTGAGCCCGTCGAACGTTACGAAATGCGGATCCCCGAGGACAACACCTGCAAGGCGACGAGAAAGAAATGACTGATGCGTTTACAACAAATACTCACATAAACTTATTCCTTTCTCAGTACATCTATCACATCAGTATACGGTCTATTGTTGTCTTTATAGTCTCTGGAGAGCAGGAAGTCAATTGTGTGATCTAATATGTTTTCACATTGTAACTCTCAGCCGCAGTCTGTAATTCAGTTATTGTTCCTGAAAACTCCTCTGGTATTACTCTAGTGTCCATGAGTAGAATATACTGTAGCAAGTGTGTGTCGCGGTGCACTTCTTGCATCGGAAGCTTTACTCAAAATTCAGCAAACTGAAACCAGCAACCCCCTTTATTCATCAAGAAACAGATCATGTTTGATGCTAAGAAATAATATAATATCTATTGAAAAATTCCACACTTTCTTCCACACAGGAGAAAAACGTTATATTTGTAATGCAGACTAAAACAATAAACCACAAGCCTTGCAGGGGAAATAGGAAAATTCACACATGTTGTTCCACAGGTCAAGACAGCTCAAAGATGTTCCTTTTAAATCCTATGTGATTGAAGTATGGAGTGTGGAACGGCTTTATATTCAATAAATGGTTAAAGATGTGATAGATGACACAGCACCGAAATGGTCTTAGTATATTGGGAAGATTTCTGATACAACTACAACACAACAATAGCATAAAGCTTGTTTACAAAAAAGAGGCTTTTCAGCGGCTCCCTCTAGCTTTGAACAAAAATATAATAGAAATATAACAGCTATTTTTCTTTTTTGTTGCACAATGGACACTTTTTTGAAAGGTTCTCTATTCGTCTCCAAGTTTGAGGCACTGTGAAACTGAAATAGTATTAGAATTTGATCAGCTTATTATGCGTCACGTCCTTCTACATCTATGTTCTGGCGCCTCACGGTGGTAGCTAATCCTCAATTTCAGACCTCCCGGCCTTGGAAAACTAACCATGATTTTTGTATTTTATTATTTGTTCTACTATTTAAACAATTAGACAATTTATTCATCCAAGAAACAAACACAATTAGAAGAACCAGGAGGGCAGAAAGCATAGCTTATGCAGAGGTAGCCCTCATCCTAATCATCCAGTTGCAGGATAAAGAAAAAAGGTACACACTAAATTCTCTATATATAGAATTTTGTTCATCTGTAGATTTATAGACTCACACAGATAAATTCAACTCCAAAAAAAAAGAAAAAGCACAAATGAAATAGAGAGTTTAATTCTGTGTATTTAGATTCCTTTGCTTTGCATGCCAACAATAAAGGCTTACCTTTATGTTTGATATATTGTGAGAAATCAGCAACCCAAAAAAAAAAGGTAATCTTGAAAGACATTTCCAGGACAAGGACACAGCATTTGCTGCTACTTATGTTAAACAGGTAGAAATGTCAATAGAATTTCAAAATGTTTGTTTATTTTCTATGCAACAAACTAGTTTTTGTATACATAGTATAACTCTATAAAACTTTAAAAGCTGTGTTTCAAAAATGTTTTACACCTCCAGACACACATAATTTGGTGGCAAAGGGGGGACAATGGCTCCTTTGTTAATAAAGGTGGCTGACCCTAGTGAAAATAACACATTGTAGTTTCTAATTTAGGCACTGTAGCAAATGTAATTTCAGATTCAAATTAACTTTTTACTGGTTAAGTAGGTCTGTGCTACTGTGCGTATATTGAGTTATAAAAACATGAAATCGACTTGATGTGACTTATTAAGTGTCTCACCAGCTTTTGGGGGCTGGTAGCTGCGACCGCCGCTAGAAGGGCGATGGTTGAAGTAGATGTTGCAGTGGTCAGACCACAGGCAGCAGTAGTAGAAACTCATGACATCGCAAATCCAGTGTGAGTACCCCGGCACCCGTGGGGGCTCCCTGTACGGAGGCGAGCCCCAGTCGTGAGCCCTGTCCGGGGTGCTGCCCCGATCGAGTCTCCCGTCAGCACCAGAGCCCCTGTGCTGTCATAGCAGCACTGCTGCCCCGATCCATGCTTAGGACTGGAAAAATAAACCATGTCAAAAGGTTTGTAAAAATGTATCAATTTATTTTACATAAGATAAACACTCCTACCTGGCCTGAATGGCTCTGACGCAGCGGACGGAACCTGGGTGATAAGTGCACACACTGCCCCGCTCAATGTCACAACTATAATCAGTCTGAAATAACACAGTGAATAAAAACTGTCTCAGTAATACAATTATCATCAATCTAATATGATTTGCAAATATAAACATTAACATTCAAGAAACAACACTTATTGATCGGTTTTATTTCTGGTTAACAGAAGTCTAATAAAGTATTTTAATGCAGATCACATTTAATGATTGAAAGCAAGTTCCCTAAATGAGTCCAGACAGTCTTTGGTTTCTGGGATGAATGAATGACTTCAAATATTTTGTACTATGCAATTAAATCACTGCAGTTCTTTTGTTTACGTCCTGAAATCCAGGCTACCTCTTCATGCTGACTGGTCACAATGTGGCTGTCATCATATGTATAGTTCTGTTTTGTTTATGAATTTGCTTGCAATATATGCCATTAAAACATAATTTATATTCCGTCTTGTCTGGCTTTTAAAATATTTGACTCTGATGAGCTAACTGGTACTCTGCTTAGAACAAAGAAGTCTTCGCTTATTGCATCACACAATATGTGTGTCTTCTCCGCTGTCAGAATGTTAATATTAATGCTAAAACACACTGCTATTAACACCCTTTTGAAAACGCTTACGTTTAATTAGCACGTTATATATATTAAAACATCAACTATACTTGTAAGACAGTGTTATAGGTTCTTGAATTAAGCTTAAGAAGGTCATTTAGTTAAGGTTTCTGCCATAGGATACGCTTAATATATTGATTCTTTAAGTGTTGATACTACCACTAACAGTTATTTACGTTACGAGTTATTTTTTAACTAAGTTAAGTTATTATTTATACTAATCAACTGAAAAAATATAATTATAAATCTTTAAAAATAAAACATGTATATTGGTAATATAAAAGTACCGAAGTTGATCAAAGTGCACCAGAGATGGCAAAAGTACACACATCCTTTACTCAAGTAGAAGTATAGATACTCATGTTTAAAAATACTCTGGTAAAAGTACAAGTACTGACTAAACTTCTTTACTCAAGTAAAAGTAAAGTATGGGCTTCGAAATGTACTTAAGTAAAAAATACCCATAACTACCAGCAGTTTTATAGAGAACGTGACCTCCCTTTATATGAATAGAACAATAATGTCATTGTTAGCGAATGAATGTTTCGATGCTGAACAACGTTAACATGACAGCATTTTCCTTGGTCCCTCTTCTTAAGAGAAGACCAGGAAATTATGGATACACGGATCGTGTTAAAATCAATAGGCACGCAATGACTCTAAATAATAATGATCACGCCACCAAACACAGATTAAAACTAAAGGAACAAACCTGTTTTGAAAACGTAAGAAGTAGAAAGTACAGGTATTTGTGTTTAAAATGTAAGAAGTATTAAGTACAGGTATTTGTGTTCAAAATGTAAGAAGTAAAAGTAAAAAGTCGTCAGAAAAATATAAGTAGTGGAGTAAAGTACTAATACCAGAAAAATGTACTTAAGTACAGGGACAAAGTATTTGTACTCCACTACTTCCCACCTCTTAAGTGCACTCACATGAAACCTGCCTGTGTCAGCACGGGCCTGTGCCAGAGTGCAGGGGCAGGTAATGAGTTCCTCCAGGAAGTTGGGCAGCTTGTTCTCCAGGACGTCCCACTGCAGACACCGGCTTCTGGCCCAGGCTGCAAACTTATCTCTGAAAGCCTGCTCCAGGTGCCAGGCTAACACATGCCCACCGCTCCAGAGCCCCTCTACATCCCTGCGTATACAACAGACACCATTTTAAAAATATTTAACTTTTATTTTTTTAAGGGAAATAACAGAGTTTAAGCAAGAGCTGAAATGCATTCTGTGGTGGTTAATTGGTCTAATAATCCATTTATCATACTGTCAATCAAATGTCAGGAAAAATTGCACGAAATAAATATACTAACACAATTTCAAAAGCCTGGGGTGACAATACTTAAAAAGTAGAAAAAGCTTAAAATACCATTAGCTACCTAATTTTGTTTCTTAAATGTGTCCTTGAGAAATGTTCAATGATCTGCAGGGTCGTGTTGAAAAGAAAGCTTAGTCAGTGGTTTAAAATGTTTTAATAGCGTTAATGCCAGTTTAGTGCTTATTTATTTTAAAAGATCATAAGGTGTTGTAAATTAATTAAAACTTGTATTATATTATTTTGTTTTACCTTAAATTGTATAACTTATCCAACTGTAGAATTGTGTGCGTAGATTAACCAACAAATCCCAATATAGAAAGATTGGTGAATGTCAGAATATTTGTAAAATTTGGTAAGAGGGTTTTAAGGAGACATTTCTTTCTTAAGGGGCCATATTATGCTCATTTTCAGGTTTCATATTTGTATTGTTTGTCTGTCCTGCAGTGTTGGGCAAGTTACTTTTAAAAAGTAACTAATACTAGTTATAGTTACTGCTCTCAAAAGTATATAGTTACTTTATTAGTTACTAAATTATAAAAGTAACTAGTAACACGTTACTTTACTTTAAAAATAATAACAATACAAATACAAGTTTTTGTGTTGTTCTGTGGCACAGTAAGAGAAAAGACAACTCCCCATCATTGTAGCAATTATCATTATGAAATGTAGTGGAACAATAAAACACAAAAGATATGTGCTGTGCAGCGCTGCTGCTGCTCTTGCTGATACAATCTGCCATTGTGTGTGTATGTGTGTGTGTGTGTGTGTGTGTGTGTGTGTGTGTGTGTGTGTGTGTGTGTGTGTGTGTGTGTGTGTGTGTGTGTGTGTGTGTGTGTGTGTGTGTGTGTGTGTGTGGTGGGCGTTGCCGTGTATGTGTGTGTGTTAGCAAGTGTTCGTGTGTCTGTATTTTCCCCATAAGGCAAGACCCGCCCAACTCTGTCTCTGATTGGCTTACCCTGAAATGTTACCCCGCTAACCAATCATCACTCCTCTCTGGTTACTTTCACTTTTCCATGGTACTGTGAGAGGACACCGCTGTATTCGCCTGTAAATTACATCCGATTTGGTTAAGTTGGATCACATAATGTAACGCAGTAACGCACCCATTTAACTCACAGTAACTATAACGGCGTTACTGAATGGGAATAGCTAACTAGTAACGTTATTAGTTACCGCAAAAGTTAGTTGCGTTACAGTAACGCGTTAGTTTGTAACGCGTTAGTCCCAACACTGCTCTCCTGTGACATGTTTACATGCTTTAATGTTCAAAAAGACCTTTATTTTTATCATACTGCCTGTTCTGAAGCACCTCTTTTCACCTTCTGTCTGAAACCATAGCCCACTCTGCTCTGATTGGTTAGCTTGTCAGCTCCGTTGTGATTGGTCAACCGCTTAGAGGTGTCCCACCCCCTTAGACTATCACAAACAACTTGTTGGGATGCTAACCAATAGAAGCGTACGTTAGTGTTACATAGTGATGTGACTATGTTATGGAAGTAAACAAAACAGTCCAATTTGCATTTCAGACATGGGGGAACTTTTGGATTTTAGCCTTTGCAGACCATTTACATGCACTAAAACCACAAGAAGCATAATAGGGCCCCTTTAAGATGGTTCGATGAAAAAAGTCCAATGCTGTCCCTGTAGCTCTTTAGCTTTAAGATTGTATTAAGCTTTAAAATAGGCAGTACTACTGTCGATTGGAAAATGTTTACTTATGTGAGATATTTCTAAAGATGAGGGATATGTGTTATGGATACCTTGCTCCATCCGACTTAGAACTAGCAGTGATGCGAATGTTTCCCAACTTCCAGTTGGAGTAGTCCTCTGAGGGCTCGGGGACGAAGCTGAAGGCACCAGTGTTGGGCAGATTCCTTCCGAGGGAGTACAGGTAGCTCAGCTCGGCCTGCAGAGAGGATGATCCCTTCACCCCCGCCTCAGTGCTCCTGCTGAACTCTCTGTAACCCCACAGCTCTAGGTTGACCGTCTCTTCACCAATCAAAGAGCTGTTCCATGTCATCTTTAGCCGTCCAGACACGTTTGGTGTGCCGTAGTGCTGCCACTGTGTTGCATTCACCAGGATGACTTCAAAAGGCAGGGTCAGCCTTACTGGGGTGGGCTAACAGTAAAAAACAGAATAGATTTAGGGGATCACACAGGTTTGCTCTACCAAGAGTTGTGCAGATTCAACATAAAACATGTCGGACAACGATAAGAAGACGCATGAGAAAATAACTGCATTGAGAAGCTACTTTTGCTTAATAAAAAGTATTGATTAAGTGGTTGCATAAATGGTTTGTCCGTTCAGCTTTTCATAGCAGAACCACCTTTTCAGAACATTTCTTTCTTTATTTGAAATGCCACCTTATAAGCTTTACCTGAAATGATACATTCAGAGGAGGTATTTCTTAAAATGCTAATTTTAAAGAATGTTTCCTGATACTCACTCAGTACTATGTATAACAAATCACAGGTTCACAAGTCAATTCAGAAGTGGAACAAATATATATATTCCAGAAACACACCTGACAAGAACTCTCCAGATCTGTCAAAATGTATCCCGTCAATTGAGATAGTAAATGGTATCCAACCTGTCTCGTACAATAAAGGAGAGATACAGTAGCCGTGGCCTTCATCATCAATAAATCCTTCTTGTTCAATTTCACCCTTGAACCTTCAAATGGAAAAAAGGCACATTTGGTTTTATTTGTTTATGGCATGTTACGTTACACAACGTTACTACTCGGCCTTCAATACAATTTATATTCAGTAAACACTCCGACATTCTAGAGTAGTAGAATAACCTTTCAAAATGCTTTCATTCAACATTTAATGACAGTCAGTAAATATTATGTCTTTCTCAGGATGAAATGTGCAGCTTTTATTTGTGAGTGGATCACTGAAATAAAGGATAAGCTATTTTATATATTAGACTTGCATTTATACTGCATTATCTGAAACATTTAATTTGTTAATCCAAAGTAATTTTCATATTTTTAATCTTTTTTCATCTGCTTTTAAAAACAGGGTTATCATTATTGTAATTACTGTATTTATATTATTATTATTATTATTATTATTATTGATATAAAAATAACCCGTGTGTGCCACTTCTTTATGAAAGCGACTCTGCTGATCTACAAATACGTTTTTGCAAAATAACTAATTTTTGCTTTTTTTACAACTCCAACAAATTACTTATTAAACTGAAAAGATATATGATCTTAAATGATATGTTATTTTACAGTAAGCAACGTTTTTTTTTCGATTTTCTCAGGATTACTCTGTGCTTTTTCTGCAAAATATTGGAATTCACACATAAATATCAGTAACGAATACTTAATTTGATAGTAAGTAGCCTTGCACAGAACAAAGTCTAATGAAAAACACATGCACTTTGTCAAAAAAACTCATATGATCTGTATATAGTGTACATATTTTCACTGTGAGAACCTAATCAGATGATGAGTACTCGATTAAGATCATGAATACGTCAGCCGTGGTTGTAGACACAAACATGCAGAGAAGTCGCCCACCAGGATGAAGGGCCACGCCGAGGATCCTGAGAGCTCTACCGCCTAGCATGGAGCTGGAGTGAGGCGTCACCTGGAAACACGACTGGTTGTAGTCTGCACAACACTTCAGCAAAGACACAGAGGTTGCATGGCAGGAGCATATCTCCAACACGTCTCCACACTGTCCCCTGCACGTTTGACCTAGTGAAAAACATACAAAACATTTTAAATAAAAACAATGGTGGAGAAAGTATTCAGATTAGTTATTAAGGAAACAATACCACTGTGTAAAAAGGTTAAATAAGTCATGCTATAATTTTACAAAAGAAAAGTACATATGTATCCCATTTGAATATAAATTATATTGTTGAATTATAATGATGGATGTTATTAATGTGTTCATCACAATGTTGCAGCTGGTGGGGCTATATTTCTAAATAGTACACAAACACACACATAGGGGAGAAGGGGGTAAGCTGAGCCAGTGGGTAAATTGAACCACCCCCTGTAACCAGGCAACGCCTTATAGTTGTAATCAAGTGACCAGAAATTATGCAAGCTCCACCCATTTCTCATTGCCTGTGAAAGAGAGATACTCATTGTGGTCTGGTAGGTAAACATTTTTACAAAAAAAGGTTTTTTGCTTGTCAAAGTACATTTTCTAGACGTCAGCTATATCGGCTGTCATGTCAAAAAAAAAGTATCCAGGTTTAAACACATACAGTGGGGCAAAAAAGTATTTACTCAGCCACCAATTGTTCAAGTTCTCCCACTTAAAAAGATGAGAGAGGCCTGTAATTTTCATCCTAGGTATACCTCAACTATGAGAGACAAAATGAGGAAGAAAAAAAATCCAGAAAATCACATTGTCTGATTTTTAAAGACTTTATTTGCAAATTATGGTGGAAAATAAGTATTTGGTCAATAACAAAAGTTCATCTCAATACTGTTATATACCCTTTGTTGGCAATGACAGAGGTCAAACGTTTTCTGTAAGTCTTCACAAGGTTTTCACACACTGTTGCTGGTATTTTGGCCCATTCCTGCATGCAGATCTCCTCTAGAGCAGTGATGTTTTGGGGCTGTCGCTGGGCAACACGGACTTTCAACTCCCTCCAAAGATTTTCTATGGGGTTGAGATCTGGAGACTGGCTAGGCCACTCCAGGACCTTGAAATGCTTCTTACGAAGCCACTCCTTCGTTGCCCGGGCGGTGTGTTTGGGATCATTGTCATGCTGAAAGACCCAGCCACGTTTCATCTTCAATGCCCTTGCTGATGGAAGGAGGTTGTCACTCAAAATCTCACGATACATGGCCCCATTCATTCTTTCCTTTACACGGATCAGTCGTCCTGGTCCCTTTGCAGAAAAACAGCCCCAAAGCATGATGTTTCCACCCCCATGTTTCACAGTAGGTATGGTGTTCTTTGGATGAAACTCAGCATTCTTTCTCCTCCAAACACGTCTAGTTGAGTTTTTACCAAAAAGTTATATTTTGGTTTCATCTGACCATATGACATTCTCCCAATCCTCTTCTGGATCATCTAAATGCCCTCTAGCAAACTTCAGACAGGCCTGGACATGTACTGGATAAGCAAGGGGACACGTCTGGCACTGCAGGATTTGAGTCCCTGGCGGCGTAGTGTGTTACTGATGGTAGCCTTTGTTACTTTGGTCCCAGCTCTCTGCAGGTCATTGCCTAGGTCCCACCGTGTGGTTCTGGGATTTTTGCTCACCGTTCTTGTGATCATTTTGACCCCACGGGGTGAGATCTTGCGTGGAGCCCCAGATCGAGGGAGATTATCAGTGGTCTTGTATGTCTTCCATTTTCCAATAATTGCTCCCACAGTTGATTTCTTCACACCAAGCTGCTTACCTATTGCAGATTCAGTCTTCCCAGCCTGGTGCAGGTCTACAATTTTGTTTCTGGTGTCATTTGACAGCTCTTTGGTCTTGGCTATAGTGGAGTTTGGAGTGTGACTGTTTGAGGTTGTGGACAGGTGTCTTTTATACTGATAACGAGTTCAAACAAGTGCCATTCATACAGTTAACAAGTGGAGGACAGAGGAGGCTCTTAAAGAAGAAGTTACAGGTCTGTGAGAGCCAGAAATCTTGTTTGTTTGTAGGTGACCAAATACTTATTTTACTGAGGAATTTACCAATTAATTCATTAAAAATCCTACAATGTGATTTCCTGGATTCTTTCCCCCCATTCTGTCTCTCGTAGTTGAAGTGTACCTAGGATGAAAATTACAGGCCTCTCTCATCTTTTTAAGTGGGAGAACTTGCACAATTGGTGGCTGACTAAATACTTTTTTGCCCCACTGTATATTGTATATGTTGGCAGCGTATTAAACCATGTGAATCTTTTTTTTTTTAAGAATTAGTATTTTCACTGCCCTTGATCAAATATTAATTATTATCATTGCCATTGATAGGAGACATCCTGAATTATAGGTGTGTATTTTAATTTTTACTATGTGTCATTTCTCCTTGCTTAGAGGACAGCATAACAAAAAAATGGCTCAATTTACCCCACTCTCCCGGCCCTATGTATGTTAATGGAGTGAATTGAAAATAAATCTGAATATTAAAGGAGAGAGTTAGTATACGAAATAGAACATCGAAATATTCAGATTGCTAGTTAAAATGCACAATGCAAATAAGTTATAAAACGCCCATTTAATTTAATCTATTGAAAGGGGAAAATAATAAGGGGCGATTTTATATTTGAACAGCAGGTCAGCAGCTAGCTCATGTTTATAAATACTTTGAAAAGTTACTTACCAGCTGTTTCAGATGAGAAAAGGAGAAAGATTCCACAGAGAAAAATTGTCTCTTTTAAATGCCCTCTCGTGTGCATGGTAAAGAACGAAATACCACTGCGCGAACACACACATCTGACCTACACCACGCTTTGTGGAAAACCACCATTGAGTTGTATCTGAGTATCAAAGGTCATTTAAATAGCAAACAGACTTTCCAATGACAGTTATGAAGTTATAAATGAACAGACGTTGGTCAGTAAAATAAAGGTCTTACACAAACACTATTTACAGTGTATGCTTTACAAAACGCACACTGTCTTGTATATGCAGTTGTTTTCTAAGACATGTATTGTAAATGTTGTTACATACTGGGATAATTCACGTGTAAATTCTCGCGAGACCTTACGGGATTTTAGCATTTCGCGCATGTGCAGTTCATGACACTCCACATCTCCCAGTAAAGAATGAATGATATGGAGGAGGGGGATTGTCAAATTGAATCAAAAAACAGTTTCTTGTTATGATTAATCCCTCCTGGATAATTTTCGCAACGTTTGGCGTGACAAGCAGCACAGTGGATGAATAGTATGAGATGGGAATGAGGTATTTCTTATTCAACTAGCAAGCTAGCTGACTTTAGCTATAGGCTCACATAGCCAGCAGCATCAGTACTGTAGTTCATAATAGACTAACAAAACAAAGGAAAATGTACTTTCTCTACACAATTATCGCGTCTTTAGCCGTTTTCTTCATTTTGAAATGGTTGAAAAAGAGGAGATATTGCACCGACCTAAGAAGACTTGATGGCAAAACAATTCTCATTACAGGTAAATTAACATGTCTTGTTCATTGCAACGCATCCCTTAGTTATTTCGTGTAGTAATAGAATGTACTGTATGTGTAGCTCAGTGTGGATTCAATTGCTAATGATTATACCAAACATCCCTGCCTGTTGTTGCCTAATATAATCATAACAACCTGCTTATTTAGTTAATGTTACTGCTGTGCTTCCTTTGTCACACTCCTGCCATATTATTCCACACATTAATTTTATATTTGTGTCTATTCAAGGTGGGAATTCTGGCATTGGCAAGGAGACAGCCATTGCCTTGGCCATGAGAGGTGCTCGGGTCATCATCGCCTGCAGAGACCCGGACAAGGCTGAGAAGGCTGTGAGGGAGATCAAGTTGAAGAGTCACAGCCTTAACGTCCTCCACATGGAGCTGGATCTGGCCAACCTGAGCTCTGTGAGGGAGTTCTGTAAGAGCTTCCTGCAGAGAGAGAAGAAGCTTGACATCCTGGTCAATAATGCAGGTCAGGCAGTCCACCACAATTCTTAATACAGGACTAATGCCACCAAAGAAAGAGGCACAAATGTTATTCTTTAAAGTGATGACTTAGAAGTTTGTTTGGTCGCATGTTAGAGTTGACCTGCTAATATTACAGTAAAGATTTGTTGGCTTTTTTCTTGTCACGTGTCCAGGCATTAAGGTTGCTGTTGTGTACAGATTGTGCAGCAACAGGAGCTAAAAGCCATTGTTGTGACTTCTTTCTTCACTCTCTGTGGCGCTTCCTCAGGCATGCCCGGTGTCCTCGAGTGGACAGACAACAACTTCAGCATGTGTTTTGGCGTCAACCACTTGGGTCACTTCCTGCTAACCAACATGCTTCTGCCTCGCCTGAAGGAATGTGCCCCCAGCCGGGTGATCACCCTCACATGCTCCAGCTACAAATACCAGAAACTGGACTTCCAGGACCTCAACTACAACCAGCTGCCCTTCTTCACCTACTGCCGCAGCAAGCTGGCTAACATCTACTTCAGTCAGGAAGTGGCCCGCATCACTGAAGGGAAAGGAGTGACCTCCTATGCTGTGCACCCCGGTAAGAGGGCCTGTTTTGTTGCTGCTCTTGTCCTGCACTGGTGTCCAACTGGGTGTTTATTGCATATTCTGTCAAGCTGCTTACAAAACAATACAGGTTACTGTCAACGGAAGTTTAATGTAACACAATGTGATGCTAAATTCATAGATTTTTCTGACATATTATAGAAGAAACAAATGATCAATTGTAGTGAAGTTACAGCTTTTTATCTTTTATTAAAATTGAGAATTTTTTTAACATTCAGTTTAAAAAAAAGAATTGATATATCCATGTATTATATGATACATTTATTTACAATCCACATATTTTGACATTTAGGGTTGGGCTATAAAGCACAAAAAAAACCTATTCAAACTGTTTATTAAACATGGGCCATGGCTGTACAGTTTACATTAATATAGCTCTAATTGTTCATATTAGTGTTTGTATCACACCATCTGGTTACAATGATTGAAAATCAATGAGCAGGGCTTCTTCATGACAGTATTGTATTTATTTACAGGAAATGAATGAACCAAAACAGACATTGCTATATTATTTTATTGATTAAACATTCTCAATTGACTTTATCACAACCCTATCACAAGATATACTTAAAACCTGATTTATAATGACTCATAACTAAGATTTGAATCATAGTTCCCATCCCGAAGACAGTCTGTATTCCTGATGCTTAACATTTCTCCTCACATCTGTGTTGCTCCAGGTTTCGTCCAAAGTGGCTGGACGTGCCACTACTCCATCCTGTTCCGGATGCTGGTGCAGGTGATCATGTGGATGTTTTTTGTGCCGTGTGAGATCGGAGCTCAGACTGTCATCTACTGTGCTGTGTCAGATGAAGCAGCCAAACACAGCGGGGGTTACTTCATCGACTGCAGACCAGCTACTCTGCGTCCTTTCGCAAGAGACGCTGCTGTGGCAAAGAAACTGTGGGAGGCCAGTGAGAGACTGGTGAACCTGGCCTGATGGGAAGCTGGGGGACTGATTCTGAGAGATATTTATGTTCACATACTTCTTTTTATCAATTGTTTCCATTTATATGTTTTGCCATTGATATGTTTGTGTGTAATGTATTCAGGGAGGCTTGTGAGTTCTTTCATAAACAAACGGTTCACCCTGTGGTCATTGACATGTTTGTGTACAAGGCAGAACAAATCTTGTTCTTTTATGTGCTTGTGAATTTCAAAAGGAACTGTTTTGCACAAATAAAATAAAAACTTATTTTACAGTGTTTTTTTCAGTTTCTAGTAAATTGTCATTCAATTAAATGTATGTAATTATAACATTTGATATAGTGAATATTTTACATATACATTTTGAGATTTGGTTTTGACCTAGGTATTTTATTTAGCCATGCATTGATTTTTAATTTCAATGTGTATTATTGTGGTTTTACAAAACATTCTCAGGCATTTCACGTGAAAAGTCACTGCATTATCTGTTAAATTACTCAACACCACCATCTGCTGGTAGGAGAATTAATTGTCCGTTTTCAGTTATCTGTATGGAACGTTAGAAACGGAAACCTGATTTACCGACATTTCTGAACGGAGCCGAGACGCCATTACAGCGTGGAGAATCTTCACTTTAAACACAAACTAGAATGATACTAATCTGTTATTCAAAAGGGACACTGATTTGGTGAGTCTTGCTGTTAAGGGATCATTCAAATATCTGAAAAAATGGCTGAGAAAACCGCTCTTTTTGAAAGTTTCCTGAGCTGCCATGTGTGTTCAAAGACTTTCAGAGATCCTGTGTCTCTGAGCTGCAACCACAGCTTCTGTTCGAGCTGCCTGCAGAAATACTGGGAACAAAGTAAGAACAAAAACTGTCCCATTTGTAAGAGAAAGTCCACAACAGACGAACCGGCAGTGAATTTAACTCTGAAGGAGCTGGCTGACTCCTTTGATGAGAGGCAGACAAACGGTTCACCTGAGACAGAAAAAGAAAGAGAGGGAGAGGAGGTGGTTTGTAGTAAACATCCAGAAGTCCCTTATTGGTTCTGTAAGGATGAAGATAGAGCTGTGTGTCCTGTCTGTGAGTTTTCTCTCCACCACAGTCACAAGGTGGTTCCTGTAGAACAAGCAGTCAGTGAGCTGAAGGACCTGCTGAAATCTGACTTAGAGTCTCTGCAGGACAAGAGGGACAAATACAAACGAGTGGAGAAAACATACAATGAAGTGACTCAAGTGTCCAGGAAGCAGCTGCTGTCCACAGAGAGGCAGATCAGAGCAGAGTTCAACAAGCTCCATCAGTTCCTGAAAGAGGAAGAGGAGTCCAGACTGGCAGCTCTGAGGGAGGAAGAGGAGCAGAAGAGGAAGACTCTCAGCGGAGAGATGAAGAGCATTCAGGAGCACATCTCCTTTCTGTCACAAAGTATCTCTGCTGTTGAAGCAGAGCTGCAGAAACACAACGGGCCCTTCCTCAGCAGTTATAAAGCCACTCAGAGCAGAGCCAGAGTCCAGAGCTCACTGTCAGACCCACAGCTGCTCTCAGGAGCGCTCACAGATGTGGCCAAACACCTGGGCAACTTGTCCTTCAGAGTCTGGGAGAAGATGAAGGAACAGGTCCACTTCAGTCCTGTCATTCTGGACCCAAACACTGCAAGCCGCTGGCTCTATCTGTCTGATGATCTGACCAGTGTGAGACGTGGAGACACATCTCAGCAGCTTCCTGATAATCCAGAGAGATTCACTAAGTATGCTACTGTTCTGGGCTCTGAGGGCTTCAGCTCAGGGGAACACAGCTGGGAGGTGGAGGTGGGAGATCATCCTGTCTGGAATATAGGTTTGACTAAAGAGTCAGCTGACAGGAAGGGAAATACATTTGTCTCACCAGAATATGGAATCTGGTGTTTAACACATCGCAGTGGAAAATACTCTAATGGTGATGGTGAGACTGTCAGAGTGAAGAAGAATCTCCAGAGGACCAGAGTCCAGCTGGACTATGACAGGGGGGAGGTGTCCTTCTACGACTCTGAAGACATGACTCACATCTGCACTCACAGAGACACTTTCACTGAGAAACTCTTCCCATATTTTAACATTGGAAGAGCTGGTGATGCTAAAACTGCTGATGTCAAAATCTGTCCAACAGAGATTCCTCTGAGATGCTCAGGTAGTGTGGTGAGGTCTGAGTGATTATCATTTTGTTTAAGTGGTGTTTTTTGTCAGTTAAAAATAATTCCAGTTAGTTGTGTAAAAATGTCAATCCTGTAATTTGAATAACATTCAGAGATCCAGGTTACTGAAATAAATAAGCCCTTTTCTCTTTCAGAAGATAACATAATGTAACACATTGACTTGTTTTATACTATAAAATATATTTTAAAATTCAGAATGACACAATAAAGCGTAAATGTAGTTAAAATTAAGAAAATGGTGTTTGTAATGTAAATATATTGATGATGATGTTCATTAAAGCAATCACTTTGTTCCACTTGTTTCCATTAATGTTTCCAAAGATGAGAAATAACCATACTGTACGTTTGATCTTTGTGTGTAAATAATTTAACCACAGAAAGCCTTTTCTTTACTTTTTATTTTTCTACTTTCACAATAACTTCTTATTTTTTAATTACCCAATTAGTTAATAGCTCTCTCTAAACGGTATTATCTCAAAGATTATATGATCCTGATACATTAACATCAGTGTTTGACACATGTTGTGTTTAGTGCAGCTGTGTATTATTCACCTGTCATCTGTTTATCATGTTTGACTGTTGACCGTCAGACCTTTATATTATTTCATTTCTATGCAAATAAATCTCCTTCCTTATTCGTGCTTGTTTAACTGGAGAAATTCTTAATAACTTGTGTGGTAATGTTTATATTGTTCTTCAAGGTTAAATCAGAATCCCAAAATTGCAAGAAAATGAAACAAAACGTTCTCGTAGAAATAGTTTGGATCATTAATAAATACATTTTGATATTGTTTGTTGTCAATAAGTATCAGAAATTATTAAAAATCTTTTTTTTTTTAAATAATCAAATTTGGGCAAAAGTTTGGATAATTTTTTGATAAATGATTTTAACGATGTACTTGAATCCAAAATAGGACGTTTGTTTGATTCATGTAGATCTGCAATAAAAATATGTTTGGGGTATGGGGGGGGGGGGGTCTGGGACCCAGAGTAATCTGCGGCCGCGAGTTGTTATGTGCCATCATGCATTCATGGTGTTCTTTTTTATATATATATTATAATCAAGCGCCAGCTGTGTGCTCGAATCTTCCTGCCTGTCGGCTCTGCTCATGGATGTATAATAAGGCGCTGCTGCTCCACGATGATGGTCTACCTTCAGCAGCTACATTACCTACGTTCGTTAATATTAACTTTGCGGTCCGGAGTCACAGTGGCACAGACTGGACTGCTGGTGAACAGCTGTTAGAACGGCCGTTCAGGTGCCCTTTTGGAGCGGCAGAGTGTGATGTGCACTGAAAAGTTTTTCTGTCGCAATATTATCGTTGAGCTGACTAACTTGCATACATCGTCACTATCTGCTTACGTTAGCTTTAGCCTTCGTTTTCTAATAGCTTTTTAAACGGAGGTGGTAGGCTATAAGTATAGATCTTGTACGTAACTTGAGTAAAAGTAGAAGTAGGCTACTCAGATCTTGTAGGCTACTACATTAAAAGTAGAAGTAGGCTTACTCAGACCTTGTACTTGATTAAAAGTAGAAGTACTCAGATCTTGTACTTGAGTAAAAGTAGAAGTAGGCTTACTCAGACCTTGTACTTGATTAAAAGTAGAAGTACTCAGATCTTGTAGGCCTACTTGGTTAAAAGTAGAAATACTCAGATCTTGTACTTGAGTAAAAGTAGAAGTACTCAGATCTTGTACTTGAGTAAAAGTAGAAGTAGCTACTCAGGTCTTGTACTTGAGTAAAAGTAGAAGTACTCAAATATTTTACTCGAGTAAGTAATGTAGGAGCAATCCCGCAATCAAAATGTTCCTCAAATAAAAGTATAAAAGTATTATCATCAACATAAAGTAGCGACAGTAAAAGTTGGAGTACTCAGTACTAAAATCCTCTGTTATTCCTCATTTTAAAGCCGATATTCCGTGGGGTCGGGGGGCTCGGATTCTTGTCACCTTTTTCATACCTGATGAGTTTGCATCCCTGACTAAGCTGGCATTAAACTAAACATCATAAACAAGGAGTCTCATTTACAATAATGCATATTACCAATGTTGACAAAGCCTTGACTAAGTCTTTAAGTTGTGGATGTTGAATTTTTTTGTCCTGTTTTAAACCTATCCTCTAACATTGTTCTTTATCTTTGTGTTTGAACAGCAACATTTATTTCATCATTATTGAACACATATTAAGGCAGAGCTGCTTTCTCGGTGTGTTGGTTACTGCCCATTAGATGTGAATGTCTTGTTCTCTACGACGTGGTCAGGAAGAAACATTAATGGCTTCTGTCCCGAGTTACTTACTAAATATCAAAGCTGGAACAGATTCACTTGTCTATTTAAATGATCATTTTATTGATAACAACTTAACACATTGTCTTGAAGTTATTAAAACAAGTGAAAGACGCACGACATGTGAAATAAACAAATGACAGGAAGACAGCAGAGAGTAGTTATTGTAGTTTATTCAACCCGGTATCACGGCAAGACGTGAACATGTCACGATTTACCATGCTGGGAGACGTGAATATGTCACGGTTTTGTCCCTTCAAAACGTGACAGTTACACGGTATTGTTAACCCATGTTAACCATTGGAGAAATACCCGGAAGTGCCAAGCAAAGGCTCTACCGCGCCTATTGGTCGGTTTTTATTGTCAAAATGAGATGTTCTTAATTTATTTTTTAATCCTCAAACTTGATTTCGCCGATGTTCTTGTGGCCCTAGCTGGTCGACACCTCTTTCAGCAGAAACAAAGGCTACATTCATGTATTACATCGATGTTAATCCCCTTCAAGCGTGACAGTTACACGGTATTGTTAACATGGAGAAATACCCGGAAGTGCCAAGCAAATGGTCTACTGCGCCTATTGGTCGGTTTTTATTATCAAAATTAGATGTTTTTAATTTATTTTTTAATCGTCACACTCGATTTCGCCGATTTTCTTGTGGCCCTAGCTGGTCGACACCTCTTTTGGCAGAAACAAAGGCTACGATGTTAATCCATTTGTGTTGTTGTGGAAATACCGGACGTGACGTTTTTGATCGCTTAGCAACTGAACTCCGTGAAAAAGAAACACCACTAAGGTTCAAGGGTCAAGGGTTTTTGTTATCAGATGCTAGCTACAGTGTAATTTTGGCATTTCAAATCTTAGATCCCGAGCTCCTCCAACAGTGCAACATAATATAAATAGGACATAATAAAAAAAAAAATAAAGATAGATAAAAAATAGTGCAAAATGCACCACTTTTGGTTCAAATGATGAAACCAGTAGATTCATTCATTTATTTATTTTTGTTGCCCCAGCTAAATCGATGTTAATCCATTTATGTGGTTGTGGAATTACTGTACGTTACATTGTGCGGTCGCGTAGTAAGTGAACACCATGCTACCGATTACTATCCGATGACCATGAACGCACCGGACATCGGCTACAACCTCCTCTCTGTCTGACTTCGTCAAGCAGGTAATGTGCTGCACCGCATGCCTCCAATATTTTAATGTTTATTGCAAGTAAATCAGTTGTAGTTACATATCTTTTTAAAGCACGAGCTAGCTAAACACATATTAGCTTTACTTGACCGGAGATGTGCAGTGGTGAGTCCCACAACCCGGAAATGAGTTAGCATTTTACAATTATTGGTTCCCTCGTCTCAGAGTCAATGGGATTTCTCCATAGGATTTTGGAAAATAGCTCGAAATAAGATCTGTGGAAAACGAACCTGCTTGATAAATGCACCTTTTGTTCAGCCGGATAATCTCCACATATCTACCCTACTTTTCGAATCATAAATCTAATGGCCAGAAGCAAAATGCTAACGTTATGCTATAAACGAACTACAGACCATGGATGTATAATAAGAACCTTTAGAATAATTACCTTTAGAAGTACACCAAAACATAACTGCTAACAATGTAAATGCTGTGTTGGAAACAAAGTTAATGTAAGAAAATGTTGAGTTAAATACTTTTAGCACTGTATATACAAAGCTTGGAAAAATGCCTATTGTGGCTGTCATACTTGCATACAGTGGCAACTAATAGTATTGTGAAGAAATGTCATGACAACCATCGACAGACTGTTACTGCACGCTGATTGTTGTGGTCCTATTTAGGACAAAACGTTCAGAGCTGTCCTTGTTCCAGTCCGCCCCTGATTGATTAGTGCTTTAATTCGTAAATTACACCCAATGTTAAAGCTTGTTGATGATATTTGAGATTGTACATTGTCATGCATTCTAAAGTGTTCACTGTATTTTTTTCTTTCAACAGATACCAAACCAAAGCAAGATCAAACAGCACTTTTAAGAGCCTTTTTCAATTTCTTCTCTTCTCCCTCCTCAGAGCTATATTCCCTACATTTCTTCCTGTCTTCTCCCCATTTTTACCATCTTCATCTCTGTCTCTTTACCACTTTCTCTTTTGTATTTATATGCATGCAAACACACACACCTGTGTGTGTTTTGATTTCTAGTTCCTGAAATGGCTGCTAAACAAGGCGAGGAACAGCTAGAAGATGCCATTTTCCTTGCCGATTTACTTTGTAAACAACTGAAGGTACATTTTTTTATTTCAATTGTATTGGTTTTGTGCCCGATGTACTGATTAGGTTCATTGATTATGTGCTTGTAATTTTGTAATGCTTGTAAGTGAATAGGAATACACTGGGAATGAAAAGCAGCTTGTTGTGAAAATGCATGACTACTTTATTGAAGGAGGAAGAAGACAGGGCCAGAGCAGCATCTAACAGGAGCAGAATCCGCTGGGTTGGCAAAGATGCTCAGGGGTGTCCTCTAAAAAGGAGGAGCAGAAGTGGGGCAACCTGCCGACGTACTAAAGGTTTGTGCATGTATACAGGTATTCATGATTAACATATCATTTTTGTTTTGATTGTTCGCAACATGATTGGTACAGCATGTTTCAGCTTAGAGAGGTATAGAACAAATATCTGTTATTCCGTCGTACATATAAAAATAGGCCATTGTAATAAATAGTTAGAGTTGGTTAGAACTGTTAGAACTCTTTTAATGCATAACATTTGCCTGCGATTGCCTCCTGTTCTCTGTAATTATTATCTGTTACCAATATATCTATTATTATTATTATTATTATTTTTCAGCCAGAACTGTTGCCATTGACAGTCCAGTGACTTTGGAACCAGCTGGAGCAACCTCTGCAGTACCCCCTCAGCTTTTTGGTAGGCTGACATTTACTATCATTGAAAGTTAGGAAATGTGTCAACATAACATCAAACGAATACGTGATGCAATATGAGTACGCTTTTGTGATGCTGAACATTTTCTTTTTTGTTTGTTTCCAGAAGATGAGATTCAGCAATTGCAGGAGCTTTTGGTTGATCAACCATCAGCCTCTTCCTCATTGTGCCTGCGCCAAAGTGCTGCCCAATTGAAGTGGCAAAAGGCAAGGTCCCATCACTTGGACAGCTTGCTGTCTTCAACTATGGTACCGGAAAGGAGATGCTCACATTGCTCCGCTCCTGCGGTCCTTCGCTGCAGAGAATGCATGCCCCTTGAATGGTTGTGTCATCACTGACATTTCTAAACACAGCGTACACACCCTTCATATCAGGGAGTCCTTCAATGAAGAATATTTCAAATGTATTCCCCCAACAATGTCACTAGTCAAGACAAATGACATGTTCACTTTGAGACACCAAGGTATTTCACTTAACACAATTTAGCCCCAAGTGGTTATTTTATAACTTTCCTAATGTGCTGGTAGTTTAAGACATATTTTTAACCTCTCTTCACAGATCGTCTTCTGCCCACTGGTAGGCCTTCACACTCGTGTAACCCCGGAAGGTGTTACAGAGTCTATAGGCAGGCCTGTCATTTTCGTCTGCATTAATGGTATGATTTTAAGTGTTCTTTTTGTCACCCTAATACAGGTAATGAATGCGATTGTTTTTACTAAACTGTATTTGTTATTAGGGCGTTATGATTTGCATCTCCCCAAGAGGGTTTACAACACATGCCATTACGAATGGACTCCTGATTGGGGAGACCTAATTAGAGGCGGTTACTGGCCAGCTTCTGTGAACGGAGACACGTTATATTCCACGGATGTCTTCAAATCTTTTGAGGACCTGAAGACTGGCACCAGGTTTGTCCAGACAGGCCTTTTTACAGATGCTGGAACGGGGGACACAGCATTACGGAAGGGTAAGATGACTTTCACTGAGTATTGCATAAGTAGAGGGCATTGTGAAAGGATGCATTTTATTTTGTGTAGATGAAACATGTTGATTGGAAATATGTTTATGTCAAAATAACTAAATTGAAAAGCTTACAATGTTACTGAAAGTAGTTTAACTAGTGTTAAATTAGAGCTAAAAACCTAGCACTGGTAGATGTAGGACATACTGTATAAGATCAAACATATCATAATCCAACTTTTGTTCTTTACTGAAGAACACAATTTGTATGATGAAAAACATTGTGCTCTTCTGTGGGAAAAAATAGGATTATGTATTGTATTGTACTGTAGAGAAAGTAGAGTCATGGTGCATTTGACAAAAGCTGAAATAATGCTTCTTCTCTTCCAGCATCTGCCAATCCTAACCTGACCTTCACTTTTCAGGATATCGTGTGTTAGGGATACTCCTAATAGTCCCCCTCTTGCCTCCAACCACTGTGAAAGTCTTCCTGTTTCCTCGTATTATTCTGACATGTGTAAGGTAACAATTTTGCTTCTCAAACTTCCAGACAGGAAAAATCCATGGAGATGTCTTCCAAAGAAGCTTTCTGGAGTATATGGCCTGCTAGTACGAGTGCCAGAAAGTGATGTGTGAGGAACCCTTCTCATGCCCAGCTTCTACTCCCAAAATGTTGGCTGTGTCAGTGGATGGGAATAGGAAACAGTACCGTTTCCGACAGTCGCAGAAGTACATATTTTTTGTACGTCAATTGAATTTAAGAAGTAGCCTATCAATGATGATAAAAATGAATTTAATATTTATTTTTGAATTTAGGATCGATGAACCACTTTTTAAAGGGCCGTTCATCATGGAAGACTCGGCTGTCACAGACTTTGTTGACAAAGTCAGAACAAATGTAAAATGTGTAAGCACAACATTTTTTTTCCTATCATTTTTCTAGCCTTTACTTGTTTTGAGAGTGTAACATTAAAATGTCTTTAATTGTAGACCCCAGGAAAAGTTACATGTGGTACCATCCAGTGGTCAGCTGCTCGAGAGACAGCAAGAAGAGCCAGCAGGCTTGATGAAGAGGGTTTAGAGGTGGCTGTATGTAGACATGGAGTGCTACTGAAAGCTCAACATGTTCAGAGGAGAAATATTTGCCTACCTCTTGTTCCTTCAAACGCAGTTTCAAGCTACAAACGTGCATTTTATTGCACAGATATTGCTTGTAAATACTGGCCCTACCTCGAGAAAGTGGCAAAGACAATGCCAGAATTGCGACCTTTGCTGAGCATGCAACCGTTTCTCTCGGTCATGCATGCCGAGGCCCATTCCACAAAGTGTGAGGTAGGCCCACTCTTATATTATTGTGATTGTAAGAATTTTTTTTTATTAATCTATGACATATAATATATGTGTATTTGTTAGATTGTGTGGAGTGGGAGAAATTTGGAGGGTGCTGGTTCGACGGCCGGGGAAGAAGTGGAGATGGTGAACAGCTTTCTGTAACGTTGTGCCATCACAACTAAGTACATGACAAAATCAGGTACGTCCTCTTGTCTTTAGACCAACATAATTCTGTCTTGAAGTTATTATCCATCTCTTACTTTACTTTATCTTTGTCTTTGATGTAGTCTGTTTCAACATTACTAGAGTTTTTATGAGTTGATTTCCAAATACCCAAGTTATATTATCTGCTTGTCAATTTTACTTTTAAAAACAGCTCGCAATGACATGTTGACTGTCCATGCAATGGGATGGAACAGACGGAAGCAGGAAAACCTTCATGTCTTGTTGGCCAAGAGATATGTCAAGGTAATTGGCCATGTAAGTATAGGCATGACAAGATTAGATTTGTAAGACTAATGTGCAAACCTGTCACAAACAAATAATTGTCCAAGCTGGTAAAGTGTTGGATACTGAGTGCTTGCGCAGGTCTGGAAAAGTTTGAATGATTAATTACTGTTTTCAAGACATGAAAAGTTATGGAAATTTGGGTGAAAATCTTGAAAATACATCTGTATCGACAACATATTTTTTACAACAGACAATCTCAATATTGGAGGGTGAGACTCAAAAAATGAAGGACACCTGCGAAGAGCTTGGATGCCTTGAGGACAAAGTCCAACAATGGGTTAATGATGTTAGAGACTGGGCAACAAACGGTATGCTGTTTCCTAACTTGATAATATAACATTGTTTTTTAACGTATAGTATTAACACCTATGTTTTCTTTGTCCTCAAACTGTGTTTCTTGTTATTTACCCAAGACAACACATCAGGCGACAATCAGTCTCCAGATGTCCATTGAGCAGCTACTTCTAGGGCTGTGCTAAAAGAAAGCTTGCCTCTATAGACAGACTGGTAAGTTATTATTATTCAGTTGCAGTCATGTAATTAAAAAATTCCATTGAACATTGTTTCTGTAATCTTCTTTACAATCACGTCATATAGACAGCAATAAGATTTGGCAGTTGCGTAGCAAAAGGTTATGGAAGGAAAAGATCAAACTCTTAGCGGCAATACGCCAGCACAACACCGGACAGCCTCCTGAAGGAGAAATCCAGGAAGAAGAGGTGGAGAGGAGACTGTCTGCAGAACAGCAAACAACAGACAGTCTAATATGGCCATGGGAAGTGCAAAGTGATGGGAAGAGCTTCTCTTGTTTGTGTTTATATAATATGTTTATTTTCTGGCACTAAGCAAGACCTATAACACCAGCTTCCAAGTCAATGGACTATGACCGGTCACTTATCCTACTGGTGCATGTCTTGGTCGGTAATGGTATGCTTGCTGTTCCTCTCTCTTCAGAATCGGTGTTCATTTTGGCCCAAAAAAAAGTCTTTGATGCCTACATGGGCAAAAGGAGACTTGTGGAGGAGAGGGCCATAATTGTGAGGGAGATGAGGCAGCACTGCCTTTATCTGAGAAGTCAGGCTGACAAGATCAGGATGCAGATGCAACATGTGTCATGTGGAGGACATAGTGTTAAATTCCATGATGCCATAACCAAATACTACTTAACATCTACAGTGTGTACTAGTAACAAAAATGAGATGCCTTTTCACTATTCTATTCTCTATGTTCTGCCCTAGACATGACTCAGGAAGGGAGAGATGGATTAGCTAGTCTTCTAAAGAAAAGACTTGCTGACGTGGACACACACATCCAGCATCTTTCTTCGGCCTACAGCCTGGCAATCGGACCAAATGCCCCTCAATGGCCTGATGACTCTGTGGAGAACCATGACCAAGACAGTGACATCAGTGATGACAGTGAGGAAGACCCTGATGAGGACATCACACACACCCTACCCCCACCTTGAGGAAAGGACGCTGGGGCACAGCGCCTCTCTCCCCCACCCTACCCTGAAGGACACTAGGGTGTACAGCAGGGGTGGCCAACCAGTTAGAGGTTGAGAGCCAATCATTTCCCTGCGTTACTGCAAAGAGCCACATCATACAGATAGGCACACATGCTGGGTGTACAGGACTGTCTCAGAAAATTAGAATATTGTGATAAAGTTCTTTATTTTCTGTAATGCAATTAAAAAAACAAAAATGTCATACATTCTGGATTCATTACAAATCAACTGAAATATTGCAAGCCTTTTATTATTTTAATATTGCTGATTATGGCATACAGCTTAAGAAAACTCAAATATCCTATCTCTAAATATTAGAATATCATGAAAAAGTATACTAGTAGGGTGTTCAACGAATCACTTGAATCGTCTAATTAACTCGAAACACCTGCAAGGGTTTCCTGAGCCTTGAAAAACACTCAGCTTGGTTCAGTAAACTAAATCACAAGTATGGGGAAGACTGCTGATCTGACTGCTGTCCAGAGGACCGTCATTGACACCCTCCATCAGGAGGGTAAGACACAAAAAGAAATTTCTCAAAGAGCAAGCTGTTCACAGAGTGCAGTTTCAAAGCACATCCACAAAAAGTCTGTTGGAAGGGGGAAATGTGGCAGGAAACGCTGCACAACCAAGAGAGATGACCGCAGCCTTAACAGCATTGTGAAGAAGAGTCGCTTCCAGAATTTGGGGGAGCTTCAAAGACAGTGGACTGAAGCTGGAGTCCAGGTATCAAAAGTCACTGTTCACAGACGTGTCCGGGAAATGGGCTACAATAGCCGTATTCCCATGGTCAAGCCACTTCTGAACTCAAGACAACGGAAGAGGCGTCTGACTTGGGCTAAGGAAAAGAAGCACTGGACAGTTGCACAGTGGTCCAAAGTCCTCTTTTCAGACGAAAGCAAGTTTTGTATTTCATTTGGAAGTCAAGGCGCCAGAGTCTGGAGAAAGGCTGGAGAGGAGCAAAATCCAAGTTGCTTGAAATCCAGTGTGAAGTTCCCACAGTCAGCGATGGTTTGGGGAGCCATGTCAGCTGCTGGTGTTGGTCCACTGTGTTTCATCAAGCCCAGAGTAAATGCAGCTGTGTACCAAGAGATTTTAGAGCACTACATGCTTCCGTCTGCTGAAAAGCTCTATGGAGATGAGGAATTCATTTTCCAGCATGATCTGGCACCTGCCCACAGTGCCAAAACCACCAGTAACTGGTGTACTGACCATGGCATTACTGTCCTCGATTGGCCTGCAAATTCCCCTGACCTGAACCCCATAGAGAATATGTGGGGTATTGTGAAGAAGAAGCTGAAAGACACCAGACCCAACAATGCTAATGAGCTAAAGGCCGCTATTGAAGCATCCTGGGCATCCATAACACCTCAGCAATGCCACAGGCTGATTGCCTCCATGCCACGCCGCATTGATGCAGTAATCCGTGCAAACGGATTCCCAACCAAGTACTGAGTGCATTAATGGACATTTTCAAATGTTTGATTGTGTTTTGCTGTTATAAATCTTTTTTTTTTACTTGGTCTGAGGAACTATTCTAATTTTTTGAGATAGGATTTTTGAGTTTTCTTAAGCTGTATGCCATAATCAGCAATATTAAAATAATAAAAGGCTTGCAATATTTCAGTTGATTTGTAATGAATCCAGAATGTATGACATTTTTGTTTTTTTAATTGCATTACAGAAAATAAAGAACTTTATCACAATATTCTAATTTTCTGAGACAGTCCTGTATGTCCCCCCACCTCTCTTTCTCCTTTCTGTGTGCTCCCTCAGTCTCTTCCTCTAGGTGCCAGTCTCTCTCACACATAGAACATGAACATCTAAACATTTACAATAATTGACCCACACACTCAGACACACCCTCCCTCACACAGACACACATACCTCTGCTCAGTCAGAATTCTTGTTAATGTCACACACCATGATATTGACTGAAATGTACTTAACCTCTCCTACCAGTATTAAGACCAGAGGCCAGTTATCGTCAAACAATAACATTGTGTGCACTCTCACACACAACTTCTCACTTCAAATAATGTGAAAAAAAGTTGTTATCTTACTATGCATGTTGCTTCTTTGAACTAAGTGAACATTCTGGAATGAATTGCCCTGAACAATCCTTAAAAATGTGGCTTGTGAGGAATATGTAAACGTTTGTATTTAAAACAAACCCATGACTAAGGTTGGTTCAAACATTGCTATGTATTGTATTTTAGTTAATTCTCCTCACATGATAACTATCTCAACCTTTACCTAACCCTCTGACTGACAGAAGCTTTGCTGACAGAGATGCACTTTCTCTATTTTTTATTTCTGTACCACAATTCACCTATTCGGGAGTCCTTCTGTGTCAGCAACCAGCTTTCCGTGAGCAGGCCCTCTTTCACACTCACACACACACCTACCTACAACTACAAAGTGTTGCCGTTTAGGGTTGAAAACATTATATTGAGTTATTACGGTTTTATCTGAGTTATTATCTTCAGAAGCAGAACTCTCCCTTCACTGTCACATTGCGAGTGCAGTAAAGCCTGCCTCCGGTGCTGCAGGATCTGCATTCTGATTGGCTAAATCATTTATATGTTGAAAACTCTGTAACGATTGGCCTGGAACTTGTGTGTTGTTTACCCTTTGTGAACTGGGATAAATATGTGCAAAAAAACACGCAAAATAAAAATTCTATATGAATTGAAGTTCACAAACCATGGTTTACGTGTCAACTCACTAATTTCTTTGTTGATGTTCACATATCTGTTATCTGATTAAATAAATGCTATTTTAGCCCACTTCCTTCCAACTGGACAGATGTTATCCAATACCCATAGTCCGACAGGTATTCACCTGGCTTTCTTAAAGTAAAACAGGTACACAAGTTAACAAAATACTACATTTATTGTCATGTTTCTCACACTATGAATGTACCATTACAACAGCATTCGTCTACATATAAGAGGCAATGTAAGCTGTGTCCAAGTTCTGACACCCATGTGCAACATCTCAACTGGCTCATATCTTGTCTTATTAATGTTTTTCATAACTAATTGTATTAAAATAAACTCATTTTCCATCAACCAGCTTGTCACAGGAGTCTCATTGTTCGTCACACCCTCTGAATGTACCATTACAACAGCATTCAGCTACATATAAGAAAACATACAAGTGTGTCCAGGTTCCGACACTCTGCGCAACACCTCAACTGGCTCATATCAGAATCAGAAATCCTTTATTAGTCCCACAGCGGGGACATTTCCGCTTGTTACAGCTAAAGTGGCATAGCAGCTAAACAAAATGCATACCACAGAATAAGCTAACATATTAATTATATTATATATAATTATATTTAAAAACATTTTAGAAGGCCTCACGAAATACTTTAATGTAAATTAAAATGTGAAGGAATGTGTGTAATGTGGTGATTGCTATCATTGACATTATTCACCCACAGATCTATGGGTTGGGGTATTGTTCCGCACGGACATTTTAGTTAACCGGACTTCCTGTTGATGTGAAATCCGAAAACATTTAAAAAGAATAAAATAATGCTTTATTCCGAGTGTGCTTGCTTTTCTCTTTGAAAGTCATCACATAACGGCATTGTAATACACAGTTCGGCTGCATTAAATATTACATATCTGCCGTAGTTCTCTATTTATAGAGCCCTGATGAGACTTCTAGAGACGAACAGGAAGAACTGCCGCCGAAACTGAATATGTGACGTGGATCATAAATATATCAGCAATTACACAACATCTTGCATTTCTTTTCACACAATACGTCTCCTTTCAGTATCAACACTAATTCGGCTGACTTTTATATTTGATCCAATTGGTAGATAGGCTGTATTTACACCATAAAGGTGCACAGCTGATAGAAAGGGACACCTAGTGGTTAAATCACGTTATTGCATTTTATTATTAGATATTAATAGGAGGCACAGTCAGACACACTAATAAAGCTTTATTTAAACATTAAAGAATACTTTAGGTTAAGGTCTTCTTTTGAATAAGAAAAAAGCTTTGGGGGTATACATATTAAGCCTGACAAAGTACTAATATATTGCTTTCCTGCAATGTTAACTACTGTATGTGTAAGCACTTATTTTAACTGATATTATACATATGTATTATACTCTTATAAGATGTATGTAGATAGTATAAGAAATGTGCAGAATATGACAGTTTAATGGTGGAGGTATACACACATATTGATAGATGTCTTGTGATGCACTGTTGAGGAACCTGCGACCAAAGTTTTTCATCTCCGACCACTAAAGTCCCGTTCAATCTGTAGACCATTCGGGTCAATATAAATACAATTAATGCAAAGCTCCTTTACCCTTGACTCGGCTCTCCTGTGTCTGCACACCCTGTCCATTCTGGTGCTGTTACCAAACTACATGTAACTTTCATGACAGCAGCCGAGATGTTGCAGCCCCAGCAGACCAGAGCATAAAAGATTGCTTATGCCATCACAGAGTCATGGAAGGTCTGAAGAAGTGCCCCCTGCACTCCAAAATACCTGTCTCCTTAGCAGATACAGTCTGCTCTGTCTCTTCTTGTAGATAGCAGCAGTGACCCGACCAGTCTAGTTTATTGTTCAGATTAACACAAAGGTACTTGTTAGATTTCACAATCTCAATCCCTAAATATTTATAATATTATTTCATGGGTTATATCTATTTGAAATGTGGTGTAGTAGTGTCTCATGACACAATATTGAAGCATTTGACTCCATGTTGCAAAAAGGGAAATGTTTTAATAAAACAAACCGGTATGTACACACACACACACACACACACACACACACACACACACACACACACACACACACACACACACACACACACACACACACACACACACACACACACACACACACACACACACACACACACACACACACACACACACACACACACACACACACACACACACACACACACACACACACACACACACACACACACACACACACACACACACACACATGACACTGAATTAACTGGCAGGCTCCCAGGTGTCTTCCCATTTTCTCCTACTGAAAAACACAATGAATAAAAACGACCATAAGATCATTGCATGTGCCACAAGATAATTTCATATGCATGGGTTATCATAAAACAACAAATGACTTAGGGTCAGTTTTGTAGAAGCCTGATAGTAAAACTAGTTATGAAGTAATACATTTATTTATAACGCAGTCTAAAAAAAAGCTAACCAAAGAGCTGTGTTCTCACAATGATGCGCAAGGCAGCCAGCAGACCATTACCTCCTCTCTTCCCTACACACGGGCACACAAACAGACAAAAACAAGTGTTAGCCATATCAGCGACTACGGGTAAATGCATTGCTGCTTCATGCTCTGTCAGTTTCAACATCTTACCTTCTCTACCCTTCTGTCTTTTATTATTATTATTTTCTGCAGCCTGAAATGGTGCAAATAAGGAGTTATAAACAAAAGAAGAAAAGGTTTGGACATCCTCCAGACGAATATTTGATTAATGACTTTCATATAGGAAGAGAACATTAGCTAATCTGCAATGTGGCCTATTTGTGTCCAACTTCCTTTTTGTTTTATTTCATGAAACATAATTTCTAACCACCTTATAAATAAAGACAAGTCATTGAGCAAACCTTTATGGTTTTTTATGGTTATTAAAAAGAGAGGGATTATGGAAACCTGGATCTGATATCTTGTGTGCAAAAGGACTTGCGCGTGAATGGGAGAATAGTATACAGCTATTTATTTGTTCAGTAGGATGTACCACAAAAACAAAACATACCCTTATTCTTCTTCTTCATCCCTTCACCTGTGGTACTGCTACACCCATTTGCTACAGAGGTAGCAAGTCTTGGAGAGGAGGAGCGCTCTGTGGGCAAACCTGTGACAGATGTAAGAAAGTTAAATGAGTGACGGTAGAGACTGGGGCATAGATAGCATCACAACCTCTGTGGGCTATAGATGATTTTTGCCCTTCATGTTCCTGATCTACTGACTTCAAATATGGAGTATGTCAAAATGTATTATGTAACTTAAATAACTTTCATAATATTTTTTGTTAGCATCCAGCTGTGACTTTATGACAAATCACACCCTATTTATGGAAAGACGGTTTCCCTAAGATATCTGTGAATTGTGTTGTATTTGTTTTTCTGTTGTATATGTAAAATGACCCTTGGGTTCCTTGAAAGGTGCATTTAAATGACAAGTGATATTATTATAAACCATGATGCCAGAGGGCAAATAACACTCAACACTCATTATTTAAAATGTAATGAATCAAAGAAACAAAACACTAACCCTTCTTCCTCTTCCCTGGCTGGGACGCAGCTGATGTTGTAAGGAGTGAATAGGTGCTTGCAGCTGGGACAGGGATGAGTGTCAGGGTGTACATCTCCTCGGATAGGTTTCCTACATAGAAGTAGAAAGAGTAGAATGGATGTACGCAACCTTCTTCAATGTACAGAACCTCCTATTTTACTGGAATTCGCGATGAACTATGCTGTGCTACTTACCAGAGGACTTGGTGGGGGTGTCTGCGGTGGCAATGGCGACTTCTGAAAAAGAAAAGGTTACAATTTGTAAAACATACAAATTGCTGTTAAAAGTGACAATGACTGAAGCTTACAAAAATAACACAAGTTTATATTGCATCAAGTACAACCACTCAATGCACCATGCAAACATAATTTTACCACAGAAAAAGGACACATTGGTCTCTAACCCCACCAATAGGAATGTCCTCATAAGTGCTAATAAAAGTAATGACATTACGTTCTTAGGCGTTATTTTACTCATTAGGCAGTTCAACAAATGTCATTTTGAATGGTCAGCTCCTGGCTGTTTATAAAATCCTAATATAACAAATATAGTCAGAAAACAATCAAAAGAGTGGTACAATAGACTTCTGCAATTACTTGATGTGGCTGGCGAGTGTTCCGCAGGGGGCTGTGGGGTTTCGGAGGCTGCTGCAGGCTCTGTATGACTCCAACCTAGATTAAAGAAAATAAGCTTTGGATAGCATCAACAACATCATGTAATTCACTAGTTCTCCCATTTGTATGCTTGATTTAAGGAAGAGGTGTAAGTTAATTGCTGTCAATTACCCCTATGGACATTATTGGTTAATTCTACAAAAATGTAAGTTACAGTACTACCTACTTAATAATTTCTTTATTCACTTTAACAGACAACAATACCTTTCGCAACAAATTCAAATAACACCTCCATCCTTCGGAGGCAGGTGGAGGCATTGCTGCTGACATTGCACCTTGGCATCATTACTTCGCAGGTCCAGTCCTTCTTTATTCCAGGTCGGGCTAGGAACAAGACGCCTCTGGCTCCAAGGGCCTGACATATTTCCAGCTTCCAACAAACCAAAATATACATTTTTTCAGAACAATTATGCCCTGGTTATTTGCAAAGGCAAAACCAGTTGTTAAACATAAATCACATACACTGCTTGCACAAATATTCAACCCTATGCAATAACAAAGACATTTTTTTTAATGCATGCATTAACAGTCTTAAGACTGTTGCGATCAGCAAGTAGAAGCTTTGAACATTATTCTGCATTGCATTTCTCATTTCTCTTGGCGGAATTTACACTGTATATATCATCTAGGTTTGTGGAGCAGCACTGTGGTTTATGAACAGTGCCATAGATTCTAAGTGGGATTAAGTTTAGAGCCATTCTACAACATAAACGTTGCAATTTTTGATCACCTGCAGTATTTTTTCTTGTTCTTGGGGTAATTGTATTACTAGAAGGTGAGTATTCACTTGGATGCCTTACAAGTATACTAGATGTTCTGCTGTTGCACACAGGCTCAATCACAGTACTGAGATAATATCTCTATCTCTAAAGTACACTGTGGAGTATTTATAGGGGTTCTATAAGATATCATTGATTATGGTATTCATAATTAGGTTTCCATTAATGTGTATAATCACCTATAACTATTTTTTGTTGTGATTAGTTTAGAATAAGCCCTTCATATATACATAGCGAGCCGGTCTATTTCACTCTCTTCTCTTTGCCATGTTACTACAGTAATTCAATCGGAAGGAAAAAAACACTGGATCTAGAGAAGGCCTTTCATGTTGTTATGGCAATGGATGGCCACTGTAGGTTTTTGTACACGCTTATAAAGGGAGAGGTACTCAGTTGGTTGCAATTTAGAAACCTCACTATTACACAGTGTACCTTTCAATTACATTGAATCAAATTCAGCGCTGATTCGCCAAAGTGAAATAAACATAACTTATCCCTGTGTCTACAGTAGTTGTATTTTCAGGGAGCAGACACACTGATGAAAATGTCTATTTCGAATGTAAGTTGAATTGGATAAATGATTAAATAGTGCAAATGTATTTAGCTCTGTTCTGACACAGTGCTTTACAACTTGAATGTACATATAGTCAAACAATTTTGGGGCACACAATTCATGCAGGTAATGACATTTGCATAATGTGCACCAGCTCAAAGCCCATTTCTACCTAGGGCTTTGAGCAGCAGATTTGTATTACGTAATTATGATCAGATATGGTCAGATATTACATTTCTGTATCAAATGTAAATATTTTTTCCAAATCCAGAATGTACAAGTACAGGGCTGTTATTAATTATGCATGCAGGCCAACAAAAGAAAAAGTCCATCACATACCACCAATGTAGCTTGATCCCTCAGGTGGGATGAAGTTTTATTCTTTTTTTGTGCCTGGACCCAGGTGTTTGCTTTCGTATCAAACTTGTCCATTCGTTTGCTAAGGCGCAGTTTGCGGGGCTGAACCACCTTGCAGAATTTGCAAGTTTTGCATGCCACATTCAGTGACATGCAGCAGCTTGAGCAATGCCTCGAAGTGGAACCTGGTCCTGGCATTCTTTTGGAGATAAAGACAAGTAAAAGACAAGGTCATTTAAAACTGGGTTTCAAATTCAGAATGCAATCAAATACAAATATTGACTAATTTTTCTTTGTCTAGTCCGTGACTGTAAGTCCCTCCCCAAGCTACAACAAAAACTGTATCCTGTTTAGAATAGAATAAAAACACTTGCAATTTTAATTAATTTGAGTAAATTAATTTAGTATCAATGCAATAATGGCCCCTTTCTTAGTTTTAGTACAATTTCAAAGCAAAGCTAAAATTCAGCGGTAAAATATTATGTCATCGAAACGTAAGGTTACACAACTTCTACTATCTTACAAGCTTGACCATGACATTGCACTGTAAAAGCACTATCTTGAATTTGACGAAAATATATGATAATGTTAATCTGTTGAAATCCTATATATAAACACCTGTGTGTGTGTATGTGTGTGTGTGTGTGTGTGTGTGTGTGTGTGTGTGTGTGTGTGTGTGTGTGTGTGTGTGTGTGTGTGTGTGTGTGTGTGTGTGTGTGTGTGTGTGTGTGTGTGTGTGTGTGTACAAAAGAGAAAGTGGTAAAGAGACAGATGAAGATGGTAAAAATGGGGAGAAGACAGGAAGAAATGTAGGGAATATAGCTCTGAGGAGGGAGAAGAGAAGAAATTGAAAAAGGCTCTTAAAAGTGCTGTTTGATCTTGCTTTGGTTTGGTATCTGTTGAAAGAAAAAAATACAGTGAACACTTTAGAATGCATGACAATTTACAATCTCACATATCATCAACAAGCTTTAAAATTGGGTGTAATTTACGAGTTAAAGCACTAATCAATCAGGGGCGGACTGGAACAAGGACAGCTCTGAACGTTTTGTCCTAAATAGGACCACAACAATCAGCGTGCAGTAACAGTCTATAGATGGTTGTCATGACATTTCTTCACAATACTATTAGTTGCCACTGTATGCAAGTATGACAGCCAAAATAGGCATTTTTCCAAGCTTTGTATATACAGTGCCAAAAGTATTTAACTCAACATTTTCTTACATTAACTTTGTTTCCAACACAGCATTTACATTGTTAGCAGTTATGTTTTGGTGTACTTCTAAAGGTAATTATTCTAAAGGTTCTTATTATACATCCATGGTCTGTAGTTCGTTTATAGCATAACGTTAGCATTTTGCTTCTGGCCATTAGATTTATGATTCGAAAATTATAAAAGTAGGGTAGATATGTGGAGATTATCCGGCTGAACAAAAGGTGCATTTATCAAGCAGGTTCGTTTTCCACAGATCTTATTTCGAGCTATTTTCCAAAATCCTATGGAGAAATCCCATTGACTCTGAGACGAGGGAACCAGTAGTTGTAAAATGCTAACTCACTTCCGGGTTGTAGGACTCACCACTGAACTATATCTCCGGTCAAGTAAAGCTAATATGTGTTTAGCTAGCTCATGCTTTAAAAAGATATGTAACTACAACTGATTTACTTGCAATAAACATTAAAATATTGGAGGCATGCGGTGCAGCACATTACCTGCTTGGCGAAGTCAGACAGAGAGGAGGTTGTAGCCGAGGTCGGGTGCGTTCATGGTCATCGGATAGTAATCGGTAGCATGGTGTTCACTTACTACGCGACCGCACAATGTAACGTACAGTAATTCCACAACCACATAAATGGATTAACATCGATTTAGCTGGGGCAACAAAATAAATAAATGAATGAATCTACTGGTTTCATCATTTGAACCTAAAGTGGTGCATTTTGCACTATTTTGTATCTATCTTTATTTATTTTCATATTATGTCCTATTTATATTATGTTGCACTGTTGGAGGAGCTCGGGATCTAAGATTTGAAATGCCAAAATTACACTGTAGCTAGCATCTGATAACAAAAACCCTTGACCCTTGAACCTTAGTGGTGTTTCTTTTTCACGGAGTTCAGTTGCTAAGCGATCAAAAACGTCACGTCCGGTATTTCCACAACAACACAAATGGATTAACATCGTAGCCTTTGTTTCTGCTAAAAGAGGTGTCCACCAGCTAGGGCCACAAGAAAATCGGCGAAATCGAGTGTGACGATTAAAAAATAAATGAAAAACATCTAATTTTGAAAATAAAAACCGACCAATGGGCGCGGTAAACCATTTGCTTCGCACTTCCGGGTATTTCTCCCCGTTAACAATACCGTGTAACTGTCACGCTTGAAGGGGATTAACATCGATGTAATACATGAATGTAGCCTTTGTTTCTGCTGAAAGAGGTGTCGACCAGCTAGGGCCACAAGAACATCGGCGAAATCGAGTTTGAGGATTAAAAAATAAATTACAAACATCTAATTTTGAAAATAAAAACCGACCAATAGGCGCGGTAGAGCCTTTGCTTGGCACTTCCGGGTACTTCTCCACTGGTTAACATGCGTTAACAATACCGTGTAACTGTCACGTTTTGAAGGGACAAAACCGTCTCCCAGCATGGTAAAACGTCACATGTTCACGTCTTGCCGTGATACCGGCTTGAGTTTATTATATGTGGGGCTGCTAAATGAGTCACTTTCTCTCATGATATTAGCTTCAATCATTCATACAACATCATGAGCTGAACAAGCTGGTGATGCTAAAACTGCTGATATCAAAATCTGTCAAACTGAGATTTCTCTCTGATGTTCATTAGTGTGTCGAGGTTTGAGTGAGTTATTGTAATGTTAAAAAGTGGTGATTTGTCAGTTACAGGTTATTCCATTTAGTTATTAGGGGGTATGAATTGTGTAATTTGAAAGTATTCATTTTCTATCTGATCCAAGAGACTTTGTAAATTGTTAATTTAGCTTAAGCATTATAGGACCATGTTCTCAACGCGGTGTCCTCCAGGTTTCGTCCAAAGTGGCTGGACGTGCCACTACTCCATCCTGTTCCGGATGCTGGTGGTCATATGGATGTTTTTCGTGCCGTGTGAGATCGGAGCTCAGACTGTCATCTACTGTGCTGTGTTAGATGAAGCAGCCAAACACAGCGGGGGTTACTTCATCGACTGCAGACCAGCTACTCTGCGTCCTTTCGCAAGAGACGCTGCTGTGGCAAAGAAACTTTGGGAGGCCAGTGAGAGACTGGTGAACCTGGCCTGATGGGAAGCTGGGGGACTGATTCTGAGAGATATTTATGTTCACATACTTCTTTTTATCAATTGTTTCCATTTATATGTTTTTCCATTGATATTTTTGTGTGCAATGTATTCAGGGAGGTTTGTGAGCTCTTTCATAAACAAACGGTTCACCCTGTGGTCATTGACATGTTTGTGTACAAGGCAGAACAAATCTTGTTCTTTTATGTGCTTGTGAATTTCAAAAGGAACTGTTTTGCACAAATAAAATAAGTGTTTTTTCAGTTTCTAGTAAATTGTAATTCAATTAAATGTATGTGATTACAACATTTGATATAGTGAATATTTTACATATAAATTATGAGATTTGGTTTTGACCTAGGTATTTTATTTAGCCATGCATTGATTTTTAATTTCAATGTGTACTATTGTGGTTTTACAAAAGATTCCCACAGATAGCGGTAGAGCAAAGTGAGAAGGCTAACGTTAACGTGATGGCACTATTTTACACTCGATGTCTCCAAGACCTACCGAAGGTTAACATCAGTGATGTACATTGGCTGGTACAAGCGGCAAGCTCAGCCCCGAGGAGCAAAAGAGAAAAGGAGTTCAAGATGTACATATCCAGTTACATCGACAATTATGAAGGTAAGTGACAAACAAAGCTGTAGTTACTGGCTAACTTTGACAACTTGACAGTCTTGATACAGTGTAAAGCATTTTAATGATGTACTATTACGTGTTTTGGATAACATGAATGATGTCCAATTCCCCAGTTTCAAACAAAGATCTACCTTCAGGGAGAGTGAGCGTCAGGGCCAGCTGTTACAGGTCCATGAGAAAGCATGAAAAGCCTCACGATCTCAGAGTAGGGAGAAAAATAAAAAGTGTTCATCGGTTCAAAGCCTCAATCAGGTTCATGTTCTGGGGTTTTGATGTAGCTAGAGTAGGTAACCTGTGATTTAGGATTCAAAAAAGCCCAGCTAGCTGACATTTTGCAACAGATTTGTGATAATAGTGACAATAAATTAGCTCACATCAACTGGTAGCTAGCTATGTGTGTGTATCATGAAGGGGCTACAGATTTATTTTCGTTTTGTAACCCTGTCGTGTAAAATTATAAATACATTAGCTAAACCCAAACTTAGCTTTCATCAAAGATTCTTAATGAGAGGTTGAAAACCGTCTCCGCTTTCATGGAAACCCCAGAAACTGGTTGTGACGGCTGCTGTTCTTTACTGAATGGTTGGTGTAATCCATGTAGGGTCCAATTATTTGTGTTGGCCAGTGTTAGGTAAGTGCTGGTTTTGTACCCTCATCTATGTTAAGCTGTTCAACGTTCTACTAACACTATTTTATGTAGTTATAATATAATAAGATAATAAATTGAGACAGCTGAGAGAGCTTATCTGTTTGAATGTCCTTAAATTACAGTATTCCAAACAGCAGAACTTCTGTGTATGCGATGTGACTGATAACCTGACATGGTTTAGCCTTTTCCCACACCTACTACTTGCTTGATCAGCCTGCTCTCAGCTTTCTCATTTTTCTGTGTTGTATTGAAGTAGTGTCCTAAATGTAAAATGACTGACATTTTGTTTTACTGTGTAGATTGTCTTTGAGAACTGCTCACCTGTGGAGATTGCAGTGGCAAACTGTTCCTGTGTAGCTGGAACAGCACTCTGCAACCACAATGTTGCACTGCTGTTCCAGACCGCACACTACTCCACACTCAACCTGGCTGTTGTACCCCTTGTCCTCAGCTGCACTGAAACAGAGCAGCGATGGCACAAGCCAAGAACCATGGTAAGTACAGTATGTGTTCACAACCAATCCACGGTTTAATGAGTATTTCCTTTGTGCCAAGAGCTGATTTAGTATGTTGCATCAACGACCTTTTCAATTAATTTGACAATTCTTTTTTGTAATTAATAGGGTGTGAAACCAGGCAGAGTGAGTGACATGGTGTTCATTTCCACTAAGCCAAAGCAGTTTACAGTTGCTGACAGTGTAAGCTAATATATATTGTCCTAAGTAATTGTATGTAGCCTGCTACAACTTTGTGATTGTTGTCGGAGTGTAAAATTGTTCTTAAAGTCCTAATTATCATATACACATGTTCAAAGGAGTACACGTTACAAGGCCGTGCGGGGGGAGCTGCCAGACCCAGATGTCCTCAAAGTCAGCGAGGCATACAAGGACTTCTCAGCAGACATCGCACCACGAAAAAAAAACGAATGGCTCACTACTCAACTCAACGACTAACACTCTTTCAGAGGATATGTTGGAAATGCACACATTATATATATATTTTGCAGCTACTTTCTGGATATTGTACATCTGTTCATCTGTTATATAAACTAGCATTACTTAAATATGCAGAGACTAATTGAAATGTTTAATTATGTATTTTCCCCCCGATATAACATCAACCTATGTTTTGTAAAAGTTTATTAAATGAATCTGTAAAATGTTATCATATTGTGGATTTATTAAATTATGTATTTTCCCTTGTTATTTATGTGTGTGTTTGTTTTGAGGATATAATTCATTAGTACCTAAACATAGTATGGTGTAACTGCTTTTTGTCATGAAATACACAATTGGTTTGGGAGAAAGAAATCTTTTAATCGTTGTTGCCCAGGCTTGCCGAAATGAATGGAAACTTATCTCCCGATTATAACATTGTGTAACTTGCTGCTGTTAAATACCGTCAAACTATGTGCAATATGTGCTTTATGTGCAATATATACTTTATATACATATGCCATCTTTAATAACTGTAATATATACCGGGCTGCTAAATCCTAAGAACTGCTACAGGGTTTGATTTGTAGATTTGATTTGTTTTTGATCTGTATTTTTGAAAATTATGTAACTTTTTATCTTTTTTTTTGCATATTGTTTATTATATTATAACTTAGTACTTTTTAATGCATATAAGATATTCAACACTAAGCTGTCTGTGGCTCTTTCCTGCTTCAACGCTGCAAATTTCCCCTCTGTGGGACTAATAAAGCTATTCTGATTCTGATAACGGGACGAATTTGTACAAAGGGGCACACAGCAATGTAGTGTCGACTTTCTTACACACTGGAAGGTCAATCGCTTTTCTTTACCCCAAAATCCGCTCATTGTTGCTCTCGGTGTGACATAACAAACTGTCAAGCTGTCAAAACCTATCGTCAAAACTCTGTACTCAATCCGGAAGTACTCAGCCGCACGCCCAGCCGCCGGAAGTTGATAGACGCCATCTTGTGCACAGTTCACGTGAAAAAGTCACTGCATTATCTGTTAATTTACCCAACACCGCCATCTGCTGGTAGGAGAATTAATTGTCAGTTTTCAGTTATCAAATTGAAACCTGATTTACCGCCATTTCTGAACGGAGCCGAGACGCAATTACAGGGTGGAGAATCTTCACTTTAAACACAAACTAGAAGGATACTAATCTGTTATTCAAAAGGGACACTGATTTGGTGAGTCTTGCTGTTAAGGAATCATTCAAATATCTGAAAAAATGGCTGAGAAAACCGCTCTTTTTGAAAGTTTCCTGAGCTGCCATGTGTGTTCGGAGACTTTCAGAGATCCTGTGTCTCTGAGCTGCAACCACAGCTTCTGTTCGAGCTGCCTGCAGAAATACTGGGAACAAAGTAAGAACAAAAACTGTCCCATTTGTAAGAGAAAGTCCACAACAGACGAACCGGCAGTGAATTTAACTCTGAAGGAGCTGGCTGACTCCTTTGATGAGAGGCAGACAAACGGTTCACCTGAGACAGAAAAAGAAAAGGAGGAAGAGGAGGTGGTTTGTAGTAAACATCCAGAAGTCCCTTATTGGTTCTGTAAGGATGAAGATAGATCTGTGTGTCCTGTCTGTGAGTTTTCTCTCCACCACAGTCACAAGGTGGTTCCTGTAGAACAAGCAGTCAGTGAGCTGAAGGACCTGCTGAAATCTGACTTAGAGTCTCTGCAGGACAAGAGGGACAAATACAAACGAGTGGAGAAAACATACAATGAAGTGACTCAAGTGTCCAGGAAGCAGCTGCTGTCCACAGAGAGGCAGATCAGAGCAGAGTTCAACAAGCTCCATCAGTTCCTGAAAGAGGAAGAGGAGTCCAGACTGGCAGCTCTGAGGGAGGAAGAGGAGCAGAAGAGGAAGACTCTCAGCAGAGAGATGAAGAGCATTCAGGAGCACATCTCCTTTCTGTCACAAAGTATCTCTGCTGTTGAAGCAGAGCTGCAGAAACACAACAGGCCCTTCCTCAGCAGTTATAAAGCCACTCAGAGCAGAGCCAGAGTCCAGAGCTCACTGTCAGACCCACAGCTGCTCTCAGGAGCGCTGACAGATGTGGCCAAACACCTGGGCAACCTGTCCTTCAGAGTCTGGGAGAAGATGAAGGACCAGGTCCACTTCAGTCCTGTCATTCTGGACCCAAACACTGCAAGCCGCTGGCTCTATCTGTCTGATGATCTGACCAGTGTGAGACGTGGAGACACATCTCAGCAGCTTCCTGATAATCCAGAGAGATTCACTAAGTATGCTGATGTTCTGGGCTCTGAGGGCTTCAGCTCAGGGGAACACAGCTGGGAGGTGGAGGTGGGAGATCATCCTGTCTGGAATATAGGTTTGACTAAAGAGTCAGCTGACAGGAAGGGAAATACATTTGTCTCACCAGAATATGGAATCTGGTGTTTAACACATCGCAGTGGAAAATACTCTAATGGTGATGGTGAGACTGTCAGAGTGAAGAAGAATCTCCAGAGGACCAGAGTCCAGCTGGACTATGACAGGGGGGAGGTGTCCTTCTACGACTCTGAAGACATGTCTCACATCTGCACTCACAGAGACACTTTCACTGAGAAACTCTTCCCATATTTTAGTATTGGAAAAGCTGGTGATGCTAAAACTGCTGATGTCAAAATCTGTCCAACAGAGATTCCTCTGAGATGCTCAGGTAGTGTGGTGAGGTCTGAGTGATTATCATTTTGTTTAAGTGGTGTTTTTTTTGTCAGTTACAAATAATTCCAGTTAGTTGTTTAAAGATGTCAATCCTGTAATTTGAATAACATTCAGAGATCCAGGTTACTGAAATAAATAAGCCCTTTTTCTCTTTCAGAAGATAACATAATGTAACACATTGACTTATTTTATACTATAAAATATATTTTCAAATTCAGAATGACACAATAAAGCATAAAGTTAGAATTAAGAAAATAGTGTTTGTAATGTAAATATGTTGAAAAACTGGTTAATTGAAAGCAATCACTTTGTGTAACTTGTTCCCATGAATATTTCTAGAGATGAGAAATAACCATACTTACGTACTAACTGTACGTTTGATCTTTATGTGTAAATCATTTCAACACAGAAAGCCTTTTCTTTATTTTTTATTTTTGTACTTTCACAATAACTTCTTATTTTTGAATTTCCCAATTAGTTAATAGCTCTCTCTAAATGGTATTATCCCAGAGACTATATGATCCTGAAACATTAACATCAGTGTTTGCCACATGTTGTGTTTAGTGCAGCTGTGTATTATTCACCTGTCATCTGTTTATCATGTGTGACTGTTGACCGTCAGACATTTAATATATTATTTCATTTTTGTAATAACTTTTGTGGTAATGTTTATATTTTTCTTCAAGGTTAGATCAGAGGATCACAAAATTGCAGGAAAACAAACAAAATGTTCTTTTAGAAATAGTTTGGCAAAAATCAATAAAGTGAATCATTAAGTTAATAAGTGTTGATATTGTTTGTTGTTGATAAGTATCAGAAAATATATAAATAATAAAAACATCAAAACCTCAAATTTGGATTATTTTCTTGATAAATGATTTTAACGGTGTACAGTTGTTTAAATTGTTATGGATATGGATTGATAAATATAGCTGGCATTAAACTAAACATCTACAAAGGAGTCTAATTTAAAATAAAACATTAAAAATGTGCTGACAAAGCCCTGACTAAGTCTTTAAGTTGTGGATGTAGAAATGTTTGGCCCATTTTAAAACTAACCACTAACATGAATCTTGTCTTTATCTTTGAATAGCAGCATTTATTTCACCATTATTGAACATTTATCAATGTGTTTGTTACTGCCCATTAGATGTGAATCTTATTCTATACGTCAGGGGTTCCCAAAGTGGGGGTCGCGAGATGATTACAAAATAAAAATGGAAAAAATATATATATATATATATAAAAAATTATGTATTATTTTTTAAAATATATATTTTAAATTATTATTATTAATAACGTTTGCATAGACATTTTTTTCATAGACAATCCACTAACGGAGTGTTTCTCAAACTTTTTTTTATTCACTAGCACCCCCCCAGTCTCTGGCACTGTTATTTTGGGGGTCGCGGGCTGAAAAGTTTGGGAACCCCTGCTCTACGTGGTCAGGGAAGAAACATTAATGGCTTCTGTCCTGAGTTACTTACTAAATATCAAAGCTGAAACAGATTCACTTTTCTATTTAAATGATCATTTTATTGATAACACCTTAACACATTGTCTTGAAGTTATAGAAACACGTGTAAGAGAACAGAGCAATAATCAGAAGAGTCAGGGAACTAGAGGGTTAATATTATTGTACAGAAGAAAGTGGCAAAAAGAGACAATGGGAAATCAGAAAGGGCCAACTGCAGAGAAATGATCGAGTTAGGATGGAAACAGGGAATGGGAGAAAGAGGGAAAGACCCCCGACGAAGAGGTGCCGGCTCCGTGTTGTCAGTGCCACTTGTTCACTGTCTGGAGAAAGAAGATGGCCGAGGTTCAGAGAGAAACAGAGGCTCCAGTTTATCTCAGTAACGCTTCACGTGAAACAAACAGCTGACAGGAAGGCAGCAGAGAGTAGTGATTGTAGTTTATAGGCTATGTGTATATCGCTCTTTTTCATATTGGCTTTAATCATTCATACAACATCATGATTTATCAAAGTTTTTACATTTATTTAGTTAAAAATGTAAAACATGTCTGTGATGAAAAGTCTTTTGATACAATGCGATACAAGGGGAAATTGTCATGTATCAACATCATGATGTAATCAGAACGGGTGTTTAGGACATAATCTTGCAGCCCTGATCAATCATTAAATTGTGAGATTCTCCTTGTTCTACAGAGATCAACCCCTTTGTGTTTCTCAGATATGTCAAAGGCAGCCCTTCTGCACTGACAACACAGAGCCCCATAGGAAAGCATGCAAACTCATTTTCATAACATCCTCATCTTCACGGTCAACATCCTCATGGTGCCACAATCATTAACATCCTGATCAACTTCACGATATCATTTTGAGACAAAAATAGTTATATGCACTTAAAAAAATGAGAAAATAGACAGAGAAAGGTTGAGTATACCAGCATTCAGGAGAAAATGAGAAACCAAATATAAAGCAAAACAGCAAGTGTCCTTTTGACTGTCATGCAAAGAAAATGCCAGCTACGATGCTAAATAGCTGCAGTTGTTTATTACCGTCTACTACCTCATTTGTGAAACTATTATGGTGATCATCAAGGGTAGTAAACACACTATGAAGAAAAAAAGAACAACACCTGTGTACTGTACATGCTGCTATCTCCTTTTTTTGGAAGGGGGTGGGGGCGTCTGGTCAGCACGACCACGCATTGAACACCTGCGGGGTAACCTTTGAACTTTTACTTTTAGTACAGGGTCAACTTAACACTGTTACTTTATGAGACACGATTTTATAACTACCTATCGGTTGACCTTGATAAAAAAAACATCCTTCCTTTGATAAAAGCTTCATCCCCTAAATAAAGAGCGATGATGGGACAAAATACAATCCTGTATTATATCAGATTTAAAGAGATAGATGGTAATGACCTAAGTGGAAGACAACGGTGGACACCATAAAACAACGGAAATGATGTTAAAGACAACTTCCATCAAAGGTAGTAGAGGAAAAAAAGCAGGAAAATAATAATAAATCACACCATGTTGGTCGTTACAAAAAAACAAAACACATGCAGGATGCAAATTGGGTGGACTATCCCTTTAAAAACAGTGTGTTTTACTTTAAACAACGACAGACAGTACTTGCACGAATGCATGAGCTGTAAAATAGGAAAAAAAAAACACAATACAAATATCCACTTAAAATAAATAAATAAATAGAAACCTGAGGACTATTCACCAAACCGACTGCCCGGTCTCTTTTATATCTTGGTCTGACCAATAGGAGCGAGACAAACGTGAAGGCAGCCAATGGTGGACAAGCGAAGTACAGAGGAGCTTATCGCAAGAAAGAAACCCAACAAAAACGGTTTTCAGTGTTGCGAACTCAATCGGATAAATCCTGCCACCGCTGGCACAAGCACTTCATATCATAAAAAGCTGATAAAAACACAATACATGAAAAAAAACATTAAATTCACAAGATAAAAAGTCCACATCTGAAGGCAGGGGACTGATATGTCCTCCGAAATAACGCCTTCTCTTTCCATCCTCACACAACACAAACCTCAAATATATAATCTATAGACTTGTAAAGAACACACGCACACACACGTTCTGTACATGCTGGCAGACACACCCATAGGACGGCTCTGAATGAGGAACCAGACCACAGAAGAGAGAAGCCCAAAGCTTTTGATCTAATGCTATGGCGGGAAACTCCTCACACTTGTAGAGGCTTTAAACGCACACTTTTGAGTCTTCATTACTGATGTGTAAGTGTTGAAAGTTACTGGAAGTGAGAAAGGTCTATCCTCCACTTTTGTTATTTTGATTGTTAAAAGAGGAACTGGCTGTTGTGTTTTCAGAAAAGCACAGATTTCAGCGTTAAAAATATCTTGACTTTTAAGAAAAACACTTTATGCTTCAAGCAGATATTCAGCTGTTGCCTAGCAAAGTCTCAATCATACATCGAATGTTTTTTAGATTTTGTCTGGATTATTATTGTGTGAGAAAGGGCAGCATGTCACTCCAACTGTAGCAAAAATAGTGCTCAGTTTCATGCGTTTACAATAACTAACTTTTATTGAGACAGGAAGACACTGAGCTTAGATAACCCATTATACAGTGGTTGCAGCGAGGGAAACACCAGATTCCTCAACTGTCATTACATCTCGCTCTATGTATGGGCTCTCCTTTTGCACATTCACACTTTCATAAAGACTCACTCTCAACATTCACACATCGGACCCACCCCTTCCAAAAAAAAGAACTCCCCAAAACAATCAAAAACATTTGCATGTGTTTGGGCGCAGAATCATAGCTAACATACAAGAAGCAAATGACCAAAAAATGCCAATATCATTTTCCACTTAGTAGCCACAATAAAAAAACAGCCACTGTTAATATAGGGGGAAAAACATGCTTCCTTAAAAAGATAAAGAGAAAAAACAAAAAACCCTTCGACTCTAAAAACCACTGGCATCAGAAATGTTGAATTATACAAATTACATATACAATTGCAACTGTCTGGTGATAATAATAATAATAATAATAATAATAATAATAATAATATAGTAATGATAATAATAGATTTGACTTAAAACTTTACATAACGTATTTCCAGTGCAGTTTTTATGTCACACAAGTGTAGATTCACAGGAGGACAAGAGGGTTGATATAAGGAAGAAGGACGAAGAAAGAAGGACGAAGAAAGAAGGAAACCCCCCCCCCCAACACCCAGTGTGGTGAGGGATGTCGAGTTGTCGTTTGATAGTTGTCAGAAGATGTTGTAGGATAGGTGACAAGCAAAGGGGAGAGTAGTAGTAGAATAAAAAGAAGAAGAGATGCATGCTGGGGGTTGAGGCTGGGCGTCCATTTAAGGGGGGTTTGTTGATAACGGGCCTTTCCCCAAACCGACACTGGACTTGTTCTTTCGTCCCCTCCTCGTCCTCCTGCTGATCACTCCTGACAGACAAAGATATGGCATTCCACCCTGAAAAAGAAAAGAAAACCGCATTATTAATGTATGACTGAGATCAGATCTTCATAATTAAAGGAATAGTTCGACATTTTGGGATATTGGCTTATTTTCTTCCTTGCCAAATGTTTCTATGGATTACTGAATTAATGCTGATGATGTCATCCCCCTAATTAACGCAACACATTCAAGTATTGATCAGTTTCTTCCGCTTAAAGAGGCCCTATTATTCTTTGTAGGGTTTTCTCTTTCCTGTAGTGTGTTATATAGCTTTTTGTGCATGTAAATGGTCTGCAAAGGCTAAAATCCCGCCAGCTAACCGATCAGAGCAGACTGGGCTCTGGTTTCAGACAGAGGGTGAAATTAGGTGCTGCAGCAAGAGCTTTTTGAACTTTAAAGCATGGAGTAATGTAAGACACAAAATGCTATGCAGAACCTTTAAAACTTGATTTCTTTTCACTGCAGTTTTGGGACAAATTTCTGACAGTGTTTGTTGGTTTGAATTTAAATTATAAATATTTAAAAACAAGTCTGACTGGAATCATACAAAACATAAGGATGACTGTGTGTCAAGCAGTATGGCTACAGAATCAGCTTAATGCTACAATCAAAAAAAGAATAAATAAATGCAGTTGATGAAACACCACACAGTACATGAGGAACAGAAGCAAAAGTAAATTTATGGAAGTATCTTAAAGGTTTCCTATAAAGCAAAATGCAAGTCTTGATGTCTTTTATACATAAATATGTGTTCCCGGTGTGTCAAGGAACTCACAAAGTGTCAGAAAATAAAACCCTCTCTTTTCCTCCTTACCCAAATCCCTAAAAACAGGGGTACAACGGAGCTGATCCAGATTTGCTGCGGTCATGACGACATTACTAAAATGTGGGCTGGCATCAGAAACGTCGCTATCATAAACAATGCGCAACGTGTTTTGGAAGTAAAATGGTCAGTGCATGACATTAAGGATTTTGGGAGATGGCCCTGTGGGCCATCTAAGCTAATTTACAGATGGCCCTGAGCCCAATAGAGATTGCCCTGAAAAATTCGCGCGGACGAAATGGCACGAAGGGTTTTGGGGGGCCTCCCCTAGAAAAGAAAAGATTTTTGAAGGTCTTACTGTAGATCAGTGGTCGCCAACCAGTCGATCGCGATCGACCGGTCGATCACGAGTGTGGTACGGGTAGATCGCGGACCGTTAAAAAAAAAAGTAACAAAAGAAAGAAAGATTAAATTAAAATAATAATGTTTGAAAAATACGTTTTTAGATGTAAACCTATCATCCATCACCCCGTTAGCAGGTGCCACTTGATTGACGTATATTTGAGACACCTCAATAATATAATACATTAACTTTGCTTTACGTGAACTTCATCATGACACAAGAGACAACGGCAGGGCTGTAATTTCCCGTGTTCACTGAACGCAACAGAGGCAAGACACCACACCAATCAGAGAGTTGCATGGAAATACACGTGTGCTTGTGTAATTTAAGCTCAGCTATGTGTGTGTGAGAGAGGGAGAGAGAGGGACCGGTGCTAGCGGGGACCGTGATGTTAGCATCTGGTTAGCTAGCTGCACTAACTAACTAACGGACATAAGGAGCTGTTTCCACAACAAACTGGAGGAGAGTCCTCTCCTGTCAGACTGAGGGGCTCAGGTGAGCTAAAGGACTCTCTCAGTGTTTAGAACGGTTTTGTCACAAATTATTCAAAAGATTATTTCCGCGGCACACCTTCATATGATCATTATAGTTATACAAACAATAAAAGAATAAATGAAAAACAGGTATGAAATCGCCTACTATACAGTATCTCAGTAAAACAAGAATACAGTTTAAAATGGGAGTGATTTGTAAAATATCCATAAAGAAAAAGAAAATCTGTTTACAGTTCTGTTTCATATGGGTGCTGAGAGAGGTATCCATAGATCTCTTCATGTTGCTCTCAAAGTGCACCAGATTGATGCTTTCAACTTCAATATTAAAAAAAAAATCTTCCAGGGGGAGCATCCCCCCGGACCCCCCTAGAGGAGGTGAGGACCCCCCTAGAGGAGGTGAGGTCCGCCCCCCAATAGCACTTTACCCCTGCCTATATGCCGTGAGCTGATTATGGAGCCTTCATTGTAAGAGTAATTCAGATGCAATTAGCCTATATAAAAGGCCTCAAATTGGAAGCATTGTCTGGGCCGTCTTTTTCACTCAATTCTGCAATAGGTAGATCTCGCCTTTCATCTAGGCCGAGTTCGGTGATCTTGAGCTTAAAAAGGTTGATGACCACTGCTGTAGATGCTGTCTGGTACATTCTCTAGACTGAATTATAAGATGAACCACCACAATATTATATTGTACAATTTCAATTTTATTCTTCATTTCACTTGTTTGTTTGTTCTTGTTTGTGTTTGCTCGCTTGCATGCCCTGCATAGCTATAAGAAATACTTAAGTTGTTGGTCAAGACACTTTCCATCTGATGAAGGCAAATGCCTTCCCAAAAGTAAAAAAGTAGAACACATTACATTCAGTTGTAACTGCCAAAACAAACATTATTTACACTATTATGGCCCCTGTTAAAAATGTTTGTAATGTTATCTACTGTAAGTTGGTCGAATGAATGCTTCCACATCCGGAAGCTGACCGAGCAGACCCGAGCAGCAGTCGAGAGGAGCCGAGCGCATCCGCGAAGCACACAAAAAGGCGACGTCAGAGTTCCCGTTAGCCGGCAAATCTAAATATCTTTGGTCAAAATAATTTCTATTTAGCGCAATACCGCTTCAGTTGCGCCACTTATGTGACAGACAAAAATAGTCAATTCTAATGTCTAACACTTAATGTGGAGAAAGAGATGTCCTGTATGGGTTGATTGTGCGTTGATCTGTTGGTAATGCCTCGGGGTTCCGGTGGGCATGTAAACAAATGCATAATGCTGCGCTATACTTTGTGTTCACCCAGTTGCATAGCGACACTTATTGTTTCGGTGTCTTTTAATAAGCAGGTAGTCATATCATTAGCTAGAACTAGCTGGATCTGATCGATATGGACATAAACGCAAGTGAAGTTTAATCTGACGTGAGAGAGAGATCAGCTGCTGCTGACGAGTCATGCAGCGGTGAGCGGACAAAACACACACTTCAGGTTAGAATATCACATGTAGCTATTTTTAATTACCTCTCAAACTACCGTAACTAGTTATAGATATGTTTAGTTTTACTGTCGGGTCACTCATTACTGGATCCGCGAGCTGCACAATACTGGCATATGTTTAGTTTTACTGTCGGGTAACTCATTACTGGATCCGCGAGCTGCACGATACTGCCATAATAAGATTGCCCGATCGGGCCACCAGCAGGTGAGGCTTCATTGCCCGAGCTAAATACTAGATGGCCCCGGGCCCGGGCAGTCCTTAATGTCGAGCCCTGATGGTCCTTGTTTACATTAGCAAGTAACGCTGTACTGGAGAGAGTATGTGTAAAAGAGCAGCATAAAAAAAGGAACTCACCTTGTGGTAAACCCGCAAGAGAAAAAGTATTTGCGCTCCACATTGTTTCAGAAATAATCCTTGATGCGGTTTTGAACATGATCTTGCGTTTAATCATGGCAGCGTTTAGCTGAGTATCTCGTAGAATTCTCCTGAAAGGCATAAGCTCCACCCCCTGTTTTTTATTTTTTTTAAAGCTACAGACCCAGTTCTATTTCATCCTTACTGACCGCCAGAGGCGGTGCTTTAGCACTGGATATCTTCCGTCTCGCGCATGCGTCGGTCGAATCTTTATATCAACAAAGTCACGTGTGACCTCGTATGACCCCGGAAGGCATAAGTTCCGGTGTTGTCAACGAGTTCAGTTCTTTTTCATCTTCTCGCTGCGCAGTTACTACTTTTTGAGTAGGAGCCAAGCTAGCTTATTGAAAATTAAGATTCTAGCTCATCGCTACCTGTAGCCTTGTGTTCGTCTCGATCGGAGCTGCGGGCTAGGAAAACGCTCGCCCTCCAAAGGCTGCGACGAGCTAGCTGTCCGCCCTCCCAAGGGAGGGGACCACGGTGTTCACCGCTCGGACCCTAGCTCCGGACCGGTAAAGAGCGGACGCTCCTGCACGTCAGCCGGTGAGATCGCTACCATTTATCGCTCATTGTGCCATCTATTCTCAAGCTAATGAGATAACTGTGTACAAGTTAGCCGAGGGCTCTCGCTAATTTGTTACTGCTAATTTGTTACTGCTAATTTGTTTCCTTACCTGTTCTATCGTCCAGTTAGCTGAGTGTTCTCGCTCAAGCTAACTGTTACAGCGCTAGTGAGGAGAGTGTCTTCGCTCCCCTCTCACAGCTCACAATTAGTTCCTGTTCTATCCCCAGTTAGCTGAGTGCTCTCACTCAAAGCTAACTTGCTACAGCGCTAGTGAGGAGTGTGTCTTCGCTCCCCTCTCATGCCGCAAAATTGGTTATTTTATTTAATCGTTTATTTGACAGGGACATGCACTGTAATGAACACTTAAAACATTTAAATATGTCTAGCGTAACAGTGCCAGATTTAGCTTTGAGCTACTTTCCATTCCCTCACATAAAACATTTAAGGAAATTACATTTTACAAACATGGTAAAAAAACAAAATACGTGATATGCAAAGAGTGGCAACGACATATAAGTGCATCCATCCTCCAGTTAACTGAGTGCTCTCGCTCAAAGTTAACTTGCTACAGCGCTAGTGAAGAGAGTGTTTCCACTCTCCTCTCCCTGCACGCAGTTGGTTCCTGTTCCATCCTCCAGTTAACTGAGTGCTCTCGGTCAAAGTTAACTTGCTACAGCGCTAGTGAAGAGAGTGTTTCCGCTCCCCTCTCACTGCTCACAGTTGTTTAATGCCCGTTCCATCCTTCAGTTAGCAGAGTGCTCTTGCTTAGGCTAACTCGCTACGGCGCTAGTGGAGAGAGTATTCCCGCTCTCCTCTCACGGCATAAAACCATTAACTGACTTCATTCTTCTCACCACAGTTAGCAGAGTGCTCACGCTCAAGCTAACTACTATTGTGCTCATTCCCCTCCACTGCATATTTGTTTCCTGGCCCAGTTATTTACAGTCAGCTGAGTGCTCTAGCTATCGCTAGGTCTAACGGCTCTAACACCTGTATGGCTCCTCTTTAACCAGAGGATGGCCATGACCTTTGCCCCTCTTGTCTTGGCCTCGAGCATCTGAGGAAGGGCCTTTCGGAGGACCCGTGCATGAATTGCACCATCATGCTTCATGCGGTAGGAGCTGCTTGACTAGCCGAGGTTGAACTACTGACTGAGGGTGGCCTTCCACCTGCACATTCGACTCTGCACAGCCCAACCTACCCATCCTAGGCGTTGGGCCGCAGAGGCTGCGGGTGCACCGCCCAAGAAGAGGACTACCCCTGATAGGCTGTCCTCCAGGATGGACCTACTCACTACTGAGCTAGCCCAGATTAAGTCACTCCTCTTGGCTCTCCATTCTGGTGGCCGTACAGAGCACGCCGCTGCACCCGATCCACCCGTGGCTGAGCTGGTTCTAGATGACGATGTGTTCTCGATGGCAGCTTCAGCTACTCAATTTAATGAGTATGACGGGGAGAGCCCATCCCATGCTTCTGGGCCTGGCTCCTGTACCTCAGCTCATGGTCCCTCGGAGGAGGCAGATGATGGCTCCATGGGTACCGTCATTCGCATGGCACTGGCTCACCAGCAGCTGGATGCGCAGCAGCCCGAAACAGCGCTTGCCAGTGTGTTCTTTAGGCGCACTCCGGCACCCGCCACCTTTACTGTTCCTCCCTCTTGTGAGTATCTGAGGGAGTTGCATGCATGCTGGAGGGACACTAAGGCTCTTTACAGTCTTACGTCCGATGGCCGAGCCCTGGCAGCCATGCAGGATGCGGCAAGAGTTGGCCTTGACCACACGCCGACTGTTGAGCCTACCATTGCTTCCCTCATAGTTTCCCATGACGAAGCTCTGAGGTCGGAGGCCAGGCTCCAATGTCGGGTCACTGATGACCTGCTCACTAGGGCTTACGATGCAGCGGCGCGCATGGGCCGTATAGGCAATTCCCTCTCTTACCTCATGCTCGCCCTCTCAGCTTCCCCGCAGCAGGATGCTTTTAGCAATTACTCTACCAGCCTCAGTGACGCCTCATTACAGGCGTTCGCTCTGATGTTTAGAGAGCTTGGGCGCCTGATGTCCACTGTCGTCGCCAGGTTTGGCTGACACAGTCACCCTTATCAGAGGCATGTAGGAGGACTCTCCGTCCACCGGCTCACTCCCGTGCCCGCCATGGGCCTTAGCGCCCCACGAGGGGGCTGGCCCGCTACGGTCCTGTTAACTCGCCCCAAGGCAGCCTCGGTATCCGGTGCTAACCGTCACCCCCCCCAGAGCCAGAGGACGGGGGGCAAGGTACTGAGGGCCTGGGGCCGGCTGTTGGTTATTTCTCCCAGCAGCAGCTCAACTACCGGGTAGCTCAAGCTTCAGACCCCTGGGTGGTTTCCACCTTAACCCAAGGGTACAAGCTTCAGTTCCGACGCTGGCCCCCAGTCTTCAGCCGGCTCAAGATGACCACCATAAGCAACCCGGCAAAAGAAATTGCCCTAAACCAGGAGCTGTCAGTCCTCCTTGCCAAGGGTGCAATTGAGCCTGTGGACCCCATCTCAAAGCCCGGGAGCTTCTACTCGACCTACTTCCTGGTTAGAAAGAAAGGCGGTGGACTTCGCCCAATCCTCGATCTGAGGGGACTCAACAAGTTCCTAAAGATTTTACTAGGGGTGCACCGAATGGGAAATTCTTGGCCGAAACCGATACCGAAAATAGGAAACAGTTGGCTGAAAACCGAATGCCGAAAGGCCGAAAAATGATTAATAGAAATATATATATATAATGTATACATTTTTTACCAATGTTGTTCAGCTACCTGATTATGGAAAAAGACATGATTATGGCAAAACTTAACTTAAATAGTAATCACTATTATGGGTCCATAAAACATTTATTCAGCACTTTTGAATGCATACAGTACATTAATTCCAAGTCAAGTGCATTTTCTCTGTAGGATAACTACAACAAAGTGCATTCAGAACAAAGCCAAGGTGCATAAACATCTAGGCCAGTAGGCCTACAACAAAATAGTGTAAATAAAGACTGTAACAGCCAGGCCTTCAACAACAACAAATGCACCTATAAGTGCATGCATACAAATGTGCACACTGGATAAATCCACATGAATGTAACTATTTAAAAATGAAATTACAATTGAATTTCAAGAATCTGTAAATAAGGCTGTCTGTCCTCATAAGCAAAGTAGTACACATTGTATAAAGATACATAAAGTGAAAACTGGATACAAAATCCACAATCAATTACAAATTAAATTACAATTTCAAGAATCTGCAAATAAGGTGGTCTGTCCTCATGAGCAATGTAAACAACATTGTATCATTTAGATAACAAAAGTACAATATATTGAACACTGTGCTGCTGTCATTTCCCCTTAATGATAACCTGAGATGGTGAATTATAACTCACAATGAAAATTGTTAAGGAAAGTGGGTATAGAGTAGACATGTAGAACTAGAGAAGCTTATGATAAGCCAGCCTTGTCTACTTATTAAGGAAAAGTGGGAGGTTCTTTTTCATGAACAGTAGCTTCTCTGCTTTATCAGCCATAAGTCTGCTCCTCTTCTCATCAAGCACATGAGAGGCAGCGCTGAACAGTCTCTCGTTGTCAGTGCTCGTGATTTGATCTTACTCCGCATATTTGTCCGGGTGTTTTGATTTCAAGTGGTGGAGTAATCCCGAAGTGGTGAAAGTCTTTGCAGTTACACCCCCTCGAGAAATGTCAGCTGAACACGTTTTACAAATCGCAATCCGCGCCTCTTTCTCTGATATTTTTAAATATCTCCAAGCGCCAGACATGTTGGCTGTGAGCCAGCCGCGAGCATGGTCGCGCACCGTGCTTGTCGCCGCGTTTTGATTACGTCATCACAACAACACGTTAGTTTACCAACGTAACCCTGTTCCCTGACATTCGGTGATATTTTTTCGGTGCTAAAACCCTTTCGGCCGAAAGCCGAAAGAGCCTTTTTAACCATTTTCGGCCGATAATTTTCGGCGGCCGAATGTTCGGTGCATCCCTAGATTTTACCTTTCCATGTGCTGAGTACAGCGGACGTTCTTTGTACCGTGGCCAGGGGGGAATGGTTCACGTCCGTCGACTTGAAGGACGCTTATTTTCATGTGCCTATTGTGCCTCATCACAGGCAGTTTCTTCGCTTTGCCTTCAGAGGCTGTCATTTCCAGTTCAGGGTGCTCCCATTCTGACTCTCCCTGTCCTTAGACGACTGGTTAATCTGTGCACCATCCCGGTTACAGACGATCCAGGACACGGCTCTCCTTCTCTCTCATGTCGCCCGGCTAGGCCTCATGGTGAACATGGAGAAGAGTTGTCTGAACCCCTCTCAGAGCCTAACCTTCATTGGGGTAGTTCTGGACACAGTCACTCAACCAGCTATAGCAGTGTTCTCACCCCACTCCTGGTAGACGTGATGCTTTATTCTAGCAGCAGCCGACTGGATAGGCTGTCCTGCTGAAACTTCTTTTTTTTCCAGCTAGGCGAAGGCACTGCTCTCGCTCCCGCTCCCTCTGCTGGTAACATGGGTGTAGTTACATCCCTTTTGTGTTCGGCGAGTAGGAGCATTGCTCTACTCTTTCCGTTCAGCAGGTAGCTGGTGAAGGCTGTGTTCTCGCACCCCGCTCCCGCCTACGCTGCATCTGGCATTCGTTATTAACTCAACCAGTGAGGGCGGTGTTCTCGCTCCCGCTCCTGGTAGACGCACTGCTTCATTCTAGCAGCAGCTGCCTGACTAAACTGCCCTGTTAAATTTCCTTATCTAATCCACCTAGGTCAGAGGGATCGCGAGTCATTCATAAAAAAAAAAAAAAATCCATCCCCGTTAAAATAGACAAAACAGGTTTTGATCCCTCCTCCCTTGGCCTCCCTGCCACTTAATTCAGGAGTTTACTTGATTGACAGAAAAAGCGAGCTATCGCTTTCCAGTCTGTTAACCCAAAATGCAAAGCGATACAAAATCAGTCAAGTGCCGAGAAAACTCAGATTAAGTTAAAGAGACAAACAACAAAATGAGTGCTGGACCGAGCAAAAGCTAAAGACATACCACTTCCACACAGAATGGGAGGAAGAATATTTGTTTGTGATGTCACATTCAAAGGTTATTTGCCTTATTTGTAAAGCAAGCGTCGTTCTGCCAAAGAAAGATAACGTAGAGAGACATTATCGGAGCGTTCACTAGCCATATGACAGTGACTTCCCTCCGAGTAGCGAGTTGAAAAGAGAAAAATCATGTATTATTGCTACAAAAACCTTATCTCGCAGTCTTAGTGTTGCCAACTCGTTTCTAACATGCAAAAAGACAAAGAAATGCATCTATGGCCGGTGTATTTTCGATCTTTCCAATCCAGACAAGATCTCTCTCTCTCTCCCGTCTGTGTGCGAGGGGGCGGGGCAGTTTACACACACACACGCGGCTGCCTGCTACATGCAGCAACACACGGAGGAGATGGCGGAGAGACGCGCTCCAAGGTGTGGTTAAATGTTACCCGTCTTGAGGTGGACAATGCTCCTTGCCAATAGTGTTTAGCATGTAAGGGCGGTAACACGAGCAATTTGTCCAAACATTTAACAAAAGTGCACCACATTCAGACGGAGGAATGCACCGGGTTCGACTGTCTTTCTAGTAGCTCTGTAGCCCCATCCACGAGTAACGTTTCCACGTCAGGTGTTATGTATGCTAGCAGCAACACACGGAGTTAACTAAATTATTCAAACATGGGTGATTAGATTAGATGGGATGATTAGAGGTAACAGAGTTATTTATTTTGTTAACGTTTCAGCTATTCTGTTTACAGTTCTGTCATCAGATTATTTAATATGATTTGTTAAAACATTGTTGTTTCTTTTGATGTGAAATATTATTTATTTTATTTAAATAAAAAGCTATGTTAATTTTGTTCACAATTTGTTAAGTTAATAATATATGTATTTTTCTATCAAGTATTCAACTTTGTCTTCATTGTTAGTTTCCACATGCCTAAAACAACCTCAAGCTAAATCTAAAAGTTGATGGCTAAATAAGAGCGTTTGAGAAATTGTGCAAGGCAGTAATAGTCCGAATAGTCCATTAATCGATAGATTCATCGATTATCAAATGAGTTGTTTGTTGCAGGCAGCCCTATTGTAGTTATCCCATGTACAAATAAAACGTGTTATTCCGCAACCCTTGCAATTCGGGATTTTATTTTTGGTTGGTAGATCTCGGTGAGCTGGTCATTTCAAAAGTAGCTCACCAGCCAAAAAAGTGTGGGCACCCCTGACCTAGGTGAATGCAGTGCTCGCTCCCACTCTCTCTGCTGGTAACGTGGGTGTAGGACATTTACATCCCTCTCTGTGTTCGGCGTGTAGGAGCATTGCTCTACTCTTTACGTTCAGCAGGTAGCTAATGGAGGCTGTGTTCTTGCACCCGCTCCTGGTTACGCTGCATCTGGAATTCGTTATCAACTCAACCAGTGAACGCAGTGTTCTCGCCCCCGCTCCTGGTAGGCGTGTTGCTTGATTCTAGCAGGAGCCGCCTGGCTAGGCTGTCCTGTTAAACTTCCTTGTTTAACCCAGCTAGGTGCGGGCCTGTCCATCTGCCGCACAGACTCTGCTGTGGGACGCCTTGGCGTCTCCCCAACAGGAAGGACCTCTTGTCTCAGTTGGAGGGTCGGATGTGGCACCCCGATCCCTGCCGCCTCCAGCTGTAGGTCTGGCCACTGGAGGGCCTGACCCACTGCTGAGCAACTGCATAGAGTCTGTCAGGAAGACTATTCTCAAATGCCAGGGCACCATCTACTCGTAGGCAGTACGAAAACAGGTGGAAACTGTTTTTTTTTTTTTTTTTTTACTGGTGCCAAGGGCGAAATGAGGACCCAGAATATTGCTCGGTGCCTACGACCCTTGAGTTCCTGCAGTCCCTCCTGGATGACGGCCGGTGTCCCGCTACCGTCAGGGTGCATGTGGCTGCTATATAAGCTCAACACGCAAGGGCTGACAACAGCACAGTGGGAGCCATAGGTTGGTATCCCTCTTTTTAAGAGGGAGCTCTGAGGCTTCGCCCCCCGAATATCCCAAGGGCCCCTACATGGGACCTGCCCCCTTGGTGCTGGATGCCCTATGCTCGCCTCCTGTTGAACCTTTGTTACAGGCAGAACTGGAGTGGCTCTCAGCTAAGACTGCTTTCCTTCTTGCCATCACCTCAGCAAAGCGTGTAAGCCAGCTTCAGGCCTTGTCCGTGAACAGCTTGTGTCTGAGGAGGAACTCAGATGGCTCAGGTGTCACCTTATGGCCAAACACAGCGTTCCTCCCTAAGGTGCAAGGACATACAGTATGTGCTGCGGCCACATGGGCATCCCAGAGCACATTTGCCAGATACTACAGGGTGAATGTTGCCACCCCTCACCCGCTGGGTGTGATCCTCCTGCAGAGTCAGCAGAGGCCATCCTTATAGGGGGAGTATTCAGACTTCCTCGTGACTCTGTTGGTATAGGTCAGGGGTCGGCAACCCGCGGCCCTTGGGCCGCATGCGGCCCTTTAAAGTCCATGAAATGTCCTAAATAAACTTTATTCTGTGTTAATAAATCGCTTCATCACTTTCCACTGTTTCATTTGACATATCAACATCAATGATTCTTTCCATAAATACCCCCCAAATAACATGAAATGTGTGCCACTTTCCCGTGTTATTCCGCTCCGGTAGCGAAAAGCTTGCCAGCCATTAACCCAGCTGTGTGACGTCACACGTGGCAAACACCAGCCTCGTCTGGATTGTTTGTTTTGTATCCTTCCGCTATTTTCGCTCAACATATGTGTAACCGGACCTCGCTAAACTTTTTTTGTCTAACAATTCATGATGGGGAAGCGATGTGTAGTTGTGAGCTGTGAATGTTTCCTGATTGCTATAAACATTGATCATGGGTGCTGGAAGATTGTGCACAAAACTCGGGTCAGAATTAAGTTACTACCGGTGTTATGCCAGCTTGAGCTAAATGTCACCAGAGTACAGTGAACTTGCCTAGTGACTGAAATACATAAAAGTTGAAGTGAAATAAGTAAGGTCAAAAATGAATTACGTCTTAATATCTTTATTATTTTTACCACTTTTAATTATTTGTGGGCTCGCACATATACCAAAATAGACTAATGTACACTGCAATAAAGATCAAATGTTACAAGTGAAAAATTAACAAAAGAACCCTTTTTTATTTATCAAACAGTAAATTAATACAATCTTACAAACTTGTGATTTGGAAAATGTTGTTATATTTACATGTTTCTTTGGAAAAATAATATTGTAAATGATGTACTTTGTAAATTATTTACATCATGCGAAACCATTTTAACCAGTTCAGCTGCATGACCTATGTCAAATTACAGATTTGGCCATTGAAATCCCTGATAGCGGCCTCCCGGTTCAGGGTAAGTCTTCCGTATCTCGGTTACAGCAGGCAGCGGGACTCTGATTTTTGGGCCGAGTACACCCCAGCACCAATGTACAAACTGTCGATAAGCTTTATATCGATACTTCCTAATGAAAAAAAAGTATACAGATTATAAATATATTTGGAGAAAAATAAAATGTTATGTAGTACTATTATGTAGCAATGGTTACAAATTGACTTATAACATGATATTTTTATTTTACTTGTACAAAATAAATATGAGGTTGTACATGACTGCTTGACAGAATCATAGACATCTTATATATTTCCTCACATGTGTAGTTGTTTCTTTTCCCAAGCATACATTGAACTTGCATACACAGAACAAATAAAAGCCAAGCTGTTTTTGACTGCTTGAAAGAGTTTAATGGTATCTTTAAAAGTGTACCATATCTGTAGCGACTAAAAGTATTATATGAAAGCAAAGCTGCAATAGGCAGTTGGGTCAATCAATATTTACTTACTGGTGTAGTGGGCCATCAACTGCTCTGTGTTGTTGTTTGTATTGAAGATACGCTATTTTCAGTGTCCAAACACTGAGACAGCCTTCTCTAAAGCCTGGGTGGCTAATAATGCACCTTGGTTTCTCGTCGGTGTCTTCTATTTGGCAAAGTCCTGCACGGGTCTTATTTTCAAGACCCGCTCCCGCCCCGCACCCGTGACGTGTAATACCGAACCCGCCCCGCTACCCGCACATATTGCCAATTAGTTCCGCAACCCGACCCGACCCGCCGGCACAAGATCCGCAACCCGACCCGAACCCGCATATATATATAAGCAGTGACAACGTGCAATTATTAACACACGCAGTTGCATATTTGGCTCAAAAAGCCTGGGATGTTGTTTATTTTCTCCATCTAGGATGACACCAAAAGCCTCCCAGACGTTGGATTTCGCTCTTGAGGAAGAGTTATTGAAAATGTTGTATTCTCCGCTATAGAGAGCTTCACCTCAGCCATTCAGAATGTCGTGCGCTCAGCAGCAGATAGATGCACTGCAGAGGTTATGATTATGCTCGGTCCCGCGCAGGAGAGGTCTGAGGATTTAAACATTAAACTAAATTATTATTGTTTAAATATATTTATTATCCAACACCCGCAACCGGACCCGCATCATCTTTGTTTTACCCAGAAGCGAACCCGGAAAAAAGCGTTTGAAAAAATACCACCCGCAAATCACCTTTTTTGCGGGTCACCCGTCGGGTACCCGCGGATACCCGACCCGATGCAGGACTCTGCTATCTGGTCAGTAGGTTGCAAACTGTCTATTTGTTCCATCACCTGCCAGATCTCTCTGCAGCATACACATTCATCTGCAGTGGGCATGCTTTCACAGCATTGACATGTACACCTGAATATTGTACATAACATTAAAAAAAAACAATATCTGCCGGACGTGTGAGGAACAGATGACAAATTAAGATCGACATTTAGTGCAGGTCAAATTAAATAAAACAGAATTTCAGTATTGCCGACTTGAGTCTCGCCGGCTGCGGAATCCGCTTCTCTTTCACAAGTTTCTGCCTCGTTGTTCGATTGCCGGGCAGGAGGCTCGTACTGATAAGGCAAGATGCCTTGAAGTGAAAGGCTAGCTGGTTCACTCTCTACTTCTGTAACTGAATCCAGATAACCCACCGAATCTGAGCTTGAATGATCGCTGTCGCTGTCTGAAGTTGTCGCGTTGCTTGCCATTTGGACTGATTTGATCAAATGGCAATGTTTGCCACGTGTGACGTCACCGCTCGTTCGGGAGTGATCGGGGGCGTACTCAGCAAACTTCGGAACCAACATCGGTTTTTAACGTATATGTCATTTAATTATGACCAAACTTTAAACATTTTTATTTATTTTTATTCTGGTGATATCTAAACTACATGTTAAAAAACACCTGTGTTAGATGCATTACATGGCCTTTAAGCCCTCTGCTCTGGCTCCCTTGAGCTTAGACAAAAATAATAACGAAATAAAATAAAAGTATTTGTAGGACTATTTATATTTTGTTGCATGGTTGAAAATGTTTCGTATCTTGTATTTTGAGGTGATACTGTGACACATAAATAAAAAACAAAACGGTTTTAATTAGGTCAACTAAAATATGCGTCACATCCTGCTACGGTCCCGCGCCAGCACCTTTTCCTGCGGGTGAATAACCTGACCCCCGGCTCGATGAGCGGTTTAAATCATGGTTAAATCAAAGAAAAGTACCGGAGGAACACAGGATTTAATTCTGCGTGGACAGAGTTATATGCTTTCACAGCAAACGATGCTGGTTTAACGGTATGTTTGATATGTAGAGAGCAGTTGTCAACGGTGCTGCAGCCTTTACGTATTGAGGAACAACAAGGGAGAGGAAGACAGCTGACGATCTTCAGTCATAATTCAATGGGGTATGTAATTTATTTCAGAAAACACTTTTTGTTATATTCCATGGAATGCTCTTAACGTCCCGATAGCAATGAATATATTAAATGCTTCGACAATAAATACATACAAAAATTAATCTCTGGAAGCCGTAGCGCTGTAAAAAGCACGACCAATCATTTTAGCCGGCCCAGCTAAAATAACTGGATGGCCTACCTGCCTGTCAGCCTTCCATCTGTGCACAAACTTATCTCGTGGCCTCATTGATGATGCGCGTTCGTGTGTGTTGGAGGAGGGACTCTGTAAGAAAGTCTGAAGGAAGAGGCAGATTTTTTCCGGTTGTGTATTTTCAAATTCTAGCGCACTCAAGCTGGTTTCTCCATTCTTACCTACCCTACCTTTAACTCTTTTTAGGGTGCAGCTATATGTTTTATTTATTTCAAAGTGGGCCCATTTTAATAATATTTTTTTCCCCTTCAAATGTGCAGAGGACTCCCCAAGTGCTGTGTTTAATTTATTTTAAAGTAGGCCTGTGTATTATTTTTAATTCTCCTTATCAGAATCAGAATCCCTTTATTAGTCCCACAGAGGCGAAATTTGCAGCGTTACAGCAGGAAAGAGCCACAGACAGCTTAGTGTTGCACATCTGAAATGCGTTAAAAAAGTACTAAGTTATAATATAATAAACAATAAACAATATGCTAAAAAATTACTAAGTTATAATATAATAAACAATAAGCTTAAAATAAAAAAAGTTACATAATTTTCAAAAATACAGATCAAAAACAAATCAAATCTAAAAATCAAATCCTGTAGCAGTCCTTATAGGAGTTCTTTGTTTCTTATTAGAGGTTAACAGTTTTATATAATTTAATAAATAGCCTAATAAATGCAAAAAAAAACTGTAGTTTTTGTCTGATATAACAATAAATGCGACTTTATTAGCTATCAAGCTATGAAATATGTTTTGCGGCTCCAGACAAAAAAATGTTTTGGAAAAAGGAGCAAAATGGCTCTTTTGGTCAAAAAGGTTGCAGACCCCTGGTATAGGTCATCCAGTGCTAAAGCACCGCCTCTGGCGGTCAGTAAGGATGAAATAGAACGATAGTTACGTATGTAACTACGGTTCTATGAATACTGGATGACCGCCAGAGTTTCTTGGTCACTCGGAATTTCGTGTTTCCGCGAGAAGATTCCATAGAACGGAACTCGTTGAAAACACCGGAACTTATGCCTTCCGGGGATAAATATTCGACCTACGCATGTGCGAGACGGAAGATATCCAGTGCTAAAGCACCGTCTCTGGCGGTCATCCAGTATTCATAGAACCGTAGTTACATACGTAACTATCGAATCAGCACTTCTCTAACATGGCTGAAATAGAGGGATATGAGGCATGGCTAGACTCATGATCTGTTTGGTATTTTGAGCAAAACACTTCATAGCCTTTTTTAAAATAGATTTTATATAAAAATAGTATAAAAGGAGACCTTTAACCCTCCTGTTGTCTTCGGGTCAAATCTGACCGATTTACTACTTTCGTCAATCATAACTTTTTTGTTTTACATTTGATTGCATTAAGGCTTTATGATATCCTTCACAGTAGACATTTGAACATATAAAATGGCTGATCACCACTTTCATTGAATTTTGGATGATTTAGTCAACGTTTTAACAACCATGGTGTTCCTGGACAAAAATGACCGCCGAAAAGGAACACACACACACACACACACACACACACACACACACACACACACACACACACACACACACACACACACACACACACACACACACACACACACACACACACACACACACACACACACACACACACACACACACACACACACACACACACACACACACACACACACACACACACACACACACACACACACACACACACACACACACACACACACACACACACACACACACACACACACACACACACACACACACACACACACACACACACTTCCCGCTCTTATGTGCCCATCCCCCACATGGATCACACCTGGCACACGCAATACATGTTCAGTTTCTATTCTTTATATATCTACTGCAGTTTTTCATGTATACCAGTAGTCTGATACAATATTTACAGTTTGAAAGGGTGTTAAATGAAATTTGGAGACGATTAATGTTTTTTGTGTTAATGTAATATAAGGTGACCAGATTTTCTAAATTAAAACCGGGGACATTTTGAGTTTTGCGGTCAATATATCATTAAAATATCCAATTTTCTTCGCTGTTAAAGAAAAAAGGGGGACAATTCTGGTTCAATGTAATTCGAACATTTGAACTGCTGGATACAAACAGAAGTACGATAGCTCATATATGAGACTTCAAAGGTCTTTTATTTTGAAACTGTACATCAGATTGTCCCGATTCTCTCTGAGTGACTAGATGGGGTGTCCTGCTATCACCCTGAAGTGAAATAAGTCTTTGATACTGGATAGTTTTTGTTTTATTCTTATCTAAAAACAGAGGGATGATAGCTCATATATGAGACTTCAGAGGTCTTTTATTTTGAAACTCTACATCAGATTGTCCAGATTCTCTCTGAGTGATTAGATGGGGTGTCCTGCTATCACCCTGAAGTGAAATAAGTATTTGATTGACTTCGAATGACTCTTTGATTATGGACGGTTTTCATTAAATAATAATCAAAATATTATCAATCAATCTAATTTGAGATTTTAAACAGCATACATTTTAAATAGTCACCCAGTGGAAATGTCAGATACGTCTTCATAACTGTATCCTTACATTTTACATTCACTCAGTTATAATGTGGTAGTTATACGTAGTTTGTTTTAAATTATTATTGATCACATTATATAGTAGCCTACATATTTCTTAATTCAAGCTCCAGTATATATGAATATGTTTGGTGTGTTTTTTAGGTATATTTGTTATTGACCGAGTAAACGCTTTTATTTTGAAGGCAGTTTTTACAGGCCTCTAACGTAATGCATAGGATGTTCGTGCACCGCAATACAACGTGCGGGGCAGGCTTGACTGTGTTTTCCGAAGTAGGGGCTGGTTTGACCACAGTCTGTTTACCCAGTGTTTCCTGACATGAAACGTTTTATTTCACCTTGCTATGTGTTTTTAACGTATATTAAAAAACGGGGAAATTTCCGGGGACAGTTTCAACCGGGGACAGGCCAATACAAACGGGGACGTCTGGTCACCCTAATGTAATGCAGTTAAAACCGGACCGGTCAAATTTGACAGCGAACACCAAAGTAAGGGGGGGAAACGAAGTCAATAGGAGGGTTAAAGGATTCATTCTGTGGGAATTAAAGCTTGCACTGATTTTCTTTTGCTCTCTGGCAACGTAAATCTATTTCGTAATTGCTTCCACGCAGTGAAAGCTCCCATAAAAACACCAGCAATGCAGACAATGTGCACAATAATATACTGTTGTCTTTTCTGTATTAATGTGATCGCTCAAAGTATATCATTCCCTCAAAGTACACAGTAAAGGTTCAACAGCTGCAGCTCCTTTCCAAAGAACAAGAATATGTGCATTACATCTCCTGCTGTCAGCGTTTCGCTCATACCTCACTGAAGTGGCGCAGCCGGGGCGCCCGAGCAGTGGAAGTGGATGTTCTGCCACTTGCTGTCCCTGCGATGCCAGACGCGAGTTTCCTCTGACTGGCTGGACCGCGGCCAACCCTGGTTGTCCACATACTGAGTCAGGCGGATGTAAGCGATGCAGGCCGCGTCCTCGCCGATCATGTGGACGTGGGGGTTGAGGATGGTGGTGTGGATGGGCTTGCTGTTCTTCGCCAAAACTGAAAAGAGGACAAAAACAATGTCAGGTGAAAGAATAAGCATAAGCGGTTTGGAAGTTTAATTAACTTTGTAACACAAATTATTTCTCATTTGAGTGGAGTTTTGTGGGAATTTCTTTTAGGGTGGAGCTTTGAATGTTTTATCTTCTTTCATTTTTTCTATTTGACCCATTTTTTTATCTAATGTGGTCTATTTCTGACACCTGAAACCGGCAATAAGGCAAATGTAGAGATGAAAGAAGACATTTTTCTTTCTGAGCCCCAATTTGTGAGATGTGTAAACCAACATTAGAATGGACCAGATAAATAGATAGACAGAACTGATTTTAAAAAGAAAAAGACAATTATCACCAAATCTATCAATCTTACGGTTTTCAAAGTAGAATCTATGGAAATCCATGCCCTCTACCAGGTTGCCCAGTGCCTCCGGCTCAAACGAAGTGAGTCCAGGGTCACAGATCTTACTGAAGAGGAAGTAGAGAGGCATGTTAATGACGACACACATTCATTTTAAACTATGCATTTTACCCACACACAAAAAACGCAGACTCACGCATATGCCTCAAAGTCTCCATTGTTGATTGCTTCAATCAGCTGCTCGGTGATCTTGATAATTTCCTGTTTGCGTACTGCAGAGGAAAAACAGACACAGGCACAGAAAAGATATAGAATCAGAGGCTATCGCAACAGTTGGACGAATCGAGACGCAATTATTCTGGTTTTCACAGCAACCCATGTGCTCAGGCAAAGGCAGTTAGAACCCTAACATCATGTTTTTTTAATTTTTATTACATTACATTTAGCTGACGCTTTTATCCAAAGCGACTTACTATAAGTGCGTTCGACCAACAAAATACAAACTTGAAGAAAACAGAATCATATAAGTACATCAGGTTTCATAGAGCTAAAACATTTCAAGTCCTACTCAACTGGCTTTAGATAAGCCAGTCCTTTATTAGTATATAAGTGCTTTGTTAGTAATTCTATCGCTCGAAGTGGAGTCGAAAGAGATGAGTTTTCAGTCTTCGCCGGAAGATGTGTAAGCCTTCTGCTGTCCTGATTTCGATGGGGAGCTCATTCCACCATTTTGGAGCCAGGATAGCAAACCCACGTGTTTTTGCTGATGGGAACTTGGGTCCCCCTCGCAGTGCGGGTGCAGCGAGCCGTTTGGCTGATGCAGAGCAGAGTGCACGCGTTGGGGTGTATGGTTTAACCATGTCCTGGATGTACGAAGGGCCAGATCCATTCGCAGCATGGTACGCAAGTACCAGTGTCCTGAAGTGGATTCGAGCAGTTACTGGAAGCCAGTGAAGGGAGTGGAGGAGCGGCATGGTGTGGGAGAATTTAGGAAGGTTGAAGACCAGACGAGCCGCTGCATTCTGGATGAGCTGCAGAGGTCGGATGGCACATGCAGGTAGACCAGCCAGGAGGGAGTTGCAGTAGTGTAGGCGTGAGATGACGAAAGCCTGGACCAGAACCTGCGTCGCTTTCTGGGTCAGCTGGGGACGTATCCTCCTGATGTTGTAAAGAGTGTATCTACAGCAGCGGGTTGTTGCAGCTATGTTTGCAGTGAAGGACAGTTTGTTATCTAGGATCACACCCAGATTCCTTGCAGTCTGAGTCGGGGAAACAATAGAGGTGCCGATGTTGATTGTTAGGTCAAGAGTGGGACACTCTTTTCCCGGAAGGAAAAGCAGTTCAGTCTTGTCAAGGTTGAGCTTGAGGTGGTGAGCAGACATCCACCGAGAGATGTCTGCTAGGCAAGCAGAGATGCGTGCGACGACCTGGGTCTCTGAGCGGGGAAAGGACAGAATTAGTTGGGTGTCGTCAGCGTAGCAGTGGTATGAAAAACTATGCGGGCTAATGACAGGCCCGAGCGAGTTTGTGTACAGGGAGAAGAGGAGGGGACCGAGAACAGAGCCCTGAGGGACCCCTGTAGTTAATTGACAAGGGTCGGACTCCGACCCTCTCCAAGTAACCCTGTAGGTGCGGTCTTTGAGGTATGAGGTGAGGAGGGAAAGTGCAGAGCCTGAAACTCCAAGTTCTTGGAGAGTGCGAAGGAGGATCTGATGATTCACCGTGTCGAATGCAGCAGACAGGTCCAAAAGGATGATGACAGAGGAGAGGGAGCCTGCTTTAGCAGTGTGCAGTTCCTCAGTGACAGCAAGGAGAGCAGTTTTTGTGGAGTGACCTGCCTTGAAACCAGACTGGTGCGGATCCAGCAGGTTGTTCTGATGGAGATAACAGGAGAGTTGTTTAAAGACAGCGCGTTCAAGTGTTTTAGACAGGAACGGGAGGAGAGAGACAGGCCTGTAGTTTATAACATCAGACGGGTTGAGAGTGGGTTTCTTTAGGAGAGGGTTTACTCTTGCCTCCTTGAGACTGTTTGGAAAGTGACCAGAAGTTAGAGAAGTGTTGATGAAATGGGTGAGAAACGGTAGAATATCAGGAGCGATAGTCTGAAGGAGGTTTGAGGGGATAGGGTCCAGAGGACAGGCGGTAGGACGGGCAGAGGTAATGAGGGTAAGAACCTCACTTGGAGAGAGAGGGGAGAAGGAGGTCAGTGTGTGGGTGAAAGGTGGGTCTGGTGACCCAGCGGTGAGTAAAGGTGAGTCAGAAAAAGAAGAACGAATATCATCAACCTTTTTTTCAAAGTGGTTAACAAAGTCGCTTGACAGAAGGGAGGAGGGGGAAGGGGCTTTGGGGGAGTCCAAGAGGGTGGAGAAGATGGAAAATAGTTTTTTGGGATTGGAATAGGAAGATTGGATATTATCTTGAAAGAAAGTGCTTTTTGCCTGAGAGATCGGAGCAGAGAAAGAGGAGAGGAGAGATAGGTTAGGAGGTCGTCATGGTGTTTGGATTTCCACCATTTCCGCTCTGCTGAATGGATGGTTCTATTAGCATGCAGTGCGTCATTTAGCCAGGGAGCAGGAGGGGACTGACGAGCCTGCCGAGATGTGAGAGGACAGAGAGAGTCCAGAGAGGACAAGAGAGTAGAGAGGAGAGTTTCTGCAGCAGAGTTTGGAGGCAGGAGTTGGAACGAGTCAGAGGAAGAGGGGTCTGAGAGCACCGATGAGGCAAAGGTAGAGGGGGAGAGGGAACGAAGGTTAGTAATCGGATGTGTGAAGCGGGTTTACAGTGAGGTTAGAAGTAGTCCAGTTCCTTGAAAATATGAGATCAAGGACATTGCCAACTTTATGAGTTGGTGGGGATGGAGACAGTGAGAAAGCAAAGGTAGTCAAAAGAGATGTTAGTTCAGATATCTTCCCAGTCTGGAGGTTGAAGTCTCCGAGAAGTACAGCGGGAGGGCCAGTTTCAGGGATGTGTGAGAGGAGATTATCTAATTCCTCCAAGAAGTCTCCCAAGGCGCCTGGTGGACGGTAGAGAACAACAATGGTTAATTGTATAGGATGGGTCACTGTGACGGCATGGAATTCAAAGGTGGAAGGAGTGCAGTTAGGTAGCTTGAAGAGGGAAAAGCTCCAGTTGGGAGAGAGCAGGAGACCAGTGCCACCTCCTCCACCAGAGGGTCTGTGTGTGTGGGTGAAGGAATATGCTGTGGAGAGAGCTGCTGGGGTGGATGTGTTGGATGGAGTAATCCAGGTCTCAGTGAGAGCAAGGAAATCCAGAGACTGCAGGGAAGCGTAGCCAGAGATGAAGTCAGCCTTAGGAACAGCTGACTGGCAGTTCCACAGGCCCCCTGAAACTAGATGTTGGATCTCAGTGGAGGATGTGGGATAGACAAGAGCAGGCCGGTTATATCGATTAGGAGATACACGGGGCCAGTGATAGTTGCGAGAAAACACATGAACAGGAATGAAGAAAATACACATGATTATAGCATGAGGGGCTAGAAAACTAAAGAAAATAAAGTAAAACACCAGCGATACTTAGCGCAATCTGAGTAGGATTTGCCTCCTCTTTGCCTCCCTCGTGACTCCCGCAGGACTCTAATGTCTTTGTCAGTCTTACTCCCGCAGGACTTTAATGTCTTTGGAAAGTTACCTAAAATGGACACCTGATTGCTGATTTTTCACAGCTGTGGGGCCACGCCCCTTTAATTAGTTAACTCTCTGCAGCTGGTGGCCCTCCTGAGTTGTTATTGTATTTTCAGTGGCACAGTGGTTTTACAATTACATTAAAGCCTAAGTTATAAAGTTATGAGTTTAACCCTTAATACAGTTACACCTACTCAATAAAGCTCTTAGTATTCTACAAATGTTTAAATCAAAGTTAACCCTAGCAAATGAGTTGTCCCAAGTTTGTGCCTGACAGATACTGTAGTGGTTTTGAGATTTAAAATCACAATTTCAATCAGATCAACTACAGAGCATTTATACAGAGTACACACACTGAAACAGAGTCTAAAAGTCTAACAAAGTCTAAAAACAGAATGTTACTCACACAATTCTAGAAGTCAACAGTTGTTATCCTGTCAAAATCGACTTGCACACTTTTATGTGAAACAACTCAAAATAAAGTTTCAACTTCTCTGGTCATTATTGTAATGAGCTGGACATTTATGCTTCATAGTGAACTTGCTTTAATTTCATTTTTTTACAACCATTTGGGAAAAATGCACTGAATGCACTCGATTAGTTGGGTAATACAAATAACATCAAACATACAAACAGACATGAGTCACTCATGTGATCCTGATGGACTGTCACAAACACCACAAACAATGTCACTTGTGTATTAGTGTACATCACAACTATTCAAAAGCGACCAAACGATGCTTACATCTGCGTGCAATAAGCCTACTGAAGATTATGTTAATAGAAGCAAAGATCACACACATCCAGAGGGTCCAACTTCTAACCTGAAGAACAGTTTACCACACGTACAATGTACAGTATTTTATGCTCCAAAAGCAGAATACACTGGCTGTTACACACGCTTGCTCACGCACAGGCCTGCAGTGAGTGGATGTCATTCGGTTAGGACCCGTGATTGGAAAATATGTGTAAGGTCGGTACTCACTCTGGGAAGAAGACAGGGGAGGGCTGGAGGGGGATTGGGGGGGATGTGGGGAGGTGGTGTGTGCGTTTAGAGGGGTGGGCCTGGCACTAGGCACCGGTGCAGCGTCAGAATTGAGCGCAGGGGCCGCCGGCGCCGCCCTGCGAACGCTGCTTACCAGGTCAGTGAGCCGAGACACTGAGGGCCGGCAATGCAGGAAGGATGGGTTGATTGTGGTGGAGTAATGTAAATAAATAGATTAGAGAACAAAAAGGGATGAAGAAATAAAAACATTCTTTTATTTGTGTATTTTTGGTAACATTTTCTGCTCTATACTTCTGCTGCTGTAATACAATAAATGTCCCCGTTGCAGGACAAATAAAGGAATTCTGATATTGAGGTAACTATACATTAAATAACATTATTTACACTACTAATTATATTTTTTGCACTACAAAGTCCTTACAGAAGACGATTTAGAGGTCCGGTGGTTTTCATTAAAACCAAAGTTTTATATATTTTCATTTATCCGAAAACCTTTCATTTGTATACAATTATTAATAATTTCCAGGTATCCTTCAAATATGTAAAACATTTAATGGATGCACAACTACGCAATTATAATCATATTTAAAAAATAATAAAAAACATTCAATTTGACTATTTTATTTGGGCTATAATCCAATTCATCCATACTGAAGTGCTACATCTGGTATAAACCATGTATAAAAAGGGAATTATAATTATGTTATCGATATATTTTGGATTCTGCATTTACAGTATGGGTTGTTGTGTAATTTAAAATGTAATAGCTTTATAGTGCTAACTTAAAATGTTTGACAATAAAGAAAAACTGCACAAATCTTATAGGGATTTTTAAAGATGCAGAACAAACTAGGGATGCAGATAAAATAAAACACTACGTTGATCTTAAAAATAAGCAGTTTTAGTTATTTTCCAACATGACATAAAAGACGGACTCGATCCATCTTCGCAGGCATTGACCGAGGAAGTGTGAATCCCGATTTATGTTTGATGTCCTCTATTTTCTCTTCCAGCGGTCGTCTACAGTACTCTCCCTCGTCTACTTACTCTGCATGGGGGTGTGTGGAGGGGAGGGGGCGGAGAGGGCAGCGGGAGGTGGAGTGCAGGATGTCCCTTCCCCGTCGGATGTGGGCCCTGAGCCCCTACGCACTGAGCCCAGCAGGTCAGCAAACTTTGTAGTAGCTGAGTTTAGGATGGAAGGAAGGGAGGAACATGGGAGACAGTGCACATGGGAGAAGGTTGATGGCATGATGGCCATTAAGATGAAAAACAAAGCTTGCCACACAGATGTTGAAGGGAACACAGAACAAAAGTCATGCTTGGAAATGTCTGACAAACAAAGACCCAGATAGTCATGGAGCAGTGTTGTGTTGCTATTCCATCTGCGCCCATGAGAACGAGACTATGAGTTATTCTACAAACATGTTGCGAGTAGAAATACTACAAAGCATCTCACGGTTATCTAGAATGGCTTGTTTTTTCCTTCACTATTAATGTTGTTATTGGATGTATTAAGACTGTCAACAAGTAGTATGGTGCCGACTAAGAACACTGTAATGGAGACATAAAGCACAGTTTAAGTCAGGGTACTAAGGGGGAATTAGTGGTGCTAAATGGTAGCACATGTATGCTTTTAATACATGCAGGGACGCTGGATGAAATACACACAAGGGAGGTTTTAGTCAAGTGGAATTGCTAGTGCAGTGTGTGTGTGTGTGTGTGTGTGTGTGTGTGTGTGTGTGTGTGTGTGTGTGTGTGTGTGTGTGTGTGTGTGTGTGTGTGTGTGTGTGTGTGTGTGTGTGTGTGTGTGTGTGTGTGTGTGTGTGTGTGTGTGTGTGTGTGTGTGTGTGACAGGCTGCATTTGGAGGGGGCCATGCTGACTTACAGAACACAGCAGCTGAGGAGCCCTGAGAGCTATCGGGCTGGGAGCTCGTGCTGGATTGCGCCTTAAGCGAGCTGTTGTCTAAGCTCTTTCCTGATGACGTGCACACAAACAGAGAATGAGAGCAAACACACATATGAGGAACAGCGAGGAATGATGGGAAGGGCAGAGCGAGCGTGAGATGACATGGTGGGGGGGGCAAATAAATACAAGGTGATAAAACCCAGTCGAACTCTTTTCTTTTAATATGAAAATACAGCTACCTAAAAAAAGTGTTCGATAGGCTTTTGTGCATGTCAATGGCTAAGATCCCAACTATCCCTCCAGAGGGAGTTTCTCTCCCACACATTCCCCTCCCTGCCTGAAACTCCTCCATTGGACTCCTTTGTTTACTTCTGCATCAAAATGACATCACTATGTAACACTTGCGCTCAAACATATTGTATTTAAAAGATTAAGGGGCAGGACATCTCAAAGCAGTTGGCCAATCACAAGAGAGGGCTCTGGTTTCAGTTGTTATAATCTCTTTAAGACAATTTGTGCTTTAAAAGTGGCAAAGTGTTCATTCAGACATATGTGATTCACAGCATGGACAGATAGTTGACAGAGACATATAAAAGAAAAACAAGCAAAGTTTGCAAGATATATAAGACACGGTACTCAAAAGAAAATAGGACTTCTCTTGCTCTTGAGTTCACAATGAAAGCTGGGGTACACTAGGAGTGACCAGTCTGATAACTCTGGCAGTGGACAGTAGGAAGTCCAACAAATACAGAAAAACACAACATCTGTGTCAGAAAAAATAAATAAATAAGAAAAGCGAAAGAAAAGGTCATGATCTTGATGTGATTTTAGGATCTAGTTGACTCAGTCTCTCACTGTTTTGTTGGGTTATTAAAGACAAAAAGGGGGGGAAAACTTTAAGAACCACTGCTTTATTGGAAGTCTGGCTAGTAAACAGAGGATGGATGATGACAATGGTGTTGGCCATGATAATGAGGGAATGTTACTCATTACCCCTTGTCTTTTTATTCAGCTGGCCCGGAGGGAAACGCAACACATTAACACTTTGGAAAAAATGGATGGCACGATACTGGCAGGAGAGTATTTTTCCATGGTACCACCAATTTTGGACCAACACAAAGAATGCAACAACATTTTTTTTTAAATGTCCTACTTTCAGAAACCAAACCTAGACAATAGGAAGTCAAATAAATGATTCGACTCAAAGGAGAACTGCAGGATTAGCAATTGAACTGCAAGTTATTCTAACTGACGTGAAACCTGCACACAACAAAACTGTAGATTAACGACCCACAACAAGCAACCCCCAGAAAACTCTCCATGGCATGTTCTCTACTGTAAACTTTTGAGAGTAACAGAGCACATATGTGTTTGAATGCTCCGAGGGCTAGTACAGGAGTTGGGTTACAAACCAGCTGTCCAGCACTCACTGACCTGACAAGATCCTACACAGGCTGACATGAAACAAACTGTCCCACGAACCAAACACGACTTCCTCACACACACTCACCTGTCTCTTGTAGTTTTCTCTGGCGCTAACCGTGCTATCTGCGGCCTCGTCTCTTAAGAGTTTTAAAACTGCTGTGTGAGACTAATGCTATCCAAGGGTGGCGCAAGCAGAGCGGTGTGTTTTTAAGCCGCACTCTCCCTTTCCTGCCACCAGGGCTACTTTTAGACACCTCCCCTCTTTAGCCCTGACCCACCTCCCAAGGTGCCCTTGCCCTCTCCTGTCAGAGGGACAGGGCGGTGGGGCTCCAATTTGAGACCTTGGATCGGAAGTAAGTATGGTAGGGGGAGCACACTTTTCACAGTTTGCAAAGGGAAAGTACAGTAGAGCCTGAGGGAATAAAAGTATTTTCAGTTGACCCAATGCTACTGTGGGCTACCTACATTGCTCTTATCACCGCTCAGACTTTACAACCAGCACAGCCCCTAGTAGACCCCCCCTCTCCCCTACACACACCACAACACAGACTATATCACCCCTTGCTGCTAAATACCAATCAACTATGTGCAATATGTGCTATATGTGCAATATATACTGTACATGCGTTAATAACTGTGTAATTTATACCTGGCTGCTAAATCCTTAGAACCGTTAAAAGGTGTTTTTTCTCATTTTGTATCTTGTAAATTGTGTAACTTGCTGCAGTTAAATACCATCAAACTATGTGCAATATGTGCTATATGTGCAATATATACATTATATACATATGCCACTAATAATTGTGTAATATATACCTGGCTGCTAAATCCTAAGAACTGTTACAGGATTTGTATTTTGAAAAGTATTTTTTTTATTACATTTTTTATTATATCATAACTTAGTAATTTTTCTTAAAATAGGTAACATTAAGCTGTCTGTGGCATTGAAATAAAACATAAAAAGAACAAAATGGACAACGTTCCAAGTAAGAATACAATTTTAACAGTTTCATTTGTTAGATCCCAAGAGACTTGTGCTTAAGACGAGGCTTTGTTTAAAACCTTAAAGCCAGTCTAGCTGATCGTGGTGTTCTCTTTTTCCTGGAACATTTAAGGAATGTTTCACACTGACTGACACCACTTCTTATCCATAATTGTCTTGCTTGGCCATTCATTATACTGATTACTAACACCTGAGGCCAAAGGGTGAAGGTTATGAAAATGTGTTTCTCCCAATACATACATTATTATGTACTATCACTTTTTGTAATCAAGCATGATCATTGCAATCAACTGTTAACTCTGAAAACAAAACAATTCATCTTTACTATGCATTTTTTTACAATTTCTATACAAATTAATAATATATAGTCTTAAAGACATTTTTGTTGGAAAGGATCCTTAGTTACTTTCACTCTGAGCACATTTAAAAGGAGTAACTAAAGTAGTTCTACTTGATGTACTCAGTACTGGTTATTTTCTCTTAGAGCAACATGATTGCTCTGCTATAGTTACAATGGAATTTGTGACATGGCAGCAAAGCCTCCACAGGGAGGAGGAGAAAGAAGAGGAGGAGGAAGAGCACATTTTGTTCTGTATGCCTGCAACCAAAATGATAAATTCATGACCTGATTAAGAAGCATTTTACTCTGGAGAACAGGGGTGTTTGAGTGTGTTGGCGCGTAGATAAGAAGAGACACACATAATCGCCCAAAACATAAATTCAGTGGACCAAAAATGCTGGAGACAAACTCACTTGGTGAAATTATTTGCTGATATGTGTGAGGCATAATTCCAACTAGAAGCCACACACACACACACACACACACACACACACACACACACACACACACACACACACACACACACACACACACACACACACACACACACACACACACACACACACACACACACACACACACACACACACACACACACACACACACACACACACACACACACACACACACACACACACTCTTTTTGAAAAACCAAAAGAGAAATAAGCAATACACACAGACTCCATAAGAGGTCAGCTATCAGCCGGTTGTCTGAAGTCACTTTTACACAATCCATTCAAGACATCAGGATTATTTACTACTTTCTTTTGATTTATGAGCGCAAAACATATATTTTTAGGTGAAACTGAAAAACACAAAGGCGTTATTAAGCACGCTTGTGTTCCACATGACAAGTCCTCAGAAGTATTCGGATGTTCAACAAAAATGTCTTTCTGCCTGTTTCCGTGTCATTACCCCTTGTATCTCTGCAGTCTTACCTTTCACATCTTCATCCTCCACAGTGGTGTTGCTGCTGTCTGATGATCCCTGCAGATCAGAGATAGACAGTTAGTTTGGGTTGAAACATAATGGTGTAAACATCAGTGCTGAATACACATAAAGCAACACATCACAAGAGAGCTAAGAAGTCTTGTTTACAGGAACACGGACCAGTTAGGGCATACTTAACGTCAAGCCTTCAAAAAAACGAAATTGGTAACCGAGCAACAGATATATTAAAACAAATTAAGCTTGATTCAATTCATACAACAGATGCCAAACAAAGTCACATCTTTGTTCAAAGCTACAACCAGACAACCTTTGCAAGCATAAAGTCAAACCATGCCAGCACACCCATCAGCCTAGTGGCTCAATACGCCACGGTGTCAAATGTCATTCCATATTCGACTGTCGACCTCTTTTCTCTATGCTACTCCAGGCAGAGCTCCCTGTGCTTCATTCTCAGTGTGTGTGCTTCAAACAGTGTAGACGTCTCTCCTCCACAGGGTGCTCTCGTCTCTTGCTGAAACTGACAGAAACTCAATAGCATGTGCTCCATCCCTTTTTCTAAAGCAACAATGGAAGCAGGCAGAAGGGACTCTCAGCGGGCAATTAGCTGACATCTTTGAGAAATACTTCACCAACAATATGACCATATGTATGTCAATTACCACAAGTTCCCATCAATGCCATGCCTCTATGGTGAAGGAAGGGTAACAAACGGAGAAAGGTCTTGACAAATGGAAGTTCAACAACAGAGAAAACGATATCAAAACATCCGTTTACAAACCTAATATAAGTCTTGCAGTGTAATCAAGTCTCATTTATCCAGTCAGATGCTCACTGCTTCCCTAACAAATGCATTTTGACTAAAACCGTACTATTTAATACACTTTGGACTTGCAGCGACTGTGCAAGCGTGACACTGTTCAGGTTTATGATTTAAATAAGAACTTTTTCATTAAGCATAGGTTTATCTACCTTTTCCTTCAGCCTTGCTGTCTTTCTCTAATAAGGCTTTCGCCGGGAATAAGTTATCTTCTGATTTCCATTTAGCAGAATAAATGGGCCTACATTCCCCTGCACGTAGAGGAGAGTTTAGAGACTCTCTGACCTCAATAGAATTACAGACGGGCACAAACAGCATCACAAACACAAAGCACAAAAGTAGTTTCATAGCCTTCTAAAGAGCATCTTGTTACCTGCATTAGTATGACCCTTTTTGGGCACATAGCTGTAATTGAGCCTCACTTATTATAATGCCTTGTAATATTTTTCAGCCAATATATTCAGGCTTTTGACCAATTCAACTTAGACTTTAGACCTCACCTGTTTTTTGCAATGCTAAGATCAAAAAGGTCACTAATAAAACCTCATCTTCTTCTGATACCGGCTGTTGTAATTCATTTAAAGCAATGCATTTCCCTTTGAGATCCAACGCAAAATCTAATATAAAGTACTCTCAACAACCTATATTCTATGATCTAGGGAAATATTATTACGGTAAAACGTGCTCAAACAGGCCAAAACCCTTTCAGTTGGAGAAACGCGCTGCAGCTTTAGAAACGATGCAGATATTAAAAACACAAAACGCTGCAGATACAAATCGCTCCAAGAAAGATGCTCAAAACACAACGAAAACGGGGACACTAAAAAGTGATGCACACAGCTGGGACCAGAGTGCTTGGTGACATTGGGGGATTATAAAGTTTGCCAACTGTCACTGGGCGGAGTTACTCTATTTCATATTTGTAAGTGTTTTGTCAGTATATTTAAAATGACTAGGTTGGCTACCTTCCAGAAGATCTGCGATAAAAGAAAGGAATCATGCGATCACATTGTTAATAAAGCTTAAAAAAAACGTACACTTTAGGTAAGTTTCCGGTCAAGTTGGTGAAGATGTTTCTTCACTTGAATGTGTTTTCACACAATTGTGTTGAAATGCTTTAGAAAGTGCAGCGCGTTTCTCCAAAAGGAAATGTTTTGGGCCGTTGCGTTTGCACCTGTCAGCCCCTGTGTACATTAAGCTACAAAGTGCTGCTTAATGAGAATTAAGGCAAGACAATGTGACCCATGTGTCTGGATGACAATGCTATATTTTTAACGTAACGTTCTCAGAACTACTGTTGTGGTTAGCAAGGTAAGCAAAATGCAATATTCCGATCACCAGGAGTGTTATCTCAAGCAACACAAATGTACGTTATTCACACTCATTAGTAAACCAATGCTGTTGTGAGGTCACACAGATGCATGGCGACGAGACGGATCAAGGGGCAGGAGTAGATGAGCAAGAGGAGGAGAATGACAGGGGATAAAAAGAACGTCTGGGGTGGGGAATGATATATGTGTACCTTCATCCCGTCCACTGGATTATGGATGACGGTTGTCTGAGGTTCCTGGAGGTAGAGGAGGAGGACCATGGAACAAAAGAGAGAAAGCAAAGAAAGGGGCAGAGAGAGGGAGGGAAAGAAAAGAGAGAAGATTGACATCAAAGTAGATAGAGATGGGTTAAGTATAAGAAAAAGACAGTGATGTGAATGTTGCATGAAGAGAAAGTGCTTGTTAAGGTTGACAAAGAATAATCCTTCAAAGACATGGAGTGGATGGATGAACTGAATAACTGTAATTTGGAGTGAGAGACGGTATTGAAACCCAGGGTGAAGTCACTGCCATGAGCACAATTTTCTCTCACACAAACGGACAATACACAGCCTCCGGAAAGGGACAGTTGCAATCAAGCCACCAATTATTTTTTCATTCAACCTACAAATATGCAAATGTAAGCAGGATCAAGAGGATTGTTCATTAAAATGAAGGTAACGCACACAATTTCAATGAGATCTGACGTAGATAAACACTATGCTCAACATCTTATTAGACACTGCTAAACCCAGCGAAAAGATTGTGCCGGACAAGATGAAAACAGGTCTTTCTGATCATTTTGGCTCCCCTTCTAAAAGATGTTCTGAGTGAAATGTATGGGTTTTTATTTTAAATCACAATTTTTTGTGCACATAATTGGCTCCGTAAATCCTCAAGACTAGCCATATCTCCTTGTTGTTTTGCCTTTTCACAATCCCAGTTGATCTTCTTTCACATTAAGTTCCTTCTTTCATCTTATATTGCAGATTCTGCAATCTAATGTATCTTCAGCATCTCTGTCACGTTTTTAGCCAGTTGGTGGCTCTTTTCACACAAAAACATTCCCGTCAGTGTTGCCTTTTTGTCCCCTGATGCAGCAGGCCCTGATTGCGGATCATTCATAAAAGGGAGACATATATATTTTTTCCCTTTTCTGCAGCTCTCAACACTCTGCTAGAAAGTGCCATCTGATGTACGTAAATCAGAACACCCTGCCGCCACCCCCATCATGTTCTTCACAGGAAATGACACCTCGGTGATGACCAATCATCAGCTTTCTCCCTTGTGATGATGGCAGTGTTGTCAGGGCAACCGTCACCTAGGGCAACATGCACCGGAGGCAATTTGGGAGATGGTGATGATGATGAGTGAGAACAAAGTACCTTGGCTTTACAGATTAGAATGAGGGGGAAATGGGTAATGGTGTCACAACATCACAGGGGGTTGACCGCAACACATCACTGCTGTCTTTAACTCTACTGTTCTTTCAGGGATGTTCTAGTGTCGCAATTAAGTCAAATTATGTTATGTATATACAGCCAAGCCGCACATTAAGATTCCCATCACCCCTTATCCGCTCCAAGATCAGAAAATTAAGGTCATCTAATTCTAAGGGTCTCTCTGACCTGGCAGCTCTGCAATAAAGGAGTTAATGTACCAAATGGCTAAACAGTAGCTAGTTCAAGCCCCTAGCAACAGAGTGAAGATCACAGACGCACTCCCACTCTCTGTTCCCCTCAAAGATCAGAAAAAAAAGCCTCTTCAAATGGTTGTGTTTCTCACTCTGAAGTCAGTCATCTTCCTATCAAGCGCTTCTTGTAGTATGTCTGTATTTGTACAGATAAGATGCATGCGCACACAGAAAAACAGACTTCCATCCACAAAAGGACAACTGTTATCTTGCCTTCTCCAATCAAAGTGCTGAAAGCAGATGCCTAGTTTTAAACAGTGTCAAGCTGAGGCCAAGCTAGTGATGCACACCATGGACAGGTAATATCTACCAGGGTCACCGCTCATTGACACCACCAAGAGACCTGCTGACCAATAGACTATAATCTGTGTTTTATTATCACAACGTGCTAAAATCGAGCTTTGCAGTGTATGGCAAATATATTTAGTTTGCAGGAGTTCCAAAGAGCAAACCCAAATTCCTCAACTGTGCTAGATGCGTAGTTTGGTGAAATCCTTTGTGAGCCATCTAGGTCTCTTCATTTGGCATGGCTGATTGACTTGAAGTAAAAATTGCATTATAAAATGCAGCTATTATGGTTAAATAAATTGCAGTTGCACACAAAGTAAGAGGCATTTGCAAATGTAGTGCACTCCTGAAACACAATTATTTAATTGCATGAAATCTATCATTGCAAATCCTACATTAACCAGGACCATTCGTTATACAGTATACTTTAAAGACGTTCACAGATGTTGTCTATGCAACACAAATTATAAAGAATGCCTCACCTTTATCGTGCATCCTTATACTATTTATTTCGGTTTTGAAAAGAACTACAAAGATATCAGAAAACAAAAGAAAACTGACATCAAAGTATTTAGGATACTTTAAGGATTTCATTTATCATTTATTTTCATTATTGATTATTCTACCAACATCCATTAAAATGTCCATCTAAATGTTTTTTAATTTAAATATTTTGTTTGCATATTTGCTATTTTAGAGTCTGTAAACAGAATTTTCCCATGTTCATTGGAAATATTAATCCTGAAGCAGGTCCAAGGTCCACAACTCACCCACGGAAATATGAATATAGCAGAAGCTCCACATAGATCAAGAGGAGAAGCACAAATAACTTTGAAATCTCACCCAGACACATGTTGCTTAGTAAAAATGGTGCCCACGGTTCTGGACTTTACTTCACGTTGTATATTTTTCCCTTAATAAAAGTCATTGTTGACCATGTGTGTAGCCCAAGAGCAGGGAATAATCTCTGAAATCAGCTGGAGTGCTATTTGGCTGGAAGGATAATCTGAAGACCTTTGGACTGTGATGCTCACACGGTGGGGAACCGCTTCTGAACAGAGGCATACATAAGAAGGAGGGGGTCAATTTCACTGACAGTCCCAGAAGGCATTGGCTGTCTGTCCCTTTCTTGGAAAACCTACTCGACCCCTGTGGCTCTCACAGCCGCTGGGCAAGGATTAAGCACAAATGACTAGACGAACAGAGAGGAAAAACAGACAAAGCTACAGGAATAGGGGAGAGGGAAGGTAGGGGTCTTATAGGATATACGGACAAACACACAAAGGTGAGGGTGAAGGGTGAATTAGGATTAAGGGGGGTGGGGTTAGGAGGTAAATACCAGAGCAGGTGAATGGGTGTTTCCTTTGGGGCTGGTGACTATGCTGTTTTTGGTGCTGTTTGTCTGGGGCTGTGCAGGAAAGGAGAGGAAAGGAAGGAGACACAACAAGATTGAAAACATCAGCAAAAAGGTGGGTTTGGGAGTCCAGGCATGTGTTTATGTGCATACCCATGTCTTTATGCACTCATATTTCTGTGAAAACGTATTTTAAATGTTTCACCTAGTTGTTAGTGACGTCCTTTTTTCACACATTTCCAATTAAAATTATTTGAGAAGATGTTAACACGGAGGTTAATGGTGTCCTAAAAAACTACATAAAAAATAGATGCTCGACATTTAGTAACAGTCCAGGTTAGAGTTTTCCTTATTTTCTACCTTATTGTATAAAATAAATGTAAATCCTATAATAAAATAAAATAAACAATATGGCTAAATAACAAAATAAGTAAGGAGTTAATGATTTGGGTGAACAAAAATATATTTGAGATTTAAGGTCTATATTTGGTTTTAAGGGATTAAGATTACGCTTTACTTTGAATTACGTCCATAATGGGAAAACATTTTTAAATAAGAGACAGAAAAATAATTAACAATGCGATAACTGTATGTCCCCACAAACATAGTTAGATACAAATAGGTGAGTGTCTGAGTGTGGAGTCCAGTAGATGGCAGGCAGCAGCAGCAGTGATGATATCTTAAACATTCATTCACAAGACGGATCTGTAATTCTGAGAGGTAACATGAGCGGGGGCGGGTGACACTTAGTGACATCATGATGTTGTCACGCTGCTTAATATTTCAGATTGCAACCGTGCCATTTGGCCGTAATAAATCACTTTTTAAAATTATAAGCCCAGATCAAATTCTCCTTTGAAGGCCACACATCAAAGAGCGGCCAGTCCTTTATAGCTTATTTGGACCGTAATGATATTTGTATTAAATTAACATTCAATTATTTGAAAACAAACATTAACTTGAAGTTGTTAAATGGGGCGTGGGTGTGGAAGTGAATCACCAAAGTTACTCATTCTAAGAACTCAGCTACCGTTACATAAATATTAATCATGTAACACTTACATCTAAGCCACCTACCAGTCTGTGATAGAGGTCAAGAGAAGTCATGGATTACTTTATGCCGCATTAAGCCTTAGTATGGTGTGAATGAAGAAAATTCCACCTAGGTATAATGCTAATCACGCTAGCAAAAGCCTTTCATTTCAAAGGCTGTTCTACAGATAAAAAAAATAATGCTTTAAGAAAGAAGCACAAGATCATTGATTTTAGGATACAGAATTGGCAACCATTTGAAACATTGATTTACATAAAGGAAAATAGGTCAACTAAGGTGACTTAAGAATGTGTGTGTGTGTGTGTGTGTGTGTACTGTACATGGGTGTATCCATAATATGCATTCTATTCAAGAGAGAAGAGGAGTAGATTAGAAGATGAAGGCTTGTAGATCACCACAAAAAAGTGCTAAAAAACACCACAATGAATACAGAAATAACAGCCTTGAAAATAAAAGCTGGTGTAAGCTGACACTAAGGTGATACATAGACAAAGACTGAAATCACACACACATACCAGTGAAACCCACAGTCACACACACATTTGTGCCCTCATCAGTCACACCGCTACCGCTGTGGAGCAAAAGGAAATGTTTTGCTCATCAAAGTAAATGATTAGCAGATGAGACGTTTTACTCAAAGCTTGTTTGCAGAATCTCGGGGTCTTAGGATTTGGTGAGGAAAACCCTTCACTTTTCTGAACAACGTGCTGGAGGGGATATAATCAAGCTTGCATATTGGTAGAGATCACAGAGTTTCACAATTGAATGAGTTCAAACAAAGAAGGAGAAAGTGGGTCAAAGTATTCACAGGTGGTTCTCCAGGTAAGCAAGGAAAGCAGTGCAGAGGGAAAACACAGGAGGAAGAGGAGCAACAAGAGAGGATGGGCCTGTAGAAAAACATTTCATCCGTTTTCAGTTTGGTTTGTCAGAAGGATTATAAAGAAACTTGGTGGAAGGGCGGGCCAAGGAAGAAGCCATCACATTTTGGAGTGCATACAAAACACAGGGTTGATACGCAATTAGTTTTCACTTCTGTTAACATGTAAGAAAGTGCAGTGTTTTTTTAGACCAAAAAGTTAGGTATCCAAACACAGGGCAGCCTCTGTCCTTAAAGTATCCCCTTGAAAGATCTGGAGCAGCATCTCTGGAGTAACTCTGATGGAAGTAAAACATCCTGTCATGTTTTATTTTGAATATTGTTAGGGTTAGGCATGATTGAGCCCACTTTGCAAGGGTCTATGTGACTTCTGCTTAGCATCTGTGAGACCCGTGATGAATTGGCCACCACTGTCCCACAAATGAATACTCAAGAGGAGTGTAGGATACTTGACTCCACCGATGAAATAGAGTAAAAGCAGGGGAAAGTTGGATAAAAGACATAAAAGATAAAGAGTAGAAGCAAACAAAGGAGTGATTATTAAAATGCATAACTAGCATGCTCACCATGTACTGGACGGTAGAGCTGGACTTGCGTTTCTGTCCCCAGGCGATTGATGGATGGATGGAGTTATTGATGGATGGTTGGAGAGTAGAAGGGGGGAAAAAGATAAAGTAACCAATGACAATAAAAGTGAATGGGCTAGATCAAAGTACAAGAAAGGACTTGCAAGTGTACATCAAAACTTGATTTCCTTTGCTAAGATCAGACTTTGTCAGAAAGTTTGGAGAAAGAAGAAGATGGAAAAGTTCCCGCTCAAGTTATATTGGGAAAGTAGGGAGAGGAAAGCGCACAAAGCAGGAGGTGGGGTTTAAGACATCTGTAAGACGACAAAAGGGTGGTAAGCAAGTGGTGGTTTTTTGTTGACAGAATAAGAGAAGCTCGGGGCCAGACAGAGGCGTGAAAGGTCAGCAAGGTAATTCAAAATGACCACCACAGGCTCATTACTTGTAGAGTTGTTACATGTAGCATTTATACATCAATAAATGATTAGCACGATTATTTAGGGTCATAAGTGCAATCACTTTAAATGAACAAGAGCACCGGAAACCTAATATGCCCCCTTGTTGTATTTTACAATCTCCCGAATTAAGGATGTGTTGTTTTGTAACCAGTTTATATTTTGTAACAATGTATAGGAATGCTACATGTAATATCTTTTCAAATAAAAAGAATGAAATGCTGACTGAAGTGGCGTTTATGAGCAGCTAGCTGCTGGCAATTCGTGAGGCTGATGTTGGTGCTTACTTTGTGCCAAAGAGAAACTGCCAGCCTGCTCTGAGCAGGTGTTACAGCTGAAGCAAACATCAGGTGCCATTACGCATTAATGAACCTGCGGGACGAGGAGGAGGAGGAGGAGAGGCCGAGGAGGAGGAGAGGAGGTCAGATTCGCCAAAAGGACATGTGGAGAGAAGAAACAAGAGAAGCGGGAGGGACGGAGGCAAGCAGGGAAGGCAGCAAACGAAGAAGACGTCTTTAGAAAAGGTTTGGGGCGAGTGTGCCTGTTGCTAGGCAATGAGAGGGCTGCAGTGGAAGTGAGTGTCTATTTCTGTCGTCTGAGTTTCCAGGGTCCAGACTGGCAGCTATTCCTGGAACCGGAGTCACATTCCCTGCTGAACCGACTGAGCAGGGAGAAAGAGGAGGGGGGCCATGTGTGTGCATGCGTGCGTGCGTACACACACACACACACACACACACACACACACACACACACACACACACACACAGACACACACACACACACACACACACACACACACACACACACACACACACACACACACACACACACACACACACACACACACACACACACACACAGACACACACACACACACACACACACACACACACACACACACACGGAGACATTCATTTGCGCTTTCGTTCTCTTTTCAAACACATGTGAAACATTCACAAAGTCTCTTCCAAAGTCTCTTCCTAACATAACGTACAATGCTGAGAAGCAAAACACATTCTCTTGCATGTACACCATGTTCCAAGCTTGGTCGCACACTATCATGCATACACGCTGAACACATTCATGGAAGCTCTGTGTGGGATGTGTTACTGCAGTGTGTGTATGTGCGAGCGTGGGATGGTGAGAGATCTTTATTAAAAGGATGAACTGGAATACAGGGTTAAAGACCAGATGGGGTGAGCAGGAATAGGAAGCACTGAAACTGGAGGAAGAGACTCAAATGGCGGGGTGACAGGAAGGGATGAAAAAAGGAATGGAGATGACAGATGTTACATATGGAGAGAGGGGCATGAGCTGGATAATTTGAAAATGTAAATAAAGTGTGCTCTCTGAAGGAATTGCTACTTGAGGCATGTGTTATGGCAGACAACACGCAGACGGGCACATACAAAGACACTCGTCTACAGATATGTAGACATAGCAAACAGGTATCCTTTCACAAGTCACAAATGGTGAATCTGTAAGATCATCTAAACACAAAACCACGATCTCAACGTACATTATGATGGACACAAAATAATGAGAAACAAACACGTTTAACAACAAAGACAAGAAAGCTATAGGAGAAATTGAGATTAGCCAAATTAGGAAAGAAGCAAATAGTGGAGCAGAAAGAATACATCAGAGGAGGAGGAGGAGGAGGAGGAGAAGAAGAAGAAGAAGAAGAAGAAGAAGAAGAAGAAGAAGAAGAAGAAGAAGAAGAAGAAGAAGAAGAAGAAGAAGAAGAAGAAGAAGAAGAAGAAGAAGAAGAAGAACAAGAAGAAGAAGAAGAAGAAGAAGAAGAAGGAGGAAAGGTGGATAGTGGAAAGAGGTAAGAGAAAGTCGGCGGAAGACGTGATGACCTTACCTTGACTTCTACCTTTTTGTTGAGCAAGGTCTTAGCTGCTGCAATGACAAACAGAGCGCAAACAAACCAGTTAAAAGTGGAAAAACAGAGGAGTAAAGCAACAATAATGTCTCATCTGCCACACATTTAACCTACAGTTAAGAGATGACTTTCATTTGACTTTGTGAATTAACTTAATTAAGAATTAACGTTTTGTATTGCAGTAAAAGCCACTGTCAGGGTTCATACACTTTTTTACCAATGATTTTCAATTACTTCTCCATGACCTTTACCTAATTTTCCATGACCAAAAAAACTACTCTTTCTCAACGGTACCACTGAAAATGGTTTACCTTAACCCATGGAACAGGAAAATAAGGTCTGCATATGAAAAATGTTGTGCCTATCTAAAACAAATCCAATAGTAGGCTTACTAGCTTCTACACGCTAAAGCAACTACAATCTCTCACCAGCAAAATACCCCGTCAGTTAAATGCCATTTTACGTTTAATTACTATACGACACAGTATGTATTATCTTTATAGTATTACTATTTTGGCGATTAGATAAAATATAAATTATATTTGATGCAACTTTAGTTACATTTCCATGACTTTTCCAAAACTTTGGGAAACATATTGTTTTCCATAACTTTTCCAGGGCCTGGAATTAGCATTTTGAATTTCCATGACTTTTCCAGGTTTTTAATGACGTAAGAACCCTGCACTGTGACTCAGCTTAAGTAGCCTTAGACTGAAATCACAAGGGGAACTCAGCACCTTGCTAAAAGGTTAGTTTCCTACTAAAGAGATGCGTTCAAGTGGAATAAGGGCTTTCATAGATCTACAAAGGTCCATCGTTTAGGTCCCAAGGTGTTTGATGTCCATAGCTAGTTGTTCAGGTGAAAAAGGAATTATTCCAATGTTGCTTCTCAACCAAATACATAAATCCTATTTATTTTCCCTGTGTGTCTTAAAACTAGCTCCTCAATGTTTAAGGATCAGATCCCAATGCTTTGTCTTTCAATAAAACAGAGACACATTGTCATCAGTGAAATAAAAATGTCCTCCAATTCATTGTTTTACATCAATTCCAGTTGTGAGGAAGCTGGAAGAAAGATGGCTGTCGTGCAGGGCCCAACAATAAGCTCTGCCTTTAGGAAATCTGGGGGGGGGATTAGTTTATATTCTGCTCTCTAATGAATGGTAATGAGGTAGGGGGTGAGGAAGGGAAGACTGATACTGTAGACATAATACCCATAATCCCTTTTGAACTGTAGAAACTGAAACTGAGCCAGTTTTCCGGGCCTTTACAATGACTTCACTGCTATAGCATAACATCAGATCAATGCATGGTCATCAAGACTTATGTATCCGTTTAGTTTGAAAAATTACAGTTTATTTGTATAGCTAGATATTCCCACTGTCTTTATAAAGTCTAAAGGATAAGTCTGATTTTACACTGAAAGCCTTTTCTTTTTTTTCAGAAAACAAATGTTCTGGTTAGTACTGAATGATTATTCTTAAAGGTTATTTAAGGATTTTTACATAAACTACTTACAAATAAATCTGTATTTTTAGTGGTTGTCAGGAACGCATCGATATACATCAATCTCCAAAGAACAGGTTGTATGTGTATGTTTTTTGAAGACATACCATCTGTTTATGTTTCTACATTATGAATGAGCAAATTTAATCGGTTCTAGTATGGCTTCATTTTGAATATTACACTAGCAACACTTATTGCGGAATTGACCGTTTCAAGTCCGAGACCCCTCCTCTCTGCCTTACCCGCCTGGATGTAATCCTTGCTGGGACTTTTTAAAAGGGACTGAATGCAATTTCAAGTCTAATCAAATGCAATCACATCAGCAGCCAGGTCTGGGTCTTTTTTTCTCTATATCTCTTTCCTCTCTGAACATTTTGGCATAGTTCCTATCTTATACTTTATTTTAGCTGAATTCCAGCTATTTCTTAGGAGGTCCTAGCCCTGGCCTAGCACTTTTAAGTAAAACATCACATCCTTACAAGTGGACTTCTAAAGCTGTCCCTTGAAAATCAATCTCACGTTTGAGGCGAGGTTTTCATATTCAACACTCTAGCAAGGAGCAATATGAAGTGATAAAGAATCACTACAGTGATGTGAGAGTGGCATGAATGTGAATGGTGTATTGCTGTGCTGTTGTTCCTCCTTCCAAAGGCTCCTTGTTACTGAGGAGAAGAAATGGGGTCAGAATAGTGTCAAGTTCATTCTGGCGTATTCTGTGACGGCTTGGTAGAAGAGAAGACATGAACCGAGAGCTGAGAGGAGAAGACTGCTATGTTGCTAAAATAGCTGGTGACAAAAAGCGGAAATCTCAGTGGAAACCTGAAATATCAAAAAGTAGCTTATTTTGAGCCGAAGGTGGAGAAACATGGGGGCACCCCTTACCTTGCCCCAAATTACACATGAAGCAAGAAGAGAGAGGAGAAAGAGATCAGAAACACATTCACAACTATACATTAAAATCAAGCAAGATGCACAACTGCAGGAGAGAAGCTAGGCTGAGCAAAGATTCACATGAAGGTCCGGGCGGTAATCAAACCAAACATGTGACCTCTAATTCGAGAGTTTTTAAGAAGCTTTTTCTACACATCGCATTTTGAAGGCCTGGACATAATTTAAGATACTATCACCCTCGTCCTGAATGAGGAAAGGGTGAGGTCAAGTAGATAGCGATTGTATTTGTGTGTATGAACACGCAAGATAAGAGCGATGCCTCCAGGAAACCAGTGAGGCAGAGTGAGGCTGATAGGGCGAGGCAGTCCACTATTAATATTTGATTGGAGCCTAGTGATGGCTCGGGGACACAGAGAGGACTGTGGAGTCCCAGTGGGCCACAGAAACAAGGACACTGCCACAACTTTTGATTCCTTAGCTCAATGCTAGACTGTCATGTGAGGTCTTTTTTTGTTGTTTTTTTAGGCCTGCAATCATTCCTGCAAACCCAGTAAAAACGCATTATGTTGGGACGGGTCCACATACTGTATCTGAAATGTCCAAATATTTGTAGTGTTAAAAATACCTAAATCAAAAAGGTGGATGACAATGTTCTGAAACTTTTCTTTGGTTTACTAGCACAAACGCCCTAAAAAATAAATACTATTTTCCAAAACTGCTAGAGAAGTTACCTGCTAAGGATGACTAAAGATACCATTTTGTCTTGAGAGGTTCCGGACCAAAGAAACAGTAAATAAACATTAGATTTGTCAGGGGTGCAAAAAAAAGAAAAGACAAATGTGCTAATACAAGTAGCTATAACGGCTTAATATAGCAATAGCATCTCAGCGGTTCTGTAAATTTCCTTTAAAGTAAACAAAAATGGCTTAATGCAGCACTTTATATGCTATCCCAACGGTTCTATAATATGCGCTCTGTCTGAACATAAGAGAGTTAGGTTATAAGGTATATTTAAAGTTCACAAGATGTTTAAAACAGCGAATACATCTAGTGGGAACATATGTATAAATGATGAGCTACATGTACAGTATGTGGCCTGGATGAGAGTTCATAGCTCAGTCAGTTGGCTACTATGGGTTATATCTCCACTGCAATACATTTAAATAGTAAAACAACAGCTTTAATAGTTGTGGACATCATGAGAGCCAGCCCAGCCTTGCATCTCCCACTGTGTTCACCATGCCTCTCCCCCCCCCCCCCCCTCCCACACTCGCTGGAGTGCATGCTCCATGCAGCATTCACTGACAGCTCGTGGGCAGCTCCATCCTTAAAGTGACAAGGGTGAACTTTCCAGTGTCATTGTCAGACAGAGAAAAGAAGAGAGAGGGAAAGAGGAGTGAGGGGGAAGTGCAATATGAAGAATGATGGAAAGTGAGACTGATTCTGGTGGAGTTATAGAAAAGTGACTTGCTAGAAAACTGTTGCCAGAGAGGACAGCTCTAAAAGTAAAGGTGGAGTGTTCATGTGACAGAGGTGAAGTGGGAGGAAGAAAGTTAGCAGAAAAAAAGCGAGACAGGAGAGCAGTTCTGTTAGGTCGAGGCCATGCTCTGTGGCTGCGTTGAAGAAGATGAAGGGATGAATATGGGTGGGTCAGCGAGCCTATCAGATCGAAGACAGGAGGTGACATGTTTGCTGATGAGGAAAACGACAGCAGTAGTTGGGCTTCCATACATCAACATCGATTGGGCAAATAGAAAGTGAAATATTCACCAAAAAATTCTCAAAGATTAATCATTGATTTGATTTAAGTGGAAGAGCTTTTGCTAAAAAAATAGCAACCTGGTCACATTTGTTATATTTAGTTTAAAAGGAGGTCTGAAATGATGGCTTTATCCATGATTAATTCCTACTGTCACTTTTATTGCATATTTTATAATTAGTTGTCATTGGCCATCAGCCAACAGCTGAACATCACAAATTCTAGTTGACACTTTTCCCATTCTCTTTATGATATGTTTAACATGTAACAATCCTCAACTTGTCTTAACTAAGCAACTGGATAAACACTAGTTGAAATTAACTTTTTTATGATTTATCAAAAGGTTGCGTAAAGCCTGCTATATAGTCAAATGGAACCATAGCTAATGCTGCAGGTGATAAGTGAATGGAAGATGTGGTTAGTGACGCGATCATGCGCTGAGCCCCCCGTGCTGAGGAAGAAGAGGCAGAAAAGAGGGGAAATGGAAGGACCATAAAGTGTGAACGACAGGAACAGAGAAGGGTTAGAGGCGTGGCATGCCCTGTGTGCTCCACCGTGCTACCTTGTTCCATCAGGCCTGCGGCGGAGCCGGCAGCTGCAGCCACTGCTGCTGCTGCCACGGTGACCGAGGCTGGAGTGGTGGTCTGCCTGCTGCCCACTGTTAAGAGTCCAATAGCCAGTCAGTTGCAGAGCAGGGAGGAAAGGAAGGTGAGAAGGAATTGGATGAGAAACAGGGGGAAAATGGAAAAATGGTGGAGTGAAATTTAGAAAGAAAGGGAGGGTTTGAGTCAGAGACAAAGCAGGTAGGTGGCAGGGTGAGGAAAAATGTAAAAAAGGTGAGGTGGAGACAAACATAATTTATGAGTTCATTAGGGGGGTTAATTCGTATACACAAACTAGAGACACAAAATCTGTCACTTATGAATCTGCTGCTGGTAGAAGGATCAAATCAAATGTCAAGGAAAAACACAAATCTCAAATTAATTTGACTCAAAGCATCCCTGAAAACAGTGTTATAGTTAGGATGATGACAGTGATGAAGTTGCAGGACTTAGTCAATGTTAGTAAATGTTAGATTTGTAGAGCTTGTTCACCTCTACAACAGTCAGAAATATGTTAAATGCATAACAGGCGGTCATACTTTGTATTCAAATTAAAACATATTGTAGAAATAATAGTGAACTTTAATTTAAACCATAACCTTATCCTCATACATTTTGAATGCTACAAGATATAAACATGTGGATAGAAATAGAAGCTCCCCTGTGTCAGCACAGGGACACTGATACACTGCTCTGTATAATGTATGATTCATGATGAGAACTTGTTTATGTGCTAATGTAGTGTTATTAAGTTATGTATTTGTCACCTAATGACCTCACACTTCATAAGAGGAAAGAGAGAAAGGAGAACAAATGTATTTAAGAACTTGACACAGCAGGGCCACACACCTGGGTCAGTGTTTGTGTGTGTGTGTGTGTGTGTGTGTGTGTGTGTGTGTGTGTGTGTGTGTGTGTGTGTGTGTGTGTGTGTGTGTGTGTGTGTGTGTGTGTGTGTGTGTGTGTGTGTGTGTGTGTGTGTGTGTGAGTGTGAGTGTGTGTGTGTGTCCTCAAATTGAGAAAGTGTGATCAATAGAAAACTGTCTCCCCAGCAGTAACATCTCCACATCATAAAAGGTTACGTATAAGTAGAAGCTAAAAACGTTAAGCGTGCTCAGTTATTGTAAATAATTAAAGCTTTCTATACTGTGATCTCACTGAACAGGATATGCTCTAAATCTAAATGAGACCAAAATAAAATGTATTTAACAGCTATATTTTTTAATATACCATTTTGAATAAGTTGTACAAGACTATGCTTTGTATTATAACGGTCTAAGTACCTAACCTGGATAAAAGACACCAAAGGGAAGCACTGAAGTTGCACTGAGATGAACTTTACATAAATATATTTTTTACGGATCTATTGACCAAGGGAGACTAATCGGTCTGTTACTAAATGTCTAATGTTACCAGTGTTTACGAGGCACATGCCACCATTTGGGCAGACATCAAGGATATTCTTGACATATATATTTGAATATATGCTTATATTCAAAAATCTTTCTTAGTACTTAATGTGTATTAACATATAACTGGCATGCAGCAGATACAATCCCAAAATGTTGCATGCGTAAATAACCTTTATATTGATGGATGTTGTTCCACTGATATAAATGGTCGAACAGTTCTAAACGATTATGTTGAGGCAACACTTACCAGAGAAATTTCGAGAAACCAGCATGGTAGTAAGAATAGCCCCCTGAGGAGAAAAAAAAAAAAAGTTCAAATGTAAACACTTTAACTAGCAACATAATCATTTTGAAAAATGTATGTGAATAGTTTTTTAAGAATATGCCACATTTTTATATATTTTTCTATTCAAAGAATACTGTATGTTCCTGCATCATGGTCCCTATTTTAAATATCTTACATTATTTTCCTTTTTCTCGTTTGCTCTGCAGTTAAATGTCTTACACTGCTAGTCCATGTTTTTCTAAAAATGACAAGACACAGACAACTGGTACATGCCAATGGCAGGTTGGTTGCATGTTGGTCACCCATTTACTGGTATTTGAGCCATGCCAAGACTAGCCAAAAGCAGCAAGGTAACAGTGGTCTGCTCCAATGGCTGAGGTGTTGTATTTGCACACACTTTCAGCAATACATCGGTGAAGAAGGGAAACCAGGAATTGAGGATAAGTCTGGATTTAGACACTTTTTTAATAACTTTAAGCATATGCCATCTTCATAAAAAAATATATATATATGTTTTAAACAACAGGCCATGAATTTGTAGATCACCTTCTGGCAGTAGCGCTTAAATAAAGAAGTAGAAATAAAAGAATAAAGTTGAGGAAATTATCATTTTTATCCTGATCTTATCAGAGCAGAAGTGGAAGTTGTGGGGGAGAATGAGCATGCAAACAAACCTTGAGTTTCCTCCTGGCGTTGAATTTCTTCAGGCACTCCACGGTCTCCTGTCTGTGCATCATCGACGCCACTGTGGACCGTTGCTGGGAGAAGGAAGAAGAGAAAGAGGAGGAGAGAAAAGTGGCGGAAACACAGGAGGAAAGTTCATAAAAAGAAGAAAGAAAACGACAAGATGAAATCAGTCATACAAGTCTTTTCAATGCGTGCAGTAGATGTGTGAAAAAGAATTGCTGTCTGATTGTCCATCTCCAGCAGGGGACACTTACGCAGACCCACGGGTGCTTGAGGGCCTCCTGAGCAGTGATCCTCTTGGCTGGGTTGATGGTCAGCATCTGGTTGATCAAGTTTTTGGCCTCAGGTGTAACTGTGTCCCACTCCGGGGAAGGGAACTAAAAAGAGAAGCAGAACCACGTCTTCAAATTCAATGTGGAGCTGAAACAATCTGTTGAACAATCCATTCTTTGATGGACAGATTTAATCATTATTTTGATAATGAAATCCTAATTTGTCATCAAAGATGCCAGACATATGCCGGTTCTAAATTTGCAGGATTTCTCTGCATAATATTATTTTATATGAAATATCTTTGAGTATTGGGCTATTTGTCCGAAAAAAATAGCAATCTGAAGACAAGACTTTGGGCACTGGGAAAATGTATCCAATCAAATCAATAAAGACACTGATGCTACTAACGGTTACTACCGTTAATCAGAGAATTTCAATGGTGCTGGAATCCGGCAAAACGACAATTTTTAAATAACTAAACCAAAAGGTTTACATGAAAATGTTCATTATTACTGTAATAATATTGTTATTATCCAGCTGCTTTTGAAATATTCACAATTATGAGACAGCACTTTTAAAGTTAATTTTTTAGAGGCAAGTTTAAATCTTTTCGCCATCCAAACATTGAAAGACAATCGAATTAAGACCTTTGACACCTCTAGATGTTGAAATTCTGTTTGATCTAACATAGGTAATTGCAGAACCATTCAAGCTTGCATTTAAATGTCAAGAATGCTCCCCTTGGTTTGCTATTTGTTAGACTTTTTTGTGACCCAAGTCATCAAATCTGAATCAGTTACTGAATGTGCATGTTTTTGTTTTTAAATCATATATTAAACATGCAAATACAAGCGAACCAATCAGGGCAGACTGGTCTCTGGTTTCAGACAGAGGCTGAAAAGGGGTGCTGCAGCAGTATGAGAAAAATAGAGACCTTTTTGAACATTAAAGCGTGTAAACATGTACAGTAACAGTAGAGCAGAGTCCTGCATCGGGTCGTGTACCCGTCGGGTGACCCGGCAAAAAAAGTGATTCGCGGGTGCTATTTTTTTAAACGCTTTTTTCAGGGTTTGTTTCTGGGTAAAACAAAGATGATGCGGGTCGGGTCGCAGGTGTTGCATAATAAATATATCTAAATAATAATAATTTAGTTTAATGTTTAAATCCTCAGAACTCTCTCCGCGGGACCGCGCATAATCATAACCTCTGCAGCGCATCAATCTGCTGCTGAGCGCGCCACATTCGAAATGGCTGAGGTGAAGGTGGAGCTCGGAGAATACAGCATTTTCAATAACACTTCCTCAAGAGCGAAATGCATCCAATTGATAGGACATGCCTTGAACATGACAGCCACTGCCCCCCTGTGTGTTTTTTTCAACAACATCTAAAACCCAGTCCAAGCTCGGCCCCTGACAATGTTTTTTGGAATTCTGATCCCACACATGTCGAGGTCTGATCCCTGAGCCCAGAATCCCTGCCAGAGAATCAGTCCGCCTGTCTCTCTCCATTTGGCATGAACTTAAATATGATCTCAGGTGAGCCTCCCTCTCTTGCAACCCCTGAAATATGAATGAGGCGACTGAGTTATGTAAGCACATCCAAAACGAACGGGGGCAGTGGGAGGAGAGGGGAGGGTATTACAGCAGGAGCGGAGAAATAAGACAGCAAGAGAGGAGAGGAGACTCACATCGTAAGCCCCCGCCTTGATCTGCTGGTACAGCTTGTGCTGGTCCTCGTCCCAGAAAGGAGGGTAACCCACCAGCAGGATGTAGAGGATAACCCCTGAGACATGAGCAGAAACACACACGCACACGCACACGCACACGCACACACACACACAGAAAACGTGCTTCAGTATGTTCTTTTTTGTGTACAATTATCAATGAAATACCATAGTGTATGTAAAGTGTGTTTCTCTGTACAACTCACCGCAGGCCCAGATGTCCACAGGTTTGCCATATGCCTCCTTCCTCAAAACCTCAGGGGACAGATACCCCGGTGTGCCAGCAAATCCTGCAGCACACACACACACACACACACACACACACACACACACACACACACACACACACACACACACACACACACACACACACACACACACACACACACACACACACACACACACACACACACACACACACACACACACACACACACACACACACACACACACACACAATGGATTGATTGTGACTCAAGGCACCATATGTGCTATCATTAGATAAGCTTGTTTAGAAAGCAAGATAGTCTTCCTGTTATCATGACCTATTCATCCATACAGTGGACTGAGATGTAACAGGAAGATTCAAAGCTCGAAGATCTTCTTGAGCTTGACCTTTATGATCAGAGTTTGACATCCTTAAAAAAAGGAAAAGTGCACATATCCTTAGGGGAAGTGAACAAGGAGCATTAATGAATGACCATCGTTGGTACCAGATCGAAATGGGTTCACTTCTTATAGCAAAGTTCTGATAAAGTGTTTTTTCCGAAGACAAACTGGGCCACTTTCTTGTAAAAAGGACGAAGGTCTGATTTCAGTACAATACAAGCTAGGGTGGCACCAGCAATGTCAGTTCGAATTGATAAACTAAGCGTACATTTTCTAAGGAATGCATCCTAACATCAAAACTTAAAGCATGAATAACAATTTATCATAACGATATACTCTTTTCTTGTAAGTTAAGACATGCTCTCCTCCAGCTGGACCCTCCATTACCCTTTATTATATGTAGGTCTTTCTTCCTTTACTAAGTATTTAACATACATTCGTAAGCCTAACCTCTGACAGGAAGTGAACTAATTAACTGAGCTTTAAGTAACTCCTGTATCTTCTGTACCTACCAAACCAGGCCTGCTGATCCCCCTGCACCTCAATGGCCAGGCCAAAGTCGGCCAGCTTCACTGCGGCATTCTTACATTTGCTGGCTAGGAGCAGGTTCTCTGGCTAAAGTGGGAAGAAGGAGATAAAGGAGATCACCAAACATTTTTGAAAGGAGGGTTGGGGGCAAAACAAATTAACAATGTCCAAATGGGGGAAGATAGCTATTCATGCACAATGTTTGTAATTGGGTTGATTAAGTTCTTATCATCACACACATACAAAACACACATACACACACGGACATAGATGTCACTTAAATTACTTGTTTGAACACATAAAATAAAAGTTAAACCAATGCATTTTTGGCCTGACTTTGAATTAACTGTTTAGCTCACAAAAAGCTGCAGTGCTTTCTTGTCCTATCCTCATGCGGTGTGCTGTGGTCTATAGGCTCCATCTCTATGGCCCAGATAATGCGTTCCGCCTCATTATTCTCTGTCAGAAGAGGGCTCTAATAATGGGATGCTATTCCCACTGGCCCTGCTCATTTTGTCTCTCGACATCTCTCTCAACTCTCACCTAATCATTGCCTCTGTTACTGCAGCTGGTAATCTCTAATGACAAATAAAGCATTCCGGTGGAAAATATTAACACAAAATAATAAGTGTCTTTTATTCATCGAGTTGTTTTGTTGAAAAGTGATCAGACTAGATACCAGGGTTGGCTAACAAGCTAATTTGTTCAGTCAATAGCCAGTATTTTAGGCTAGACAATATATGATTTCCCACTCCATTAAAACAAGGACATGCAGTTCTTTGACTCTGCCCATTACCATACCATTACGTTCAGCCTTTGTTTAACAGAAACTCCCAGACATGGTTATCATCTGCAATCCCTGATTGTGTTTTGCGCCCTTTTTAAATGCTACAACCTCTTTTTGGCTAAACCATCAACAGTAACACCTGCATTCATTGCTGATGTACATTTCAATTCATGTCTAATAATTTAAGTCCACAATATGTGTTAATTATTATGTGCTTTACTGCACACCTTCTGATTCCTTCTCTCCCCTCTTTTCCTTCAGCTAATTTGTAGTACCAGCCCGTCTTAGTCAATTATTTAGTAGGTTTGCTAAGAAATTCTTAGTTGACGAACACTGATATGTTGATTTAAACAAACTCAAAATATTCTTGGAAATAATTAATTCTGCATTAGAAATTATTAGAAATTAATAGACTAAATAAATCTTGGTCGAGGATAGCATCACCGATTTGCAAGAATATATTGCATGCGCTTATAGCATTTGAGCCCATGTATAAAAGAAAGGGAAATATGTGATAGAGACTTAAGTTAGCAAACCGGTAATCCTGAGGTTCTGCAACCTTGCGTCATAATGTTCTCTGAGCTCCACCATTTGGCTGGGCTTTACCCCTTTCTGAATGAGGGAGGTAGAACATGCCAACACTGCAGCCGTAAGATAATCAGCGGAAACTAATGTGGGTGGAAATTCTGATGAAGCATGCACTTCCATCGTAAAGGTGCATAAACGCAACCCATTACATGCACATCACCATGACTTTTTGATACAAGCGCTCCATCTCTTTAGCACACACATACACTCAGACATGCCCACACAGAGAACCTGATGACGAGGTTTGGGTGAAAGGCAGAAAGATGGAAGGTTACAGAGGAAAGAGAAAGCTGTTTTCGAGAGCAGTTCATGCGTGGGTGTTTTATATGAAATGATTCTCCTCTTTCTCTTATTCCTTTTATTTATATGTTGGTAGAGGATTTGGCGCTGCTGTGGTTTTCCTACTAAATCCTTTAAATAAGTGGAAGAGATGTGTGTGTGTCTAGATTAAAGACAGGGATATCTTTTCTTTTACAATGTTTACACACTATTGCAAACCAGATACCTTTAAGAAAGGCCTAAAAAACGTTCTTTTGGAGTTTTTCTATAACATTTCATCTAATATGTTGCTTAACACTAGTAGCATGAGATGTTGGAAACCTTATGTTTCAAATCCCAGCTCTAACTTAATTATTGTGTCATTAATGGAACTTTCATTACATCCATTACTTGTGTAGACTCAAAATAATGACCTTCCTGAGAAATAATATTTGCTGTACTTTTTAAACATTGTAGAGCTAGCACACATGCATTTGATGTGCGTTGTCATCTTATTTATCATAACGCAATTTCTAACTCAAGCGATCTTGTCACCCAGGCTGTCCTCAGTCATCACACTGTGACCTATTGCATGAAATGCTCTCCGACGCTTGGGTGTGAAACCAGATAGGCGTGTTGGCTAAAAAAAGAATTGGCCACAACAGTTCTGATAAACACAACACGGCTTTGCTGGAATGCTTGGACTGACATTTGCATAAAGGAGGTCTACTCAACAAAGGGCATCATGCAAAACCAGGTGCAAAATACAAGCATGCACATATACTGCAACACAACCAAATACGAGACATGGCGGCGAGAGGACTGGAGAAAGGTTGTTTTGAATCCGTTTGGAAACAGATTCACACATAGTTCACTATATTTGAGGAACTGCTTTGTTATTGGGAAATGTTTCCACAAAGAAAAGCAATAAGCCACATTTAAAACACTAACAGACTCAAGCAAAACAATATTTTGGTTTCTAGAGAATAAACAGTCAACACGAACACAAATAAATACAACTATGAAGCAATCCTAACTTGTTACCAGTTCAAAAATGTTTTCCAACCCTTAAAGAGTGCTTTATGTTTAATATAAGTCACCACATGGCAGATTACAGAAAATGAGCTGTCCCATTTGAAACACTGACAGTCCAATCAAAACCCCAGAGGGTGTGTAATGTTCAATATGTAACACAATTTAATTCTCTAAAAGAAAGTAAATTGACCAGAGGTTAGATTAAGTATCCTCCTTAGTCATCTTGGATTGATCAATCAACAAAAGAAATGGGCCGGCTATGCAATGACAATAACTTTTTGTAGAAAGGGAACAGAGCAGCTGCATTGGTCAGTTAGTATAAACAAGATTGCATGCCTGAAATCTCCACAGACTGGGGTGGAAGTGGTGTTCACACAACAGATAGAGAAGGTGACTGCACAGACTGGAGGCTGGGTATGGCCGGGCAGAGCCAGAGAAAAGGTCACCGGTAGTATTTGACAGTCTCATGTTGATCGCCACAAAGCTGTAGGGACTGTGAGTGGGGAGAGCAGCTTGGGCCCGACTCTAAATGGCTTTCTTACCGCCCAACCAACTATTGTGTATGCCTACATTGTATTATATAAGGTTACAAAAGGAGGCATTGTATTTCGGAATTCAGGGGGAATGAGATGATTCATCCCTCTCGATGTCCTGAGACTTTGTAAGTGACACTATGTCCACAAACATTACAGACATTCACATGTTTCTTTTGTTTAAACTTACACAAAAAACACACCAACAACACCACCCCCCCCCATTACAAATATTAAAGCACACTCCCAAGGGACAGCAGGATGACCCCCATCACTCACCTTCAGGTCCCGGTGCACCACGCCCATTTGATGGCAGTGAAGCACTGCCTCCAAGATCTGCTGGATGCAATGACTGCATGCAAACACCAAGGGGGGCGTATGTTAGTCTGAGCAGCGCTACAATCCCGTGCACAGGCCAAGAGTGGGGGAGGGTAGGTTGGGGGGGTTATGATGGAGGAGTGGGTAAGGGGTACAACAGGATTTGAAAGGGCTCTCATGTTGCCAGCTGTGACACTCTCAGATTTGATTAGCTACAGCCAAACCACAGCTAAGCACACACCCAGGACTACAAAAGGCAATAAGGGTTCAATAGCTTCTAAAAAAGTGACATAGCTAACAACTGTGGCCCAAATATAAGGCTTACTTTAAAGTACATTTTATGTATCACCAATTTATGATGTGAATCCAATATAAAGCTTAAAAAAATGGGCCGTTATCTTGTTTGAGCTACTGTGTTTAGCATGGAGCCTATAGTGCAGCAGATGTCATTATGGCTTTTACTTTTTTGGGGGTTCGCTGTAGACCTGGGTTTGACTTGGTTGGCCTGGAAGTGCATAGCTATGTGTGAATTGCAACAGGACGTTCCTTTGAGTCAATCTATTCTGCAACTAACCAATGGTTTTGCACTATTATTTGTCTTTTATACTCTATTCTTCCTAGATGAGGATATCCAGGGACACACTCATCTCTGACAGATATTTCGCTGGATTCTAGATGCCCCACCTCCCTGCATGTTGTAGTCTGCAGGCATTAGGTGATGACAGAGGGTGTGAGAAGGTGGGAAGGAGTGAGTCATTGTGCAATTAATAACATTTAAAAGATGTGTCTTGGATGAATGCCATGTCCACTGGCCTCTGCTGACAAGAGCTGTCATTCTGATGTCAGCTACCGGACACTAAAAATAAAAAGTTAAAAACTGAGAGTGATGCGGAGTAATGATGGAGTCTTTGCAGATATTTGAGCGGGGAACAAAAGCATCTGTGTGGCGTTGTGTGTGGACAGAAGCTTGTGTGTTTCCTGTGCACTGACAAAGTTCAGAGTGAGGGTTGTGTTTCACAGTTTTGTATTTCCGAATATGAGTGCAGCTTAAGAGAAGCTTATGGATGATAGAAAAAAATACGCTCTCTTGATCTTTCCACCTACACTTTTAGAAAAGATGTGCAATGCCTATTTTTTGCAATAGTGTGGAAAATGAAGGATATCTTTAGAGGTAGAACTAGATGAGCCTTGTTGGGGAGGAGGTTATTACCAAGTCATTTCTCAATGACTTTCACAACTTAAACGTAAAATACAATATTGAGTTTTTACTCACTTCACGGATGATTCAGGCAATGAAGACGTGCCATAGTTAATACTTATACATAATTATTACTTTGATTACTGCTTTGAAAATGATGCGCAGTCATTGATTAGCACCTTATCACAAAAATACCCTTGCTGTTTGGCAGTGTCTTTAAATTCAAACACTAGGTTAAGCACTTATTTTTGAAGTTGTAAATTATTTTGTGTTTTTTACAGACAGAAATAGGTCTAAACATGGAAAACTGTCAGAATGCTGCTCCAGGCCGGGCATCGCCTGCGTGTGACTGACAGGCCATTACTATGCTTTGGATTATTTACGTTGTCTTTTTGATTTCGTCTGCATCCAATATAAAGCCCCTTCCATTTTGGCATCTGGACTAACAGCTATCTAAGGTTATCTCACAATCTAACCATAAAACGTGAAATAACAAGTAAACTAGATGCCTAACAATTAACTTGAGCAGTCTCAAAAGCTGACTTACAGTAATTGTTTTCAATTAAGGAAGAGTCTGGACTGTCAGTCTGCTAGATTTGATAACATAAGAGAAAGCAAAGAACATGGAGAGAAATAGAGAGAAAAGGAGAGAGAGAGAGAGAGAAAGAGAGAGAGAGAGAGAGAGAGAGAGAGAGAGAGAGAGAGAGAGAGAGAGAGAGAGAGAGAGAGAGAGAAATGTAGACTGGCATGGCTGTAAAGTTCAGGACTATAAATTAGAATCCTGTGTCTTGTTTCTAAAGGTCTCCCAATAAATAAATACTTGGCAGGTCACGTCTACAGTGTGTGTGTGTGTGTATGTGTGTATGTGTGTGTGTGTGTGTGTGTGTGTGTGTGTGTGTGTGTGTGTGTGTGTGTGTGTGTGTGTGTGTGTGTGTGTCAAGTTGCATGTGTGGGGCTAATGGGACTTCCATCTATGAAATGTGAGTGTGTGTCCTCTTGCACCCTCACTCACACATGTGCCTGTGTGTAGGTATGCATGCAGATCAGTGTGTGTGTGTGTGTGTGTGTGTGTGTGTGTGTGTGTGTGTGTGTGTGTGTTTGTGTGTGTGTGTGTGTATCCTTCCCCCACTTTGTCAGCTGTTGAGCTCTGTAACCAGCAGGGTGAAAATCCTGTGTGTGTGTGTGTGTGTGTGTGTGTGTGTGTGTGTGTGTGTGTGTGTGTGTGTGTGTGTGTGTGTGTGTGTGTGTGTTGCCGCAATCAATATTTAAAAGATCAATTCTGTTGTATTCCTGTTCACTCTATATAAAAAGTAGGCTTTATCCACACTGTGTATACATGTTTTTACTTTGTAAGTATGCAATCTGCTATAAAAAGTGTTTGTTTATGTTTCAGTTGTTGCACGTTAGCCTACTTTACAGTATTCTTCAAATAGAAACAGAATAATAAGGTCTACAGATCACAGCCACGATGGGACTTTTGATAAAGTTTTTAACATTGATGTTCTTGAAAAACTTGACAGATGACAAAAAATGCATCTATCGTATTTCTTGAATTGTACATTTTTAGCAACTCATAGCTGTGTTATAGTTCTTAAAGTCTGTTTGTCTGAGGTTGTTCTATACTTGCAGAATTATTAGCAGCACACACGTGAAATGCTTTCAGTTACAAATCGTGAAATGACCTGATGTAGCGGTTGCAGATTTTGAGTGAGTACTAGTTATCTCTCGTATAATGCCTATATAAATATCTGCCAACTAAAAGTAAAGAATTACATAAATGCTGCAGAGATCATTCAAACGTTGGTTCTATTATATTCTGTAGTCGCTGATCATCTCATAGCAAGCAGAACATAGCTTTTACTTATGCTTTCTTTCGAGAGTCAGTCTGACAATACACTACTAGTTATATTTAATAAAATCAGATATCAAAATGTGTCCAAACTGCTACTGTAATTCTGTCTAAAGAATGGAGAAAAGTTAAAATCCTAGAAATCTGTTCTTAGGTTTAATTCAGGGCCAAAGATAAAAGCTCAACAATAAATCAGAAAACACCTCTGGAGATGCTTATAAGACAATATTCCACAAAAAAGATTTGTTTTATAAGTAGCGCACTTTGTTTGTCTTCTCAAAAACAGCTCTATAAAGATGCTGTTTTTGCTGTTGATGCTAATATTAGACTATTGAAAATATCTCTATTTTCAATACAATACATTAATAACTCTGAGCAAGAGAGTAGACAGGAGAACAAAAAAAAAGAAGATATTAATAAAGACAACAATAAATATAACTGTTGCTTCTTTTAACTAGCCTGGTGGGAGAAATTGATGGTTGTAAGGGCATGTGTTAAAACTGGATATGTATTACACCTGGGGGGGGGAGTGTATGTGTGTGTGTGTGTGTGTGTGTGTGTGTGTGTGTGTGTGTGTGTGTGTGTGTGTGTGTGTGTGTGTGTGTGTGTGTGTGTGTGTGTGTGTGTGTGTGTACAAGGCTCATTGATTGATTGATTGATTGATTAATTGATCTAGTTGTCAGTGCAACAAGAGTTTGTTATAATGTAGTGAAAATGGTGGGCGGGAGGGCAAATGGAGCAGGGAGGACGGGTGGACCAGGCCAGGATCCTTCAATTAAAAAATAACATATCATACAATAAAACAGCAAAAAAGGAAACACAAGAGCATAACAAGAGACAAGTCGGACAGGCGGACATTAGACATGGCACGAACAAACGAGACGGAGGAGGGAGGGAGGGAGGGAGGGAGGGAGGAAGTAATTAAGGAGGAAAGGAAGGACCGGGACGGAGGAGGGAAAGAAGTCAGGATGCAGATGCTCCTCTACATATACTAACCTTCAGGTCCCTGTGCACTATGTCATGTTGGTGAATGTGATGGACACTGTCTAGAATCTGATGGATACAGTGACTGTGAAGACAAAACAGAGGGGAGGAGGGGTGGAGGGGGGGATGAAGGTGGAGAAATAGGATGCCAGGTGAACAGAGTGACGGCCAATGCAAGGTGAATGAGACAAAGATAAAGAACAGAGGTTGGCAGGTTGGATTAGTGGAGAAGGGATATTTGTCAGAATAAATGAGAAGGAGAAGAAGAGGGAGGACGATTGATGCAGATAGAGATGTTGGAAGGGAGGGGGGTATATGCGGGTGGAGGAGACAAAAACATTTGGTTTTGCTTTTTAGACAGGATGAGAAACAAGAGCAGCCACAGCAGAAACATCTGCCAGACAAAAATCACACCGACACTGACAAAGAAGAGGAGAGGAGTAAGAGGAGAGGACAAAAACCAAAAGAAAAAAGGTGAGAGGGAAGATAGGATGTGTTTGAAGAGCAGAGAAAGATCATCATTTATGAAATAAATAGAACGCGTATAGGATGACACTGAATCATAATCGACTAGTGGGCTGATGCCAGGCTATTTTTCCATCACTGAAAGGAAAGCACATCACCCTGTACATAGCGAGAGATACATGTACCTCTATTGTGAGTGTGTGAACATTTAGGCTTGGTGCAATGAGAGATTGTAATGTTCACAATATGTGACTAATAGCAAAGAGACGGGAAGCCTGCAGGATCCACGCCCACACAGTGTCTAGTTAGTGGGTGGACTGAGAGAGAGAATGAGAGGTATACTGTGTATGTGCATGCTTGCTCAGTACACAAATGTAGGGGAAAATATGAAATGTAACCAAAGGTATATGCGAATTATAGGCCTTAAACCTGTGAGGAAGCATTGACTGTATTATTTTTTATCTTAAACCCTAATCTTTATATAAAATCCCTCTGGAGGGAACTTTGAGCTTTTAGCCCTTACAGACCTTTACATGCACAAAAACCTATATAACACACACACACACACACGATGCTAGGTTATATTTTTAGGACCTACAACTTCATACTGCAGTCCAAACGAAGACGAAAGAAAAGTAAGAAACCTTTAAAGTGGGAGCTCAATGCTCAGAAGCATTATGCGCTATTTCGGTGCAATTAGTGCAAGGGCGCCACAGTTTATCTGCCGCTGCGAGGTTTCCGGCGCACACTAACATCCACATACCTGGAGACACTTTTCTACATCATTTATTCACTGTGACATGCCCTTGCATGCACAGACACATGGCTTGACCTGACAGTGACCCATTGTGTTTGGCATTCAAAAGTAGAAGACTATCTCCACCCACTTTATCTGCTTGTGTGTGTGCCTTCAATATCCCACTGTCCAAGAAGATGATGTCATTCCAAAGGACTCTGGGTCTGTTTATGAACTCTTTGTAGGTTAGAGGGGAACAGTGACTCGACAGAGAAATCAAAAACAGAGCCAGTCTACCTTCAGGCCACTTTCACTCCCTGTATGAGTATCCTTTAAATCAGTGGTTCTCAACTGGTGGGTCGCGACCGACCCGTTTCGAGTGGGTGTGGGATGTGTGAATGATAAAAAAAAATTGGACAAAATCTGGGGAAAAAGTCAAACTTTTATTTTGAAGGCCCGATTTTCTAACGCTGTGCATGCAGGCTTTCTCAGAGTGTACCAGAATGCATAGTTTATGTTAGTATTTCTAAAAATCTCCTGGGGGAGAATCCCCCCGGACCCCCTTGGGTTGGGTTTTCAGCATGTGTGCCTTTTTATATAGTTCAGCTTTGATTCCATCATCTCATTAAACCTTTTTTAAAAGCATACCGAAGGAATATAAGGGATATATGCACTGTACTTCACTTGTATTAATATTGTATGCTGAAAAGCGTATATATTACAGCAGGTTTTTTTGTTGAATAGATTTGAGTGCTTCAAAATGTTGGGTCGCGATGTATTGACCAAGTAAAAAGTGGGTCCCGAGGCCTGACCAGTTGAAAACCACTGCTTTAAATAGTAAAATACTCACTTTAATGAAATAAATCATGTCCAAGCTTGTGTTTAATACAAAAATAATCGCAATGCAGATCGAGCAAGATAAGAGAGGTTTTCATTGAAAATATGATAGGAGGAAAATGTAAGTATGTACAGACAACGAGAACATCTTTTAAAATACTCCCATTGAAACAAACAAATCAGATCCATGGCAGCATCTAGTGTAACTAACTTTATGTTTTAGTCTGTTTGTTCCCTAGAGAGGGAAAAGTCCTTGATTCAGCTGCAGGTATAATTTCGTTCTACTCAAAATGGCCCTCATCCAATCAAACACTTCTGAGGAGAAACTCTGACAGGGGGCAACAAGGTGTGATGCTGCACAGTTTTGTGCTGTGTGTGTGTGACACTAATTTTACTGTCGCTAATTAAAGTCCCAGTTCTTGCTCGTTTCCAAGGGAGTGAGGTAGGGAGATAGGGGAAGGATTGGCCTTGATGACCGACATGCAGAGTGTGTGTGTGTGTGTGTGTGTGTGTGTGTGTGTGTGTGTGTGTGTGTGTGTGTGTGTGTGTGTGTGTGTGTGTGTGTGTGTGTGTGTGTGTGTGTGTGTGTGTGTGTGTGTGTGTGTGTGTGTGTGTGTGTGTGTGTGCTTGCAGAATGAAAACAGCAAGGGTTATAGTGTGGCTGGGAATGATAGCGATCACTATGGGGTTTAGATGAGTTATTAGTGCTGTAGCATGCCGTATGATATGGCAGCTTACACACACTCACATACATGTACAGAGACAAGTACTAAAACTCTGCTCTCCAAAATAAAATCACAATGTGGCTACAAAAAAGTGAAACTTCTCTACACTCTAAATAAAACCCATGAATACTCCATCAAGCATGCGTGTCTGAAACCAAAGGCAGCAGAGGCTCTTGGCATCAGGATAAAAGACACTTTTTCTGCAAGCTGTTCAGGACTACGAAATACTCAGTTTGGAAACAAACAACTACCCTCCAAAATCCCTGATAATCAGCTAATGGAAATCCTTTAACTTAAAAGGTGACGTCAACAATTATGGAGACAGATTGTTGATTATTAAACTCAATACCCAAACAAATACCCCACATCAAACTCCAACTGTTTTTCTTTTTATACCGCCATGACCCTTGCCTTGTGTGGCTGCCTGGGTGTTTGTTTATTGGCGACTATATCATTCTATATTGCTGATTTGATGGTGTGCCCCGGGTAACACGCTGAATTAAGGGAAAGCTTGCCACTCTCAGAATAAAAAATGATGTCATTGAACATTTTAGCTACAATGGGAAAGCTTCTGAAGAGGCAATGTGCCTCTGAATAGGACAGAGGTACAGAAAAAGATAGATACTATTAATCAAAACTTTTGAAAATCGATTTACAGTAAGCTGACAAAAGAAGAGCATGAGCGGTACCACTAATTTGTATAATAGTAATAATATAACAAACAAGACTACGAAACCACTGTTGTGCAGTAACACTTATGTGCAATTTGATAAATAATCTACTTCGAATGTACAGCTGAATAAATAATCCATTTATTTTCATTTAATATTTTTTTTAATAGTTTTTTATTTGTGTTTGTCTCCATCTTAACTTTTGCTGTAACAATGTACATTCACTTTTTTTTTACCCAAGAATATAAAAGTCTGGACAAAACCAGAAAATAATCATATTCAAATGCTGATATGTAAGGCTTCACTCAAAGCATTTTAGACATTTTAAATACAAACTGGTTAAAAAGGCCAGTTATAGACACCACTTTGCTTAAATTACCAAAGTTCCCTCATTGTGAAGTTAAAAGTCAAACTGCTTTGGATTAGAGACAAGAGTTAAAGACCATTTACTGTGCCGTCGACCTCAGCACTACCAGACTATTCAGTGTCTTTGTTATGTTGCTGAATGGACTCACACCCACACTGTCAAGTATCTCTCTCACTCTTCTCTCAGTCTATTGTCTGTACATCCACCCCCCCACACTACTCGATTTCCTCTTGGTTGAAGTGAACTGTGTGTGTCGATAAGACCAAAGTGGTGGGAGTGATGTTAGAAGCATGTGTGGTGGTGGAGGGTGAAAGAGACAGGAAAGAAAAGAGCTGAATGAACATTAGTTAGTTTAGCCGCTATAGGCTTGGACTGTTGGGGGGGGGGGGGCACCTTACTCCGTCTTTCTGGCTGTTTGTACCTGTGTACTCTCATGTTCCGATTAACCCAGCTTCCCCCAAATCTCTTTTTTGTGTCCATATATACGCCGGGATCCTGAGTCGAGGCTAATCCTGTGGCTGTGGTCGTGTGTCCTGGATCCTCTATCCTGAGCACTGGATCTGAGTCCTAGACTTCGAGTCGTGGCTGAACCTGTCTCTGCGGTCCTGCCAGACTCTCACCATACTACTTCCCTGATGGCTCCCACAAGATTGCTGACATCCTCGTGGATTCATCTTATTATTATAGACACATGCATTTCCAAACATTTGGAATACCTATGTTGTAAATGTATAATCTTTTCGATTTACACACGGCATCTATTGCACGTCTGTCCGTCCTGGGAGAGGGATCCCTCCTCTGTTGCTCTCCCTGAGGTTTCTCCCATGTTCCCCTTTAAACTGTGGGTTTTCTCTGGAAGTGTTTCCTTGTACAATGTGAGGGTCTAAGGACAGAGGGTGTTGTATTGTCATACTGATATTCTGTACACATTGTGAAGACCACTGAGACAAATGTAACATTTGTGATATTGGGCTATATAAATAAACATTGATTGATTGATTAAGAAAAGAGAAAGAGATGTTGAAACTGTCCACATAGTCATAGCCGCCCATACAGTAGGGTTTTAGAGTTTTCTGTAAAATGCTCCAATAACGTTTTTGCTTGATAGATACATATTTGGGATAAAGAGTTCGAAAACAGCATTTTAAAACCTTGTTCAAATCAGAACCCTACTTAATTTTAGCAGAGTGATTCTTGCTGTAGCACATTTTACAAAAATATAAACTCATGACAATTCTCACTACAAGATGTAAGGAAATAATGAAAGTTGTGATTCACTTTCAAATTGAATGAGGCACTAACTCAGATTCTTAACTTCCATTCAATGGCATTTATTTTGAAATTTGGCCAAAATCTACATTAACCGCACCTGGATGATTTTTCGCTGATTTATATAAAAAGCAAAATTGTTCCAACCTTGGATTGGGCATTAGGGTCGCTGCTGTGTCGATGTGAGAGTACTTTGGCATTGACATAAAGAAAAAAGCTAAGGACAGAAAGAATAGTGAAAAGAGGAGAAGGAGAAACAAGAGGTAAAGTGGAAAGGAAAAAGGGCGCAGAAAGGCAACAGAAGCAAAAGATGACACTTAAAATAAGAGAGGCCAAGAGGGAAAACAAAAGGAATGAAACAAGAAAACACATTCAGAGTAGGGATGTGCGGAGCAGGAAACGGGAGAACAAGTAAAAAGGAAAGCGAGAAGAAGAATAGCGAAGAGTACAGAAAGAGTAAAGCAGTCAGAAAAGAAAAGGAGAAATAAGTCAACATTGAAAAAAAAAAAGACGAGAAGACAACAGAAGACAGAGAACATTGTAGGTCAAGGAAAACACACGCACACAAACACGGCCGTAATCCTACCTGGCGTCAGCCTCGCTGTAATACTCTCTGGCTACGATGTCTTCAAACAGTTCACCTCCGGTCACCCTGCACACACACACACACACACCCACACACACCCACCCACCCACCCACACCCACACACACACACACACACACACACACACACACCCCCCCACACACACACACCCCCACACCCCCACACACACACACCCCCACACACACACACACACACACACACACACACACACACACACACACACACACACACACACACACACACACACACACACACACACACACACACACACACACACACACACACACACACACACACACACACACACACACACACACACACACACACACACACACATTAATAATAGGATGCTTTGATTGTTAGGAGGAGGGGGGGTATTAATGCAGCACCCCCCTTCCCCCAATCCTCCCCCTTATCACACTGTTACCATGGAAACTAGAGGATGTGCCAAGAGATGGATGTGGAGGGCGTGGGTGGTGGTGGTGGGGGGGGGGGGGAGATATGCAACAGAGAGAGACTTATGTAATTGTGTTTTGAGGCAAAGGTGGGGAATCAGGGTGGAGGAGGAAGGAGGAAAGGGGGCAGAAGATGAGCAAGCTGAGAGGAGAGGATAACAAAAAGTAAAGAGGAAATGAGAGACGCCGACTTACAAGTCAAACAGGAGGTAGTGGAAGCCCTCCTCTGATATACTGTCATGAAGACGAACTGTAGGAGGAATACAAAACGATTGACAGATTAATGTGTGTATTCATCTTTTAATTGTGTGAGTACAGCTTGAACCCTATATGCTTTATTTATTTTTAATTGCCCCAGGCTTTGCTTGTTTACTTTAAGGTAAACGGTAATATATGGGTTTGATTAGATGTTTGTGGGAACAGATGCAAGAAAAGAGACACGTCCTTACCAATGTTGGAGTGTTTCAACAGGCGACAAATCCGAGCTTCTCTTTCCAACTTTTGGTGATCTAAAGGGACACAGAGATAACAAGACAGAGAAAGGGGAAATCATTAGGATTCATTCTGAAATGTGACCAGGAAAAACATCATTTGTTTTTCCAGTCATTGTGACAGACAACATGGGACAATGATGGAAAATGCGAAAATGTCTAAACAATGGCATATGCATATCAAAGATGGATTCAAGAAATCCTCTGTTGTGACACACATATTGAAGACAGTCATTAAATCCATTTATTGAAATTGAGAAACCCTGAATTTGTTTGCATGTAACCGCCTTATCTAGGTTACTGGAGTAGTGTAAAACCATGTGAGATTGCATATCCCGCATGTGCGTAGGTACATGTGTGTTGTTGTGAAAGAAAAATATTGGATCCACTTATACAAAAATTCTTCACATCACTGCTAGAGATTAGATTCATAGAAGAACCAGGAGATGGACAACATTTTTTTGCAAGACAAATTCAAATTGATACTTTTCACTTTTTAAACTATTTTAAACACACTGTACCATGCTAAAAATATGTTCCCGGTGACATACTGTACATACTGTAAAATTTCTTCTAAAAAATAAAAATAAGCAAATAAGTTAACATTCCAACATTATTATTCTATTATTCGTTGTGAGTCAGATGTCTCATATAAAAATGATGCATGTGTTTAGATCATAGCCAGCCATGATCTTAGCCCACACACACACACAGGCTTTGACCCCCCGTACTTTCTGACATGCAGAGCAGAGATCAGTAACATAGAAATAAATACATGTTCATCCCGACTCATCTACAAGTTGCATGGGCTTAAAAACAGACAAATGTACACATACACGTACCGTACATGCATGCACACAAATAAACTAGCAACACACAAGCGCACATGTTCACGCTGGCACTGAGCAGTGACAGTGAAGTGTAAGCCCAGTGATTACAGTCACAGAAGAAGAGAGGAGCGAGGCGGAGAAAGGAGTGGAGGAGTGTAAAATGGGGACAGAGGAGGAGGAAGGAGGGAGGAAAGAAAAGGGCCGATTAATATGCATGAAGCTCGGTTACTCCATTTCTGTTTAAAGACTAAGAGATTGCCGATTGCTGCTGTTTTTTCACCGACCACCATCACCGACTGTTACTTGATTCATTTTCTCTTACGTTATTGATTTGTTCTTACATTTTTAATCTTGTTGTGGGAGGAGGCTATGGAAAGGCTTTTTTATTGGTTTGTTTCTTTGTTACAAACTGCATTTCAGACACCTTTAATGGGATGGCAGCAGTTTAATCTAAATACATGATGGAATAAGATGTTTAAATGATGGCCCCAAATAGTGCTTTTGTCCAAAAAGGACCACATCTTTACAATTGAATCACTAAGCACCAAGCACATGCTTTCCCAGACGGTTTTATCTCCATGATTTATAAATGTCAGCTGGTGCTGAACACCGATATGTTATCCATCATACTACTATGTCAAATGGTGAAAACATGTCACAAGTGGAAGCATCGCATTTCATTCTGTCAGTGGCATCTGCTGACATTACTTTGCAAGTACAGAATTGGCTCAGAGTAAGCGCAATGGTTCATCTTAGCTTAGTCTACCAGATGGCCAGACTGGGCCTTTGTTACCTACAGGTCTGCGTAGGACTGCATGACTGCGGAGGAGTAGAGCTAAAGATTGATTTAAGGGCAACAACGAGCCTCATGCATCAAAATTATATCGAATGTTTCTGATATTATTTTGGGATAAATGTCTTGTATGCTGGGGGGCTGTGATCAAAGTGCCGAACAAGCCGCAGCTGCACCTATAAACCAAAGCACAAACAATTTCATATAAAATCCAGCTGTAGTAAAGACAAGAAAAAAGGCAACAAGGTCCCCAATTCACCTGCCCGGGAGATGTATTTTGAGTGGATTGACGTGACAACATGCAGCTACTTTCCTAGTAAAATGTAGTTTAGCTGCCAAGTTGTCAGCTGCATGTCTGCCTTGCATATTGTTACTCTGTTAGCGTATTGTAAACCGCGCAACCCGCGTTAAGGTAACAATGTAGAGTACGAGGTCAGTAGTAATGTTATAGCCGTGAAGCTAGCAGTGAAGCGTCTTCAATTCCCTGCTTCTTGCTTGTCCTTTCTGATTAAAGTGAAGGATAACCACCAAAGTAAGCAACAAATGGGGCAAGGATTTCTTAAGATGGGTTGCAAGAAGCTGCTCTAACAAGTTTTAGTTTTATCGTGTTACTAAACCAGCAGTAGTGATGGGACCAATTAAGGTTTCTAATGCTTTAAAAGTCATAAAATGTGTCTGGATGTTATCATTATTATTACGCTGCTTAGTTGAATACTTGAATCTGATAGGTCAAGTCGGACATTTCAGAGGTTGTTTATACTCTTTAACAAAACGCTAAGCAAAATAATGTATAATAAATGCCAAAAGGGGAGAGGGGATAAACAGGAGGGATAATGAGGACTGGTCCGGAGGGGAAGTTGGGATAAGAGGACAGCAGGTGACAGTTTGCAGAAAAGAACATTAAGAACTGAGAATTCACGGAGTGAGATAACCCAAGGGCAGCGTCTAGTAATGTCTTTTAGAATCTATGTGTTGAGGGAGCTGAGAGAAGAGGAACGCATTTGGGTTAATCGTCACCAGTGAGGACCCAAGTCTCACGAGGGAAGGAGATGTAAAAAGACAGCCAGATATAACCTTTGTTCAGAACATCTGATCTGACTCAACATTAGTATTGCCCTTGGCAGTTGGGTAATGTTGAGTATGAAATGCATTGTGATCAGGTCATCAGGCTGCCTTCTGCAGTCATCTGCATTAAACAGTAAAGGCAGGACAGAGCGGGATATAGTATCATTATGCTGCCTCTGAATTTAAAATAGAAATTGACTATGGGGAGGTGGGGAATCATTTAGTGGGAATCAAGCATTAGAATAATAAGAAAAACTCAAAGCCTATTTTAGGAAATCCTTGTATTTAAACTTTTAAAACATTTGGAAAGCCTAGGTTATAAAGCCCTTTTTACTCAGTGAAATAAGAAAAGAAATGGAGCGGTAGAAAAAGCAACAAGTGGAAAAAAGGCATTTTAATTATGGGAACTCTTTTTTTTTGGTCTGTAACTTTCAGTTTTAGCAGCAAAAAAAAGAAAGAATGATTACCAAATCGGGATTTACTTATGTGTAATAATAACAGATAATGAGATTTGACTTTGTAATAATGCTTAAGATTGAATGTGCAGTAGACTGAGTTGACTACACCTGTCCTGGTTATTTGACATCGGCACAAAGCTTGCTGGACGAAACCAGGCCAGATAACTGCTACTGCATTGCAGATGAATCTCAAACCACACACACACACACACACACACACACACACACACACACACACACACACACACACACACACACACACACACACACACACACACACACACACACACACACACACACACACACACACACACACACACACACACACACACACACACACACACACACACACACACACACACACACACACACACACACACACACACACCTCTAATCATGATGAATTACAAGCCCATTCAACAGCCTCTAGCAGCCCCTGTCCAGAGATCACTGCCAACAAACAAGCGCTGTGATTGGCTGGAAACCTTGCCCAACAGACCTGTGCTGCATTCCTGTTTATATGTCTTGAATTGGGATGTACGTTTTTTTTGCAGCTGCATGGGGGTAGAACTGGCTGTGTGTGTTGGAAAGTAATCATATTACAAAAGTAAACCTAAATCTTTTCTTGTAGGTGCAGTGTGTTACAGTCCTAACTCCTATGCTATGGTTGTCTGGATATCTGACTCTCTGTGTGTGTGTGTGTGTGTGTGTGTGTGTGTGTGTGTGTGTGTGTGTGTGTGTGTGTGTGTGTGTGTGTGTGTGTGTGTGTGTGTGTGTGTGTGTGTGTGTGTGTGTGTGTGTGTGTGTGTGTGTGTGTGTGTGTGTGTGTGTGTGTGTGTGTGTCAGACAGAAAGAGTCAGATGAGAGTCCCGTGCTTAAGGCATGTAGGCACACAGGCGCATGTCCCTCAGCTGCCAAGTGCCTAGGGTGCCTTCTTTCGCATGACCCCCTCCCCCCCCCTCGGCTTCCACCTCCGTCTGCCAGTCCGAAGGAAACGCTCCTCTTAAGTTGCTGCATCCAGGGCTCTAAGATCAGCAACCTTACCTGCTGCCCCGAGAAACAGCACAACAACAAACACAACCTAGACCAAATCCCACTTCAGAAGTAGAAGGGCACGTCATCGCGGCGGACATAAAACCTGGCTGGAGCAGCCCATGTCAGATAGGTCATGGAGCTATGAATAGGACCTGGAGTAGAAGGAGTATGCAGCAGCTCTGCAGGCTTTAACGTTGCACTGCTGTTTCACAGAACATGGTTCATCCATTAGTGAGGAGCGCAGCGCAGGCCTCGCGCACCTCCCAGCCAGGAAAGATCAGAGCTGCTGTCAGATGCAGAGGCAGGGAGATGAAGCTGCGCCTCAGAAACTTGGTGGTAAAGCTGCGAGAAGATGCACTCCCTTATGAAGCAGCTCGAATGAAATGTATAGGTCAAATGATAGCACAATGTTTAGGTGATTTATTTATTTTTGTGCATTTAGCTTTGTCAGCCAATTGAAGGGATTAAGTTTACCTCCTGCCTATAGTGGTAGGATAATCTAGGATGAGTTTAATCTCATTAAAAAATATGACAAGATTAACTGCTGCCAAAGATGATGGAACACAGCACGCAAATAAGTCTTGTTTACGTTTTCTTTTTTTATATATAAAGTGCAGTTTTGATATATGTGTTGTTTTTTTCACAATGTGGTTGTGGACGATCATGTATTCCTACATTTAAAAAAGTTGGGACTAACTGTGTTCAACTGCTGAAAACAGCTACTGAAAACAGCTGCCTGCTGCTGGCTGAAAATCATATTAATGTAAAAGAGACTGATCAGGGTGAACCAAAAAAAAGTTGTTTGATAATAATCTGTAGGCAATGCATCTCCTTTTACATTATCACGTTATACTTTGCTATTAGAAATTGTCGATTACAGTTCTTTTGGAGTTAGGGTTATATTTGTGGTCAGAGATAAGACAGAGTGAAAACAGCAGAAGAACTCTGGTCTGGTTTGGTTTGTATCCTAGTCTAATAGATCTTAATGTCTGAAAAACTGAAAATGTGTACATTAGTACGTCACTGCACATCATTTTATGAGTGAGGGAAGCTAGTTTTCAGCTGTTCAGTTTTCATAATATCCGCTGCAGCTTTTAATGGTATGTTGAAATTAGGTCTGCACGATATATAAAAATTTGATTTATATTTTCTGAAATAAGAAAAAAAATATAGGAAATGTTGCTATGGGGAAATTAATGTGCCGTGGAAATGATCCTGCCTCTGTTCCACATCATATCACCACAACATGGGGAGTATACTTTTACAAACGCCCGGCACACAGTATTGATATCCTAAAAAGTGTTTAATAAAAAAGGCATTATGGACAAAAGAAAATGTTGACTGACAAATCATGCAGTGCTGATTGAGACACTTGTGAGAGACAAACAGATATGCCCAAACACTTCAGGTTGCTGCCCTTTGCTAATGCCGGTTAAAATGCCTGCTCCACCACACTCGACATTCTTACACACGTGCGGTGGCCCAATATATATATGTGTGTGTGTGTGTGTGTGTGTGTGTGTGTGTGTGTGTGTGTGTGTGTGTGTGTGTGTGTGTGTGTGTGTGTGTGTGTGTGTGTGTGTGTGTGTGTGTGTGTGTGTGTGTGTGTGTGTGTGTGTGTGTGTGTGTGTGTGTGTGTGTGTGTGTGTGTGTGTGTGTGTGAAGGCAGGGTAATCGTCAAGTGTTAGTGTGGTGCCACCTGGCAGGGCCTTGGGACCAAGGCTCCAGTTACGGGGGGAGGGGGGGCCAGCAGGAGATTTACACGGGGCAAGTGGTGGTGGGAAGAGCCACAGCAACCACTGTGGGCCGGATTGGTCTTCATGGTCATCGAATTTAGCCTTGGCTTTGGCTTAAACCGTTACTGGCTGCACAGCATGTGACACTAATTAAGGTGCTTTAAAGATATATTTTAACAGGGCAAACCATTACGATTATATGGTTAAATATTGTGTGACATGAAGCATCCAGAGTTATCTCAAATAAGTGTAACGGTGGAGGGAGCTTAACTTTATATTCAACTCACAAGCAATCACTATTAAAGAACTCATAGTTGAGAGCCTTTAGGGCTTTGGCGCCGGGGGCTAGCGGAGATTCACTCTAGCGGAGATTCACGCATCATCAACTGGCTTCAGACAAGGCAAGCTAGCTGAACAGCTAGCTCTGCCGACGGGCAGTGGCGGACTGGCCATCGGGACGAATCCCGATAGACCGGTACTGAAGTGGGCCGGTCCGATGATGTGGGCCGGTCGGATAGGTCACTAGCCCCCCCACCCCCCCATCGACAATTTACTAGCGGAATTTACTTGCGGTACCGAGGTGGGCCGGTCGAGAGTCCCGGGCTGAATTTTAGTCCCAGTCCACCCCTGCCGACGGGTCTCTGTGGTCTCGCGCTGACTGCTACTGGCCTAGCAGCAGGATCCATCTCCACACAATCGGAGGACTGGGGGTCCGCACCGAGGGCTAAAGGCATAGCAGCGGAGATCCACGCATCGCCGGCTGGCTTCAGACAAGGCAAGCTAGCTGAACAACTAGCTCTGCCGGAGGACTGTGGGTCCACGCCGATGGCTAGCAGCCTAGCAACAGAGAACCACAAACAAACAGCTAGCTCTGTCTGCTCCACTGTCAACAACTGCACCGAGGTAAAGCCTAGTAATCCGGTATTTAAAAAACACTGTTACACAAAAATGTTTCAAACAGTGAATCAAGCAAAAATAGTGTGGGATCCTCGGTGCAAGCCGAAGGGACTATTCAGTGGACATTTAAATTTCCGCAGCATTTGCAATAAACATGAATCGCTTGAACATCTCCTCCTTGATTCCAATATTGACTGTTTGGGAATATCTGAATCTTGGCTAAAACAGTCGTCACCATCAACTATTGTATCTATGTCAGGATATAATGTGTTTAGGAAGGACAGACTGAAGGGAAAAGGAGGTGTTGCTTTATGCGAGGAATACCATTACTTGTTGGGAGACTTCTCTTCCAGCTAATATTGAGTTTGATTGTGTTGGTGTGGAAATCAAACTATCTGAGGAAATGTCCCTCACCATGATTTGCCTATTTTGACAACACACCGCTAAGGTGGATTTCTATGATCAGGTAAAACTCATGCTGAATTTCTGTGACTCCAACAAAGAGCTAATCATTTTTTGGAGACTTTAACATAAACTGGAATGACAAACAAAATAGAAAGAACTTAAAACGGATCACGGATAAACACAACTTAATACAACTAATTGATCAACCGACTAGAATAACCAAAACCTCTAAGACTATGATAGATTTATTATTCACTAACAAAGCTGACAGAATAGTTAAAACCTACAACTTCCTGACTGGTCTTTCTGACCATAATGTTATTCTTTTTACCAGGAAACTCACAAAAAAAGGTTCATGGCCACAGCTAAAACCCCTGCCTTGGGTTCTCGCTTCATCCCCAAAAACCTGCAACAACGTTTTATGGATGCAGTGAAAATGATTGATTGGGGGGACACTCTGTCCTCTGAAGATAATGGTGAAAACAGTGATCTTTTTATATCTAAAATTAATGATACAATGTCTTCCTTCTCAAGGAGAGGGTGCCTTAGGGACAGAAAGGAACATCATCTTCCCTGGCTAAATCTACAATGCAGGAATTTGATTAAATCTAGAGACCAACTATTAAAGCAGAGCTTGAAATCCGGACTAACAACTGATAGACAGAAATTCACTCACGCTCGTAACAAGGTAACAGAAACAATAAGACAAGCCAAAGCGAACTTCTTCATCAATATAATTGAAGGTGCGAAAGGTAAAGGTAAAAATTATAGACCTATCAGCATCCTCCCCTGTGTCTCTAAGATTTCGCTCCACTCCACCCAATGTAGTTTGGTTTTCGTGCTCAACACTCCACTGAGACAGCTAACTGTGTCTTTGAGGAAAGGTTAAATGTATGTTGGACACAAGCTCATATGTAGGTGCTGTCTTCCTTGATCTCAGGAAGGCTTTTGACACTGTTGACCACCAAGTGCTCCTTACAAATTTGACTCATTTCAATTTTTCTGCAGTTTCTATACATTGGTTTGAGTCTTACTTATCGAACAAAAAACAGTGGGTTTTGTTCAACGGTACCAAATCGCCCTACCTTGTCAACCCTGTTGGGGTTCCACAAGGTTCCATTCTTGGACCATTACTGTTTTCTCTGTACATTAATGACTTGCCTAATGTATGTCCTGAGTTAAATGTGCAAATGTATGCCGATGATGCGGTCATCTTTATACACAGGAAGAACACTGAAATTATCTCATCTTGTCTCTCACAAGCTTTGGACAAGGTTCCACGCTGGCTGAACAAAATGTGCTTACAGTTAAACGTACAAAAACAGTATGCATGATGTTCAGTAAACGACCAGTCAAAAACGGAGCACAAATAGAACTAGTCTCCCAGTTCAAGTATCTTGGAGTCATATTGGACTCAAACTTTACTTTTAAGAAACACATCAAGAAAGTATCCAATACCATTCAATTCAACTTGCAACATTTTAAACAAATTAGACCTTTCTTAACTGTCAATGCTGCAAAGTCATATCTCCACTGTATGATTCTATTCCACATTGAATACTGTTTGACAAACTGGTCGTTTGCTTGTGCCACAAACCTGAAACCCATAGAACAGCAATTTTAAGTATTTTTATAAATGTTTACATGGACTGCCCCCCCCCCCCCCCCCCCCAAAGGTCAACTCAAAGAATGGTTGAGAAACAAACAGACGTGCAATCACCGCTAATTGCACTTTAATACAAGGGTATCTCCTCTTGCAATTTATGTAGCTCTTGTATCATCTCTTGCACTTTATATGTCGTTGCTGTTATATTGTACTACCATGTAATAAATACTTGTGTATGCTGCTCTTGCTCTTTTGCACTTGTTGCATATCATGTATTTTGTTTTTGCTATGTTTGTAAAAATGTAATTTTCTTAAATGTTTTATGTGAGGGACTGCTGATGGAAATTAGCTCAAAACTATATCTGGCACTTTTACGCTTGACACATTTTAATGTTTTAAGTGTTCATTATTGTGCATTGTCCCTGTCAAATAAACGATTAAATGAAATGTTTTCATATATATGATCCGGACTTTCCTTTTTTTTCTTTAAAAGATTTTTTAAGGCAACCCATGCTTTTGAAAGGGGGAGAAAGAGAGGATAGCACACGGCAAAGTGTCCCAGGCCTGATGCGAACCTGGGTCCGCCAGTTCTATCAATTGAGCTATACGGCCGCCCTGCAGAGTATATTTATGTCAATCAACTATTCAATTACATAACAAAGTGTTAAAGCTACAGTCAGAAGTTCATGGAACACTGCTTACTTTCCTTCATTCATTCATCAGGGACAACATTAACAGTAAAAACTGCGTTTCTACGACTGTGTCACAAGCTTGTGTAACTTCCCTTTCTCTTCCTTTGCTCATACACAAACCCCAAAGTGATAAAAGCGTTGTCTGATGCAGCGCCACCTGAAAGGGTAATAGCTTTTAGACATCTTATATAACTGTCAACGCTGTAGGTGTGGAGGTGACTACTGGGACAGAGAAACTATGAACAAATGAGTCATTCTCATATGGTTACACATACTTACTTGAAGTAAGTGAAATTCAACTTTTGTTTGTTCGTTGTTTGGTTTCAGCGCCAATATACACTGAACAAAAACATAAATGCAACACTTTTATTTTTGCTCCCATTTTTCATGAGATGAACTCAAAGATCTAAAACATTTTCTACATACACAAAATAACCATTTCTCTCAAATATTGTTCACAAATCTGAAAGAATCTGCTTCTCCTTCTCCTTTGCCGAGATAATCCATCCCACCTCACAGGTGTGGCATATCAAGATGCTGATTAGACAGCATGATAATTGCACAGGTGTGCCTTAGGCTGGCCACAATAAAAGGCCACTCTGAAACGTGCATTTTTGCTTTATTGGGGGGTCTGGGGGGGTCCAAAAACCAGTCAGTGTCTGGTGTGAGGGTTAGGGTAATGTTGTGAATCGAGTGGCCCATGGTGGTGGTGGGGTTATGGTATGGGCAGGCGTACAGTGGGGGAAAAAAGTATTTAGTCAGCCACCAATTGTGCAAGTTCTCCCACTTAAAAAGATGAGAGAGGCCTGTAATTTTCATCCTAGGTACACCTCGACTATGAGAGACAAAATGAGAAAAAAAAATCCAGAAAATCACATTGTCTGATTTTTAATGAATGAATTGGTAAATTCCTCGGTAAAATAAGTATTTGGTCACCTACAAACAAACAAGATTTCTGGCTCTCACAGAACTGTAACTTCTTCTTTAAGAGCCTCCTCTGTCCTCCACTTGTTAACTGTATTAATGGCAACTGTTTGAACTCGTTATCAGTATAAAAGACACCTGTCCACAACCTCAAACAGTCACACTCCAAACTCCACTATGGCCAAGACCAAAGAGCTGTCAAAGGACACCAGAAACAAAATGGTAGACTTGCACCAGGCTGGGAAGACTGAATATGCAATAGTTAAGCAGCTTGGTGTGAAGAAATAAACTGTGGGAGCAATTATTAGAAAATGGAAGACATACAAGACCACTGATAATCTCCCTCGATCTGGGGCTCCACGCAAGATCTCACCCCGTGGGGTCAAAATGATCACAACAACGGTGAGCAAAAATCCTAGAACCACACGGTAGAACTTTTTGGTAAAAACTCAACTAGACGTGTTTGGAGGAAAAAGAACACCATACCTACTGTGAAACATGGGGGTGGAAACATCATGCTTTGGGGCTGTTTTTCTGCAAAGGGACCAGGACGACTGATCCGTGTAAAGGAAAGAATGAATGGGGCCATGTATCGTGAGATTTTGAGTGACAACTTCCTTCCATCAGCAAGGGCATTGAAGATGAAACGTGGCTGGGTCTTTCAGCATGACAATGATCCCAAACACACCGCCCGGGAAACGAAGGAGTGGCTTCGTAAGAAGCATTTCAAGGTCCTGGAGTGGCCTAGCCAGTCTCCAGATCTCAACCCCATAGAAAATCTGCCCAGCGACAGCGCCAAAACATCATTGCTCTAGAGATCTGCATGGAGGAATGGGCCAAAATACCAGCAACAGTGTGTGAAAACCTTGTGAAGACTTACAGAAAACGTTTGACCTCTGTCATTGCCAACAAAGGGTATATAACAAAGTATTGAGATGAACTTTTGTTATTGACCAAATACTTATTTTCCACCATAATTTGCAAATAAATTATTTAAAAATCAGAAAATGTGATTTTCTGGATTTTTTTTTCTCATTTTGTCTCTCATAGTTGAGGTATACCTAGGATGAAAATTACAGGCCTCTCTCATCTTTTTAAGTTGGAGAACTTGCACAATTGGTGACTGACTAAATACTTTTTAGCCCCACTGTATGTTATGGACGATGAATACAGGCCACTCGATTCACAACATTACCCTAACCCTAACCCTCACACCAGATACTGACTGGTTTTCGAACCGCCCCAGACCCTTCCAATAAAGAAAAAATGCATGTTTCAGAGTGGCCTTTTATTGTGGCCAGCCTAAGGCACACCTGTGCAATAATCATGCTGTCTAATCAGGATCTTGATATGCCACACCTGTGAGGTGGGATGGATTATCTCGGCAAAGGAGAAGTGCTCATTATCACTGATATTTTCAGATTTGTGAACAATTTGAGAGAAATGGTTATTTTGTGTAAATAGAAAATGTTTTAGATCTTTGAGTTCATCTCATGAAAAATGGGAGCAAAAACTAAAGTGTTGCGTTTATATTTTTGTTCAGTGTATGTTGAAGGGCCCTATCATGATTTTTGGGGTTTTCCCTTTCCTGTAGTGGTTTAGGTTTTTGTGCATGTAAATGGTCTGCAAAGGCTAAAATACCAAAGTTCCCTTAAGAGGGAGTTTCTCTCCGACACTCCCCCCCCTGCCTAAAATGCCTCCATTGGACTCATTTGTTGACTTCTGTAGCATAGTGACATCACTATGTAACACTCGCTTCTATTGGTTAGCGCTCCAACACATAGGGTATAGGCTAAGCGCCGGGACTTCTCTAAGCAGTTGACCAATCTTAACAGAGCCAGCCAGCTAACCAATCAGAGCAGACTGGACTCTGGTTTCAGACAGAGGGTGAAAAGAGGTGCTGCAGCACAGGCAGTATGAGAAAAATAAAGAGCTTTTTGAACATTAAAGCGTGTCACAGTAGAGGCACAAAATACAATTATAAAAACTCAAAGCTTAGCAAAATACGGCTTCTTTAAGTTCTGAAGACATTGAAAACACCTTGGATGGAGAAGAACGGGGATGTGCTTACCTCTTGCGGATAACTTTTTGGTGTTGATTATTTTGGCGGCATACTCCTGTCCTGTACACAGCTTAACACACCTGCGCACCACTGAAAAGGCTCCCCTGTAAATACACAGAAAAAAACAATTTACTAATCTCTGTTAATTTCTGTATGTTAAGAATATATGTGATATCTCCCTAATTGCATTATTCATGTTCTTTTGATACAAGGGCAACACCAGCATGCCCGCAAGTTCTTGACGAATGACACAGATAGCTCAACTTAATGAATCTTCATAAGATTTTGCTGAACATTTTTTTCATGGCTGGCATTTTTTTTCAGCCAAATGTAGAAGAGACCTGATGCCACTCACTCCAGTTAACTGCGGCTAGCTCCATTAAAAGACTATGCTGCCAGGATTTGTCTTCCAAATAGGTTCCCATGAGGCTCCCCATACACAGTAAGCATAACTTAAATAACATGCACACATGCGGCGTGGAGAGACGGGGCTAAAATGGGCTCTTAAACACAATCCCTGCATTAGTGAATAGGTATTTTACCTTGAAGAGCCTGTCACGAAGCACACATGTTGCACCAGTCCCACAACCAAAGCATGATGACTTACAGCTACCTCATGTAAACTTTAGTATGTGATTCCGTGATCTAATTGTGCATCTGCTGCCGTGTGGAGAAACTACACTTCAAAGGTTTGAAGGAAATTGTGACTGGAAACACTATGTGGATGGATTTGGCCATAAGAAGGTCACATGTCATCAGCCTCAACAGAAAAATATCTCCCTTTAAAAACCAGAGAGCCGGCGACAGAGAGGCTTCACAGCCTGACCTGTTAAGTTAGATCTGCCCAGTCTTGCTACCACAGTTTACAGTGAAAAGGTGGACTGGTGCCACTGGTCTGCCTCCACACTGAGGCAGTTAAAGACAACCAAAAAGGTCAGGGTCAAAGGTGAACTCTGCGAGACCAGCTGACCTGAGACCTTAATAAGCAGACAGTGGGGGAAATGTCTATGGGGAGACACAAAACCCAGCAGACTTCACAGGGAATTTCAATACGGTTTAGGCGCTTGATAAAAACAACTGAATTCAAAATGCTACATCTCATGGTAAGGATTGTCTGGGTAGTTTAGTTCCAGTAGATCAACACGCTTACAGAGAGCTTTTCTACAGTAACCATATGTAGCGAAACAGGACCTAAAGGCAAGAAACTCTCTGAAACACGGTTGTGTATAAAACACTGCATGACCGACACCAGCAACACACACAACCAACCAAATAACTGACACCAAACTCCACAGCTGTGCCTGGAAAGTTCCCACTGTGAGGTAAGTGATCAGGGCTAAATTTGCTAACACACATACACAGTTAAATAGGGCAACACGTCATGATTCATTGCTTTTAGAAAAGTCTGGTTTGACACCAAGAAGAGTAGACTTGGAGTGTATTGTAACGGGATTACTCCGAGCTTCTGGTGTACAGTTACAGTTTCACATGTTGCCTGTGGTGTTGAGGACTGTGGATTAGGGTTTGTAAAGCTACACTCAGAAGCTTCAAGCGTAACCGAGGCAAAAAAGAATACCAAAATCAGAGAAAAGTTATGAGTTTTTGAATAACTTGTTTGAGCGTCTTAATTTCGTAATGAATAACTATGACATAAATCCACATTCAAGCTTGTAACTGTTTGTTTTATTGTGAAAATATTCCAGAATGCATGGTTTAAACAGGATATTTTGAAATATATTTTAATTATAATTCATTCAAATGTTTTGTCATTTTATATGCCTGCATATGTAGAGTATAAGAATGTGTTTGATTATTAACTTTATAAGACCTTGTGTCAAAACATTGAAGTAGAACCATACCAGTGTTAAAGGGCCCATGTCATGGCCATTTCTACTGATCATAATTCCATTGTTGAGGTATACTAAAATAGATATATACTGTGCAATTTTCCAAACTCACATTGGTTTCTCATACAGCATCTCTGTAAAGTATGTGTATTCACCGGTATTCACTCACTGTTCTAAACGGCTTGTTGGAGCTCCTGCCCCCGCCTCCTTGTGAGCCCAGTCCGATTGGTCAGCTCGGCCACTCTGTTCTGATTAGTCAACCCCCAGAGAGGCTCCGCCCATGTCTAACACAGTGCTTTTTTCGGCTCGGAGCGGAACATCAGTTTCACAATGGCGTCGGTACAGCTGTATATGTTTAAACCGGAGTCCGATCCTAAAAGTGAGACAGACCAACGTGATAGACCTGATCCACCGTCCCAAACTAGACTAGAGCAGACGGTTTCACAGTGTAAAGTTTTTTATTTAGTATCGCTCTTACATTTCAGATGTAAGTTACAACATTATGTAGCCAGCTCGCTGAAAACACCAACAGTAGCACACAACATTATATGCCAAGATATACACCATACATATTTGTCAAGTCAATAGACTATTATATGCCCTTTTATTTCTTCCTTAGTAATTGAATGTTTTTTTTTTTAAAACCTCGCCATAGTTGGTTTAATTGCTAAACGTGTTATTTTACAAATATCTTACCTTCCTATAGGTAACTCGAATGAACCAAGTCCCAGCACCTATTATGTGCATGGTACACCACCCACGACTAGCCAAACTGTCTCAACCCATACACCCTGCAGAACCTCCATAACATGTACAGATTTGATTATGGACCTTTGAGGCATAGAACGGGAGAAGAGTAAGTTATTCTTACCTGTAATAAACTAACACTGGTTTTTTTGAAAAATCAAATCATGGTTTGCTATATATGAATGATATGTTATAGGAGCAAATAATTCAGGTAAGAAAGGCTACTAAGTATTTCCATCAAACTTTATTTTTAGAAATGTACAAAATGAACATGCGTAAATATACATATATACACGGTATATTATCCATTCCTCCCCTTATAGGCGTTTTCTGCATCTTGTCTATCGCAGCTTTGTAAGCTGGTGCTGGGGCTTTTTAGGACAAGGCATCAGAGTGGTCATCCCGTCATGTGTTGTCCGCCGGATACGCCAGGAGTTCCTGACGAAATCAAATGCAAATCACAAAATATTAGAGAAACTTAGTTGTTTTAGGTTTGTTAGCTTAATAGCTAGATTAATATGCTAACCTACGTTTGCTAGTTGTTTAGTGTAATATGCCAACCTACTATGAACAACAGCTAGTGGTTCGTATTAGGCTAGCAAGAACATGTTTACAATTGCAATTTTATACGGGTAGTCTGCTATCTTCGGTCATTCATTGGAGCTGGCATAAAAACAATGTTTTCCCTAGCAAACTCATGTCTAGCTCTTGGCAGCCTTCTTTTTTAGCTCGGTAGCATACACGCTAGGAACGCCGACTATAATGTAATTAAGTTTTGCGACTGACCGTACGGTAAATCACCCGGAGTATACTGTCTGAGTATTTTGTGTGTGAATGCAGACATTCTCCTGCTATGAGATATTGTCAGGCATCTACTGACATTGGAGTTGATATATGGCAGCGACGTGCAGTCAGGGGAGGCAGGGGAGGCAGAGCCTCACCTGTCATACTCCAATGTAACGGAAAACAACTAAAGAAAAACTAAATAGTAATAATAATAAAATGTTTACACTGATCTATGATGTAAGTGTGATTTATGTATGATTCCAATCGCTTTTTAAAGTGAAAATCAGCAAATTTGCCGAGCTCCGCTACAACTACGGGTAGCGATGAGAAGTGAGGCAGGGACGAGCTCTGCCTCTCGTAAGCCCACAGTAACTTGCTGGAGCGCAGGCACTAATTTAGCGCGGGCACTTATTTTGTGAGCGCGCTCAAGCCAGTTACTGTGGGGTAAGGTGAGGCACAGATGAGCTCTGCCTCACCTCAGAATGTGTCACCACACAGAAACTGGCTGGAAAGCGGGCCCTAAGCGCATGCCTGTTACCATCTAACTGTAGGTCACCAATGTAATGTTTGTAAATCCCTTTATTAAATGTATCCTCGCTATCCATAGTCTCTAAATAACTTATTTAACGTATATATGATATTTAGGCTCGCTGGTCTCATCATATAACGCAGTGGTTCTCAAACTTTTTCTGTCATTCCCCACTTTGAACAGGTGGGCCTTTTCAAGCCCCACCTGTTCCTCATCGCTCCAATAAAATGGTAGGCCAAGCTTAAAATGGTCAAATGTATCGTTCTATAACAGGGTGCGCCGGTACCGCACCCGCCGCCGGTACCGCACCCGCCGCCGCAAACACCCGCCTTTGCCAGGCTCCGGCGGATCCGTCGCTGTGAAAGTCCACCGCCATTGCGAGTCTCCGGCTGTAACAGCCCACTAACGCCCGCGAGGAACCAGGTTCGATTCCGGCCTGAGGTCCAAAAAATTAATTACATTTTTTTTAATAAAAAAAAAAAAGAAAACCTACGACCCACCTATCACATCTCTGCACCCCACCAGTGGGGCGCACACAGGTTATTGTTGGTACTGTTACTCTACGCCAGGGGACGGCAACCCCTGGCACGCGTGCCAGCATTGGCACGCGGCACCGTAACCAGTGGCACACTAGGAATAAGTGGAATAAGTGTGCAAAATATTTAAATTAATTTTCGGATCCTGAACGCGAGACCGCCGCCAGAGCGCGTCTCCCCGTTACCTGCAGAAGGAAGCCATGCACGCAACGCAGCCCCGCTCTCTTTATCTCCAGGTGACTTTCTGCCGCTTTCCTCCGTGGTGCAGTTTTGATCGTTTCACCACGGAGGAAAGCACTTCACTAATTTCAGTACCCATAAGGAGCTGTACAAATGACGCAGTTTTTGCGTGGCTGTGTTTATTTAGTTGAAAGCCCAGTGGCGATCTGCTCATCTCTCATCGAAATAATATGCTACAAAGGGGCGGACTGGCCATCTGTGTGTTGAACTTTCCTGTCGGCTCCCAGAGCGTAGTCGAGGAGGGCAGAAGCAACAAGCTTCAGGTTCAATAACCCACTTTAGCTTAAATGACTGGAGAGAGGCGAGCTCTTCTTGGGAGGACGTTGCATTTATTTAGCTGTTCTTCTGTTTCACAAAATACATCACAGACCTCTGTTTTTCTGCTTTCCCGTTTCACTTCCAGAAACATACACACGTTCCATCACTGTTGCTCTACCATTCACAAACACACATGCACAAGCCGCACCCCTCTCTCTCTCTCTTAAAGGGACAGTGATCTCATCTCACTCTGCATGACCCTAATATCATAACTTGTGTGTTCTGGAGAATCACAGAACGGACGATCGGCCTTATTATTATGTCATTTAAACCAATTATTTAAATGTGTATGTTAAATTTGGCATCATGTAAGTTGCGCTGACAGGTCCACACACTGCTTCCCCGCAGCGAGGCTCCCCCGCCCTCCTTCTGATAGTTGACGAGCGTCAAGCTCCTCAACCCCCCCCCCCCCGTTGATAATTCTCGACCGTTGGCACGCTGATAACATTTTTTTTTTTTTTTTAAATGGCACTTCATATCAAAAACGTTGCCGACCCCTGCTCTACGCAGAGACGGTAGACACAAACAACAAACTAGACTTTTGAAACTACAGGAAGATAAGGAGGACTTTTACAAAAAACTAATAGAGATTGTTATCCAGAAGGAGAGCATGGACTTAATCTTCAAGTCAAGGTAAGACCACAATTGTAATGAAAATGGGATCTTACTAAGAAAGAACAATCCAATATTTAGATTTTGGGTATCCTTTTGTTGAACGGTCTGTTTAAAATGAATCGAAGCATCAGACTAAAAAAGCTTTTGAAAATAAACTGATATTTTGATTAAGGTCAAAATATAATATTTGTAAATCTGACTCCCGAAAAACGTTTACCCATTTAAACAGTCGTGGTAGATACCTTGTTTGTTTTAAACATCATAAATACACAAACAACAATGAATACTTACAGGTTGTGTACCCGAATCTCCCGCTGGTCCAAACAAAGTAAGAACAGCATCGTTCTTCATGGGCCCTTTAACTGAATCTTATTTCATCAACATTGGAGCCAGCCCTTTCTTCGAGGCTTGCTGTGGTGTTTGTATTTAAGTACGGCAGACATCACATAAATGGGATAAACATACTAGAGCAATGGCACTACAGTATGCTTAAATGTCACAAGTCCCGTTAAGAAATCGACACCATTAGAGAGTGAGGGTGCAACAATTAGTTCTGCTCAGATGTTGGATTATTATTACAAAGTCACAGTGAGCGTTATCATGAGGATTTCAAGCCTCTCACACGTGCGCTCTTTCCTTCAGGCTTGGTGTGACTGGATCAATATTAAGATTGGTCTATGAAAGATGTTATGCTGTGCAGGATGAACAGATGAGTCTCTCTCTCTTACAAAGAGAGCTTCAAAGCCAGCGCATTGACTGAAGTATATTGTGTACAATTAATCGCAATTTAGTGAAATCACAAAATCGTTGCCCAAAAAGAAAAGAAGAAAAAACGTGTATATACTGTGTATATATATATATATTCTCATTTGCTTTGAGTTTTTTGAGACATTTAGTTTAATATGATTTAAAAGCAGAGAAAAAGTGGAAAATCTAAAAATGTTTCTGAAAGCAGCATGCTGGGCAAGAAAAATGCCCTTCTTAGTGGGTATCTGGTTAAAAACATGCCCCAGTATCAAACAATCACCCATGTAGACTTGAATGGTGGCTCTGAAATACATGTGGTAGCACCTTATTAAAAACCGGAGCAAGTATAGTAAATTAAAATGGTGACCCAGTTTCACAACAAAAAACATCTGCATACATTTCTGAATTCAGTACTGCCTAACTTCCCTTGCTGCTTACTTTCCATACATTATGTATGTTCCAACTAACATAGTTTCAATATCTAATATTGCAATGTCATTACAAATATGAGTCCTAAAACCCGGGTTATTAGTTAGCATTTTACCACTTCCGGTTCCCTCGTCTCAAACAAGTTTGTGGTTAGATGCCTGCTAACTGTTGCTAACCAGTGGCTAAATGAGACTTCTTAATGTCATCAAGTCAAACACGCGTATGTTTACAGTTTAGCGGTAGTGATGCAAGAGCCATGCAACCACGATGTAGTCTGTTTATAGTCTAATGTTAGCTTTTTACTACAAATGTGTTGCAATATGTGGAGATTACACTGCTGAACAACATGCAAGTATAATCTTGTGTTTGCTACAGAGTTTATTTTACGTAATATTGCAAAATAAATGTTTTTGAAAAGATACCTTAAATATTAAAACTTTCAAAAGAGAACATGTAGTCTGACTATTGGTTCAGTGGCTTTTGAAAAACGTAATCCAGGACTATGTACTGTTGGAAAATTAGACTACTTCCAATCATTTATTAAAATGACATGGAGATTCTAATCTTCATTCCATGAAACCCACATGAATATAACAGACACCGTAATATTTTGGTTGCAGTTATCAGATATGGCTGACTTAACGGCATGGGGCCAATCAAGCTGTCGGAAACTAACAAGAGATATGCATAATAATCAAAGAACAAAGGCTAGATGCCAACACTCTTCAGCATCATTGTGTAAACAATGTGCGCCTGATGGGGAGTGATTTCTACATTGCCTAACTCCTCGACCATATAGAACATCTATAGTGTTGCAATATGGAGATTTAAACTGGAAGGCCTCCAGTGCTTCATGTAAAGTTTTGGTGACCCCACCTTGCTGACTTCATGTTCAGTTTTTATCTTGTTTAAATAATTATCCAATAATGTTATACATTACTTTTAAGATGCACCAAACTTGTTTTGTTTTTCATCTACTAAAAAGGTATTTTTATATTACTGTTGACTTTATATTCAAACCTTTTAATCTCATGTCACCACTCTTCATTTTTTGCATTACAGATATTCGTTGATGATGGTTATCTAATGACAGCACAACTTCAAAAAGTGTATATAGTTTTTTGAAATGCAATATTTGGTCCTTGGATGAGGAGTCATTTTTTGTCTGTTTTGAGTCATTACATACCACTAAAAAAAAATGTGCATACAGTTAACATATTATCTGCAACCACAATGCTGCATAGGAGCTCCTAAGTGTCTGCAATGAAGGTGTTCAATTACTTGTGTTTATACACAATGTGTCCATATAGATGCCATTCATTCAGAGCTTTACATAGATGAACATAGAAGATTGCCTAAAAAATGTCATATTAAGCCCAATAGACTTAACGTTTTTTTAAGCTTTGCAGATGACATTAATGTATTCTTCAAGAGGATATCTGATCAAACTAGTGAAAAACTGTCATCTTTGCAACCATAAAACATAACTTTTTCTGCACAACAGTTGTCATCTGTGGTTTAAAAAGTTGCAGCACATTTCTGACACCCCACGTGTTTCTAAATTGTAACGGGACGGGAGGCTGGTGCACCTGATGTAACGGCAAATTCTGACGTTACTGTTGCATTTTACTTTGGATTTTGGGGCCATTTCGAAACATGCATGACAAAATATTCAGAAAAGAACAAGCATGTGTTCGAAAGAGACCTCCACTCACACATGGAGCGAGAGCAGCATATTTTCACACCTGTCACACCGAAAAAGCACACACTCAAACGCGCACACGCACACACTGGTTTGCAGAGTCGCACAGCTCTGCACTGCCTGTAAACCAGCCTTCCTAACGCTGCTCCATTTACACCACACAACACCCGCAGAAACAAGCAAAACTAACACATTAAAACCGGATACTCACTTCCCCAGCTCCTCGTACAGTTGACATTCGTCAGTGAATCGCGTACAGGTTGTCGTGGCCATGTCTCTCCTCTATCTTTTACTTTCTCAACTCCGGAAAAATGCGGGGCTTCTTGCACTAAATTAGCGTTTAAAATACAGCTCCACCCAGCAGCTAGACGGCCGTTGGAGCGTTGAAATGCCTTGTCTGAGGTGCCAAGTGAAGGAGGGTTAGGTACGGAAAGACGAAGCGACCAGGGTGGGTGCTCTCTCTCCTTCTGAATCCAATATCTGACAGCCACAGCGCTCACAGAGACCCGTCATCAAGCCACCTGGTCAACGGGAAGCGACTTCCGGCTGCAATTTTCAGAATAAAACTAAGCTTTGGTATTTAAAGGTAGGGTAGGTACGAATGGAGAAACCGGCTTGAGTAAACTAGAATTTGAAAGTACACAACCGGTCTAAAAATCTGCCACTTCCTTACAGAGCCCCTCCTCCAACACATACGAACGCGCACATGACCAATGAGGGCACGAGATAAGTTTGTGCACGAACTGGAAGGCTGACAGGCAGGTAGGCCATCCAGTTATCTGCCGCGGGCCAAGGCAGATAATTGGACTTGCTTTTTACAGCGCCACGGCTTCCATAGACGAAATATTTGTATATATTTATTGTCAAAGCATTACATTTATTCATTGCTATCGGGATGTTAAGAGCATTCCGTGGAATATAACAAAAAGTGTTTCAGAAGTGAATTATCTAACCTACCTTTAAATGCTGTCTATGATAAAAGGGACTTTATTAACGAAGCAGGTCATATAAGCTGTTTCAGTTTTGTTCAATTGATAACTATGACTATGTAATTGAAATTGAGCCTCTTCGCAAATCATTATAAATGCAGACACTGAACTTGCGATTAGTTAGCAGGTTAGCAAGGCTAGGCTATAGCTATGAAAACTGAGAAAAGAACATACACTACATGGAAAAAGTCATCTTTAAGTGAGGAAAAAAAAAGTTTCTTCCCCTGCAATAATTAAAATATTCTGATTGATTGATTGATTGAATGATTGTGTTTCTTTTCAGGTTTCAGGTTTCTATTCGCCGGTAGTCTGCAATCAGAAATGCAGACAATGTACCCTAACTGGTAGTTTTTAATTAAACAACCTATGACATATGTTGTTGTTATACTTTAACATAATCACAGTGATATAGTAGCCTATATTAAAATGAAGAACATATAACATGTATTTGCATTGTGCCATCACTGACTTGAAGGGTTTGCAGCTTTTCTGACAAAAAACATTAACCGTACATCAATTTACTTTATTTTGAAAGCAAAATCACCAGATTTCCGGTCTTGTGCTGATTAATTTTCCCATCTTGACACAGTCAGCTTTATTTGGTGACAGCAGCTTCACTTCTGACCGACATTTGAGGTGATTTCTGTCGCTCCCTTGTGGGCAAATTGTGTAACAGCAAGTCGCGGCACTGTAATCGAACCCACCTCCCTCCGGCACTGTGCGTATTTCCAAATAGGGACAAATATGAGAGCGCTGTTTTGTGCCTTCTTCAACCATGCGTGTTGTATGTATATATTTTTGCATGATACGTAATACAACTCAAAAGGGCTTTTATTAAGACCTTTCCTCTTATGAATTACACTGTACACTGAGAATGTACGATGACGTTATTTGCTTAACATCAAAGGAATTACAATATTTGTTAAAAAGTCAATAAAGCATACATGTCAGATATATTCATGTTCTGTTGCACGACAACTTTTGTGCTCCACCTTTAATTAGAACGATTAAAAGATGTTAGTCTTTCTTTAGTTGAACAACAGTGAAAGACACTTCAATCAAGTTCAGTTAAAAGCTTTATTGTATTTATTTTTCTAGGATAGTATTCACACACAATACATAGGCTACTTTAGGTATCACACACAGTCTCACACACCAGACCCGGCGGCAGACATACATCTGTGGGCGGGCATTTGATTTACCGGGGCGGACCTGAGGTTACTGTAACCCCAGCTTCTATGAGTAAATGGCGCAGCCCTCTAAGGCTATCGCTATTGGGTAATCACTCCGTACCAACAATGTGTCAGAGAAAAAAAAAAGAAGGAAACATCCCTCTCATAAGAGGGAAAAAGGGCCGCTCTCCGCGTGCCGAGAGGCAGGAGAGAGGCGCACAGCTGAATCCCTGACGTCACTCACTCTGACAAGACACTCCGTACAGGGTGTGTCAGGGAGGAATGGGAGACATATCCCTTAAATACAATTGAATAAATTAACAGGGGCAAGACCAAGATGCAGCAGTGCAAATGTCTTCCACTGACATTCCTCCGTGCAAAGCCGTGGAGGAGGACATTCCTCCGGTGGAGTGCGCATTGATGTTCTCCGGGGGATCCACCCCATGAGGAGACATATGCCTGTGACACAGCTTCACACAGCCAGTGTGACAGCCGTTGTGCAGACAGAGGCTGCGCGATCGAGCGCTCTCTATAATGCACAAACAGGCGCTGAGAATGGCGCCAGGCAGCCGTGCGCGTCACTAGCAGGACAGCGCGCGCACAGGACAGAGGAGATGAGACGCGGCTTCTTCCTCCGACCTGTGAGGAGGGGGAAAGAAGCCATCCAAGGTGATCACTCATGACTCTAACTCTAACGCCCCAACCTTTGGCATAAAAGCCGGGTTAGGGCGTAAAACAGCTGAACTGCCATCTCCTTGGATCCCGAGGCATGACGGAGCCATAGAGAGAGCAGACAAATCACTCACCCTCTTCGCTGATAGAGCCAAAAGTAATACTACTTTGGCTAACAACAGTTTGAGGGGAATCTGGTCTAAAGGTTTAAAGGGGGCTTTGCTTTAGTGCGCATAACACCAAAGCCAAATCCCACTGAGGCGCCAGTGCGCGTGACACAGGCCTGAGTCTCCGTATTCCTCGCATAACACGGCTGCTGCGCTCTGCGAGCCCCTCTGTTCAATTCGCCGGGAATATACATTGCTCTGATGAGAGCAACGTGTGTGCGCGCCCAGAACAGCAGCCGCCTGGCTGCGTTCAGAAGCTGCGCAGATCGTACTCCTCCCTGGCGATTGAGGTAGGCTGCTTCCATAGCCGTGGCCTGTTGTCTGTGCGAATCAACACATTGATTGTACAGCAACGGGGCGACTCCCCCGTTTTTTTCCGAGATTTAGAAAAATAGCGGAGTAAAAACCGCGCAAGACAATGTTCCTGGGATGACAGGCGTGTTTCTTGTATCCCATGGAACTGCTGGAGGGGAGAGGCTTCTCTGTGATGTGCCGTAATGGTCGTCATGGTGACGAGTCACGCCATCACCGCCACTGCCCGTGAGGCAAAAGGGCTGCGAGGGAGTTTCCACACGCTGCATTTCACTCAGTCTCTCATCATGAGGCACGTACACGCCCAGGGGATGAGAGGTGTGTGCATGCTGTCCACACGATGCGTTATAACGGTGCTCGTGGGTTATTATGACCGTGTGTAGGAGGCATATCTGGGACAGAGGAATACCGCGAGCTCTGCAGTTTATAAACCAATAGGTTAAAAACAGCAGGCTTCTGCAGCGAATGAACCACCTCTGGAGTCCCCCTGTTGGAAGAGACCCAGGGCCAGGGGTATCATCACGTGACCAGCTGACGCCAACGCATAGCAGCTGCGTCACGGAGAGGGCTGTGTGGGTTGTTATGCCGGAGGAGAGCTGTCAGTTCCTCCACTCGCTGCCGCGAGAGCCACGCTCTCATGCTAGCTTTAATTCCACTCCCAGATAACGATTGTCTGAGAGGGAAGAGGACAGCTCTTCTTCCAATTTATTATGAAACCCAGGCTTTGACAGATGCAATACGAGATGTAGCCTACCGTCTGTAAAGCGACTTCCTCTCTGGAGCGAGCCATAGCAGGTCGTCCAGGGAAAACCACACTCTCATCCCTCCTCTGTGTAGTGGCTCCAGCCTTCTCTACACAACAATGCGAGGAGCCAGGAAATATCCGAACGGCAGACTATTGTCTGGTCTGATATTCCCTGAAATGAGAAAACGCAGGAATTTCCTGTGTTTTGGGATGATGGGTGGAAGTATGCATCCTTCAGGTGGAAGTGAACCAGTCTTCCTGGTGAACACATTCCAGCACCTGTTTGATCGTCAGCATGTGGAATACTGACAGATCGAGGATGTCTCATTCCCCCAGTCTTTTTCGGGATTAGAAAAATAACGGGAGTGAAAACCCCTGATTTTCCTCCCTTTGAGGAACCCTGGAAATATCCTCTTTCAACAGGAGTTCCAGCAGCTCGGATTGGAGCGCAAGACATAGCTTCTGGGATAACAGGAGTGTTTCCTGTATCCCATTGAACTGTGGGGGGGGGGGGGGGGGGGGAGAGACGAACTGCAGGACGTATCCTCTGCTGATCAGCCTGCTCATCCATCTGTCCATCAGACACACGCGCTGCCACTCTGAGAAAAACTCTGAGAGCGGGCGCACGTGCTCGAGATGTGTTTTTGGTCGTCATGGAGACGAGCCACACCACGCCAGAGCCCCTGCCGCCGCTACCCTTGAGGCAACCCAAGGTGTGCTTGGACCGAAAGGGCTGCGCGGGGGCCTCCGCACGCTGCGTCTCACTCCGACTCTCATCATGAGGCGCGTACACGCTCAGGGGATGGATGGAGGTGTGTGCAGTGCTGCCCACATGAGGCGTTAACAGCGCTCATGGGTTTATTAAGAACCGCACGGTGAACCATGGAGGGAGACGGGGACGACTCCTACCCGGCACTCGGCTCCATGCTGCCGTCCACGTACTGGACGGGCCAATCGTCTTCGTCGGCCGCAGCAGCTAGAGCGTCCGCTTTGCTTCCTGTCGGCTGATGGGAGACGGGCACAATGTGAGCAAGCGACCTGCTGGCTGAGAGCCGCGTCCGCGTGCTCTGGCCCCAGGCAGGATTCGCACATTGCGTGCTGGTCATAGCTCATGATATATCCTGAGCCACATGAGGGACAATTTCGGACGAAGTTGTTGCTCATGATGTTTAATGGTTCTGTGCTTCAGTAACTGCCGAGGTTTGCTGAAGAAAAGAGGGAGCAGATTGCCGGGCCTCCTTCCTATTTATACCGGAAGGAGGCCCGAGGGCGGGGCCCACCTTGCGGGTGGGCGTGGACTACAAGTGTTTCAGTGCTGCGCGGGTGCGGAGGGGGATTATTACCCAATAGCGATAGCCTTAGAGGGCGAAGCCATATACGAAATAGAACCACCCGGTCCCCGACACTTACATTTCCCGGGAAATCTGAATTGTCAACGGGCGGGAGGCGCTCGTGAATTGTTGTTACGGAAAGAGAGGGGTTTTAGGCATGGATGTAATAAGAAAAAAATGATATTAAACTAATCTTTCAACATAGTTTAATACAAAAATAAATATTAGGACAAAGCCCTACAAATAACAACAATAAGCATAATAACAAAAACATTTAAATGTTGTATTCAGCTCTGATTAAAACAGAGGGCCTGTCCAACACCAAGACTCACATACACGCAAATCTCGACTGACATCAGAGAATTGCAATGACAGGGAAAAAATGACATAAACATACTGATTGCATTCAACACAACACTGTCACACATATCACAGTAGTCTTTAAATTAATACTTCTTATGTAGTATGATGACCCCATGCACCTCCTGATTCTCTGATAAAAGGCTTTTGATTTTTTCATACATAATTATGTCTAGTAATATTTTTTACTTTCATCCTTTCCTATAGCTCTTTCAGTCAAAAAGCATAATCTTTTATAGAAGACAGAACACAGAGAGGATAGAAAATGTGTTAGAATTCACTGCAGAAGCCGGACAGAGTTGACGTGGAGATGGTAGAGGAAGTCTGCATAGGACGCCCCACCGTTGGGACTTTTGTCCTCCACCAATTGGCGCTGCAAGGCCTCCTCGCAGGTGTCACCCTGCTTCACCACCCACAGCTGAGACAGAAAAACAGACCCATATAGTTACACTTGCACTAAGTGAGGCAACATCATAGATGTATAATAGAGTGGCGAAGTCACACCCATCTACTTCCTGTCCATTAGACCTTATTTCGGAAAAATTATGTATTGAAGTCAATGGAGAGAAAATGTATCTTTCGATCCCGTTTGAATTGTGCCACGAATTACACATATGATGTTTGCCAATCTTAAAAAATAATTTCCATGTTAAAAGTCACAGTTTGTCGTAGGGCTGCACGATATGGGCCAAAATTCATATCTCGATATTTTTTAGCTGAATGGCGATATACGATATATATCTCGATATTTTTTCCGTAAAGTAAAAACAAAACAGACAGTCCTAGTTTGAAGCCAAACCTCACACAGGCACTTTATTTAACGTTTAGAAGCTGCACATCAACATGCATGAAATAATTCAGGAACAAAAACTACCAGCATAAATAAATAAAGATACCATTCTTCCTTCTTTCTTGCATCCTCCCTCATTCCCTCAATTACTGCTTTCTCCCCCGCCTTACTTGCTTCTTTACTGCCTTCCTTCCTTCTCTCCCCCATCCTTCCTTCAATCTTCAAATCCTTCTTTCCCTCCCTCCTTCTGTCCTTCATTCCTCCCTCACTCCCTCTGTTCCTTCTTTCTCCCCCCCTCCTTCCTTGCTTCTTTCCTTCTATAATTTCTTCCCTCCTTGCTTCTTTTCTCCTTACTACCTTCATTTCATATTCTTTCTGTCCCTGATTTCTTTCTTCCATCCTTCCTCCCTCAATTCTTTCTTTCTCCCCCTCCTTCCTTGCTTCTTTCCTTCCTTAAACCCTTCCTTCTTCCCCTCACTCCTTCTGACCTTCCTTTCCTCCCTCCTTCCTCCATCACTCCCTCAATTCCTTCTTTCACCCACACCTTACTTGCGTCTTTAGTGCCTTACCACTTAAATAAAATAAATTAAAATAAATAACTTTGTGCAAAATGTGCACATACAGATCAAAAATAAGACTGGTTTGTTCTTTTAAGTAACTGAGGTAGACAGTTCTTTGTAAATTAAAGTAACTGAGGTAGACAGTTCTTTGTAAACTAAACATGTTAGCAGATTTGAACATAAATCAATCACTTAGTGCATCTTTTATCTGGGTGCAAATCTCGCATAACGAACATAAGAGATGAAAAATAACAGGCCAGACCAACTACTACTGTATATCTTACAGATTCTGTGCCAGAAAAACTAGCCTGTCAACAGTGTCAGGCTTCAGAGAAGCCCTGTGGCAGGTTACAATGTTTCCACTGCAGCTAAAAACCCTTTCTGAAGGGGAGCTGGTAGCTGGCACACAGAGGAATTTCTTGGCTATGCAGCTCAGTTTTGGAAAGGCAGGGCAGGGCTTCTCTTGCAAAGTAATTTCGACCAGGTAACTCGTACCTGGGGTCAACAGCTTTTAGCAGCTTTACAAAGCCGGTCTGCTCCACAGTCGACGTGGGGACCATGTCTTTGGCTAAGTGATATGCCACTGCCTTCGTTATTTCACGCCACTTTTCGCTTTTTTTTTCATAAGGCACACCACGTGTGAGTGAGTTGTGTAGCGTGATTTGCTTTGAGGCAGGAGGCTGACAAGTCTTCACGGTCTGGGTTGCAGCACGCAGTTTAATACACTCCTCATACTGCACTTTGTGCTTCTGTTGTAAGTGGTGGAAGAGATTTGTTGTGCTCGACCCTTTCGTTGCAACTTTTTTCCGGCATTGTCTACAAAGTGCATTTTTCTGCTCCACGTCTGCCGCTTGAAAACCAAACCATCTCCAAATGAGAGAGCCGTTTGTTTTCTTCTTAACAACCAGTTCATCCTCGTTTTCTGTATCACCTTCTCTCCTTTCTGTCTCCTCCTCTATCTCCGGATTGTTCGCTGCTGCTGCCATGCTTCTTCATGCAAATGTCGGGAGGTGGGGGTGAGGGCGAGGGGGTAGTGAGGGGGAGGCGGCAGGGCGCCGTTGCTGCTGCTTGGAGATACAGAGAGGCGGGCCGCGGGGCAGAGAGAGTTTGCAGCGGAGTTTGCAGCAACTTGCAGCTTGTTTTAATATATATCGATATATACGATATGATGTAATCCTATATCGCGCATGAAAATATATCGATATAAATTCAAAACTCGATATATCGCCCAGCCCTAGTTTGTCGTAAAACTGTTGAAATATAAGACTATGAAAAATACGCAACTAGAAAGACTACAAATCCCGCGTTAGTGATGTCATAACTGATGTCACAATTGTTTTCCTCCGCAAAATATAAGAGATAGCTAAGATAAGATAACTTTGACAAGATGCCTGTGTGCTTAGTACCCGGTTGTTAACATACCAGCAATGGGTCTTGCTCGTTCTTTCGCTTTCCGTCTGATGAAAGGACCAGGAGTCGCTGGATCAAGTTAGCTACCTAGCTAGTAGCAAGCACGTTAGTTAGCATTACAGCATTAGCTTCGTCATTTTTATTAGCCTTAACATGAAGTAACATTAAGTAACCCAAAATGTTAAACAGTAAGAGTAGTAGTCATATTTCGTGAACCCTTTGAAGAGTACTGTCACACCGGTGTGATCATTCTATAATACACCATTTAAGCCCGGGGGAGAAATGCTAACGCTACGTTAGCAATCTTTTCTACATCATGCTATCTGCACAAATGGTTGACATCAAACATTAAAAAGATCAGGCAGTTCAGAGAGAATCAAAGGAAGGCAGCTTTGCATGACATTCTTCTGGACGTGTTTCATTGTGGTGATAGTGAGGGTAGTCAATCCCTTGTTTAGCAAGACAGTAGTGACGGCCATCTTGGTGACGTGTGTTGCTGTGCAAGACCAGAGATGTAGTTCATTGAGTGTTTCACTCAAAAAAAAAATAGTTTTACGACATCTTTTTTTTTTTGACTGGCAAAATTATCTTTTAAATTGACAAACATCATATGTGTAATTCGTGGCACAATTCAAACGGGATCGAAAGATAATCTTTCTCTCTCCATTGACTTCAATACACAATTTTTCCGAAATAAGGTCCCATGGACCGGAAGTCGATGGCCGTGACTTCGCCACTCTATAAGAACTGGATTCAGCGTGGGAGGCGGGGCCTTGTTCATTCCTATGAGAGTTGCTCATTGGCGCATGAAGACAAAATGGCCCAACTTTTGAGAGAGCGTAACGTCACAAAAGTATTCATATAATCCGTTGTTATTGTGCATCCATGGGTAAAGGTAAAACTCATGTAGTACTGAACACGTCACATGAACGTGCCGGGCGGCGCAGTCCCGTGGGTTAGATGCGCGTTCATAATGCCGAGGAAAATAACTCTCAGAATAACGTTGGCACATTTTACTACTTGAGGACCGAATGTTTTTAATAAGGGCTATACAAATGTTCATACTGGGTAGTTTATTTACTTTAAAAAAAATGATACAACGATTTACAGATGTCTCTTTCCACAAAAGTATTTCCGGGCCCGGCGACTGATACGGAAGTGTAGTACCGCCGTTTGGCTACAACTAATATTTTCCTCAGAGTCCGGCGCGCTTCCTGGGGGCTTGGGCAACATGTGGCAACTGAAACCAAAGGGTAAAACTCAGAAAGTGCAAAGGTCAAAATAGGTCAAAAGTTGGTGCTCAACTTCTCACTGTTCTTGTTTGTTTTTTTCTTTCACCTAATTTCACATAGTATAAACTTTATAGCTCTGCCATGATTTTTTTGTTATATGAAAAAATGTGAAATGACAAATTCAAAACGTTTTGGGAGGAAGTGTTGGTTTGCTTATACCCACAATGCAAAATAGATATAGGATGTCAAACTGGGGGAAATGATATCTCCACATAACATAAAAAGTGCATGTGTTTGTATATGTATTCATACTGTTTATAGGTCCTGTGCATGTGTGTGCATTGTCCTGTGTGTAACCACAAATGAGTGAACACATGCATTTCTCTTTTGGGATAAAATAAAGGTTAATCTTCTTCATGTTAAAAAAATTAATCCAATGTCCAACTTGGAATGAACATTAGGAGGATTAGATTCAGCTCTTTCCTCAAGGTAGCTCTAATTGACTGAGTAGACATGAGGAGTGGGAAAGCGACTGAGTAGTTAGAGGTGTCAGCAACTCACCTTGCGGGCACAGGGAGCCTGAGAGTTCAGAGTGCTGATGAGGGACCGCACTCTGATGGACAGAGGGTTATCAAGAACTGGCAGCTTCGTCTGAAGAAACACAACACAGCAGAAAAGAGAGTCAACTCAACAGTGAACCTGTCAGTGTTGCAGGGAACTACATCACCAGGAAGAAAAGCAATCATTGGTGTCTTTATATCCCTTTGGGTTCAATCTGTGTTCTACTAAAGGGCTCAGTTCAGTAGTTAAAGGCATCATTATATTTTTACATCCCATGCCCAACACCATGTTTTCCTCTTCTCAATAACGTTCTAACATTACTCTACGCTTTCTGTTAATAGCTGACATAAAACTTTGTTTATATAAGTTGTATTATTCCAACAAGCATCTTCTTATGCGAGAAGGTTAAATGTATTGCATTTGTATTTATTGAATGTTTGAAACATATACAGCTAAACAGATGCAGGCAATAAGAAGTTTTTTTAAATTATTTTTTTACACTATACACTATTATAAAACACTCTTGATTTAATAAGGCATATTATCTGCTTTAGATAATATAACATACACCAATTAATATCATATGGTTCATTAAAAAAAATGTGTGCTTCACAGACATAAAAAGAGAAAGTACAAATATTAGATTATTTAACTCAGACAAGAGGAACATAGATAAAACACAATGAATACACATTTTGAGAATAAACCAATGAATACAAAAAACAGACAAAAAAGGAAAAGCTAAGGGACATTTTTTTAAACGTTTAAAAAAAATAGTTTTAAAAGAGGTTAGCATTACTGTATGAGTGAGTATCTGTCTGATCTCTTACCTCTCCAGAGGGCAGGGAAGAGAAGCAGTTGTTGTTGAAGAGTTCCGCCAGGGTGCATGATGGGACTTGGTCACCCACCCAGAGCAGCAGTGTGAGGGGTGCATGAATCAGATACAGACATCCGGGCTCCAGGCTGGCCGTGCAGCAGCGCAGAGCCACCGGGGGGGGTGGAGAGACGGAGCGGTTAGCTGCCAGCGGCTGCAGGGGCAAGATGAGTGGATGTGGGTCAGAAAGGAAAATAATGCTAAGATTCTTTTGTACTAATAATACTCATGAAAAATAATGTAGCCTAATCTGTATCACCAATGGTGCAGAAATACTGGCAAAAGATACTGAGTAAAGAGATGCAGAAAAACAAATCTGTGCGTTGATCTAAAACATTAACCTTACCGTTATAAATTGTTGACTCAATACAGCTACTGTAACCACAAAGAATTGTTGAGCTGAAGTTATTTCGTATTGTCTGACAGAAGCTGAAATTCAACTAAAACTAGTTACATTTGTCGATGCTGGAGTGCCTTACAATATGAGATACACTAAATAAGATGTCAAAAGTAATACCTCCAAAACTACAGTTGTGTTTTTGATCGCTAGAAAGTGAATACTATGGCTTTCAGCACCGTGATGCAGAATTTCCCCCTGAGATGTCACCCTCACTGATTAAGACCCTGTTGGTAAATTGTTACCTACTCAATACAGCCATTGCATTACATTACATTGTTACTTGTCAGACGCTTTTACCCAAGGCGACTTGCATACACTCAATACTGTGGGCAATTGCCACATAAGTTATTTGGGGTAAAGCGTCTTGCCCAGGGACACAATGACATGCTGACTGCAGTGGATCTCAAGGTGGGATTGAACCGGTGCTCCCCTGATTTGAAGATCACTGAGCCACAGCCTCCCTATAGGCTCAATACAGCCGTTATAACCACAAAGGGGGCACTAACCAGAGGCAGCAGCAGAGGGTAGAAGTGAGTGGAGGTGCTGCAGGTGTCCATGCCTAGCACCTGGCAGCGCTGCTGCAGCCGTTGGTGGATGGAGCTCCTCAGGCCCGGCAGCAGCACCTCGCTTTTCCTCAGACTGTTGATGTAAACAGGAAGTGCTCGCAGGTACTGAGGGAGGACCAGCTACACGACACACATACAGAACACAGGACATGATGACAAAATATTTAAATCCACTCCAGGTTTGCACAGTGACAGTTACAGAGGGAATGTAGCGGATAAAAAAAACTCAAAATAAAACTTCCACTGAGGCACTAGGTAGCGAATCTTTCAAAGGATTAACAAATTGTCCAGGCAAAAATATATTTTATCTTTTTTACGATCAAAAGGAAAAATGAACAATAGCTTTACTTCCTCTCTGGACCGCCGGCTTGCCCGGTTTAAAAACAAAGCCTGAAGTTGTGCCTGGAGCTGCCAAAATTAAAACGAAAACAACGACTTAAACTAAAATAATGACACTATATAACAATCCAAAAACAGCAAGAAGATACATGTTTAACTTGTTATTATTATAAATCAATGAAAAGCTCCACCAGGGAGGAACATGATATCTGAGGGTAAATGTGGTTCATAAAGAAAAAAAGAAGAAGCAATTAAGGTCAAACTGAATAATTGCCAAGATTTTCCTCTACAATAACAAAAAAGAAAGACTTTTGAGATATTCAAACAGTGCCACTTTACAGATGTAGCACTCTAGAAAGGACTCCACCCAGCGTATTCCAACCAAAACCCCAGCGTTTACCAGTGGCTTGGATTTTAAAGACCTCCCACTATTTTCTAAGAGGGCGTTGCCAGATTTCCCCATTTGTTCAATGTCAGGATTTAACCATGAGATGGCGCTTCATTCACAAATACACAAAGACAACTGGGTGAACGGTACATGGTCAATGTTTGTTTAAAAATGTTTGCAGTCGTGAAAGCTCTAAGCCAGGGGTGCCCAACCAGTCAATCGATCGCGGGGAGATTTCCAGTCGATCGCGAGATGTGTCTAAAAATAGAACAATATTCTGTTTTATCGTTAATTTCCTATAACATAATCTTCCTGTGCCAGAATAATGCACTTGAACGCATCAAAGCTTTGTGATTGGCCGGCGTGACCCTATGTGTCGGGGCGTGACTGGTGGCCAGTGGGCACTAGTTAGCTGAGGTTCTCCGTGTCAACAGGAGTGACAGTCCCCACACACACAAGACCGCAATTATGGCAGAAGCAAAAAAGCCCAAAATATATAATTTTCACTCAAAGTGGGAGAATGATTATTTTTGTATCTATTCCAATTCAAAGTCCATCTGTCTCATCTGCAATGCGAGCATGAAGAAGAAGGGTAATTACGGAGCGGCATTTCAAAACAGTGCACAAACGCTACAAGACGGAATTCCCTCCTAATTCTGCCCTACGCTCCCAAAAGGTGAGGGACCTGAAAGGACAGCTAAATGCACAGCAGTCCATTTTCACCAGGCCCAACAATAAGAGCAAGGCTGCTACCATAGCATCTTATCGTGTCAGTCACGTTCTTGCGAAACACATGAAGTCTTTCAAAGATGGTGAAGTTGTGAAAGAAGCATTCCTGGAGGCTTCTGCCGACGCGCTTTTGGGGGACAGTAAAAATAACAGTAGCATTTCAACAGGTTTTTGATATAATAAAAACTCAATTTAGATACCGTTATTAATCAGCTGTAAGTTTTAGTTTGTTTGAACTTATTCATTATAATTATTGTACAAAATGGTATAAGAATGCAAACATTAATATCTGTTCTGTTTAAATTGATTATAGTCTATTATCAATTCAGGTTAAGAAACTAGTGTTGCTTGCATCCTATTTTAAAGGCATTTCTTTTTATAATCTACTAAAATGCAACAAAAAAAGTGTTTGATTCTATTAATTTAGTCTTTTTTATTGCACTTTGGCAGCAGATTCCTGTGTAGCTTCAGATCTGAGTTGTGTTATTAGTAAGCCTAATTTATACTTTTGTAGCAACATTATTTTTATATAATGGCAAAGAAAGGGTTCAGAGTCTTTTCTTTTTTCCCTGTGTCATATGTGGCAGCACTGTTCAATGTTTCTTGAAAACATTACCCACTGTAGTATGTGACGTGTGAATAAACTCCAACTAGGCAGCTTTTTTAACTAGGCAAATAAAAAATGAACTGAAAAATAAGTGAAGAATGAATGCAAAATCCAGGATTCGGCAACCCAACCATCAAAAAGAGAGATCACAGGGGGGTAGGAGAGCTGTGTCTGATTGGCCATTAGGTGCGTAAACAAAGAGAGTCACACACAGCCCTCGCTGATCAGCTGATCACCTGATCACCTGAGAGCTGCCGAGTTTCATTCAGACTATTTAAAAAAACAACGGTCTGATTTTAACATTGCACAACAATTAACTCAATGTGTGATTATTATAGCAGTAATATTAAAAACTAATAATAAAGTAAGCTATTAACACTGTAGGCCACATATTCTTGTTTGCCCGTGGTGAGATGACGAGGCTCCATTAAAAATAAACCTCTTTTTAGTGAATTCCTGAGCGCACGTTAATAAAGTTTTAATGAAGTTGACTACAGTAAATTCATATTTGTTAGTGCTTTCATGTCAATTCGGCGATCATATGATACATTAAATGATCGTGAGGAGGATGATGATGATTAAAAATCGTTTGTTTGAGCCGGGTTGGATTTCCTGATGAAAAAACAAACCGATTGTTTTCACATGGTGATGTTTTGTAAATGATTACATGTCTCTTATTTAGCACAGAATATGATCCTATCCGTGACATATGGATCTTAACAAAGATCCGCTATAGTAATCAGACATAAATCTATCAGCTGTTTATTTCACATGAGTTCCAGTGTGGCAGCTTTTTAATCACTGCACCCCCTGGTGGATCCATGATCCATTGTAGCTGGCTTCATTATCATTTATCAAGGGGCCATATCAAGTCAAGCGGGGGGTTTTCCTTTCTGCGAGGATCGACTCCACGCCGATCACGACCCCACTCCGGTAGGGACGTCCGAAATGAGGTGCTACATCTGTATGTTGTAATGACGTCAACGTTATACTTTAAAGTGTATGTTATGATTCTAAAGCTGACCTGTCCAGCAGACACTGAAGCGGAGCAGCAGTGTCTGCGGTAAGATGCCAGCGCCTCTGTGACCTCCGTCTGCAGTTCCTCCCTCAGCTCCTGAAGAGGGCGCTCCAACACCGTGCAGTAAACTACACCAAAACACAAATTAAAGTTTTCTTACATTGTCACATTTTAATTCAATACATTTTTTCCACTTTTTTATTTTGAGAATGACTGCACACAAATGAAACCATAAAGCAACTAGGACATTTTAATGACTAGTACATAGTATATTGCCCTTCATCTTATATATACAATTCAGCTTTACAGAGGAATCTATTGGGCTTTAGATTCTGAAAAATCTTGCTTTGTTTATGGAAAATATTGTAGTTGTAGTCAGTGGTGGAAGAAGCACTGGTGGAAGATTTTTACTTATGTAAAAGTAATAATATCACAGTGTAGAAGTGCTCTGTTAAAAGTCTGGCATTCAACATGTTATTCAAGTAAAAGTACAAAAGCATCAAACTATAATTAAAGTAAGAACTAAAAGTATTCATTATGCTGAATGTCCTTTTATTGTGTCGCAGGATTATAATTGATCAATTCATATAAACACAATTTTAATTTTGCATCTGGTCACTTCAAAGACTTTTATATACTGCCAGGTATCTAAACCCATAACAAAAATCTCTGATGATTTATTTTCATTTTATTTATATTTTGTATCAATCATATGACCTCGCAAAGTAACTAGTAGCTTTTCATGTCAAATAAATGTGGTGAGCAAAACATATACATTTTTCTTCCAAATTGTAGTGGATTAGAAGTATGAAGTAGCAAATAATGAAAATACTCAAGTAAAGTACACGTACCTCGAAAATGTACAGTACTTGAGTAAATGGACTGAGTTACTTTCCAACATGTTCATCATTTCAGGGATGACACCAATATCTTAACTATGAGGGTATCTATAAACCAGGTTGATCATGATCTCATTTGATTTCGGATGCATTATTAATATAAATTGGACAATGACAAATTAAGTAGGAATAAAGGATGTATCGTTTTAATTTAAAAACAGTATACTTTTCAAACTTTTTCAAATACAATATAATAATTTATGTTAGTATCACAGAGCAGTGTATTTATTTCCAGGCATTAATGCTACTTAGCTGTTAACATCAACTGATGCAGAGCAGATATTGCTTTAGTATACAATAAAAGCCTTACTTTTTTTGCTGTAGAATGTGAGCAGTGTTTGGGCCTGGTACTGCCGGAAAGTGTCCTGAAGATGACGAGAGCATCGCAGGGTCAGAGTGTGAACTCTGGTCCTCCTGTCTCCTGTCCTGGTGCTGTAAGACAAAACAGTCTAACAAGGGGGGGGGGGGGGGGGGAGTTAGAGGGAATGGCTACTAATCTTTTTATAAAACAAAATATATTGTTGCCTCATTCAAAAGTAAAAAGAAAAGTGAATAAAAAGTGTAATAATTCAATAACATCTCAACTAAAAGAATGATTTGGGTGAGAAAAAAAGACACAAGTGTCAGTAAATTCACAACAACTTTTGATCTAATTTGACGATCACTAACAATAATTAACCACCTGTATGGCGACACCTCTGGTCTCGTCTAGAGCTCTGGAGTGTGCGAGCTCTACAGCCAGCGTCGTCCTCCAATCAACAGTCGCCATGGTGACCTGGCTGGGGCTAGGCCCAGGGAGGAAAAGTCCATAACAGCCGGATACACGCATATCTGGGGACAACAGGAAAGAAGAGTAGAATCACTAGCTGTTTTTTTTTTTTTTTTAAAGGTGACTAGCACAAACAAAGAAGTCTCACCTTTGCTGACAAAGATCCTGAGCTCAGCCTTGTAGCCGGTGTCCGTCTCTAAAATCTTGTTTAGATCAGTGCTGAAACGCTCTCTGTCCAACTCTCCCTGTAGGGGGAATTAAAGAGATACCACTCTACAATGGGACCTCTAACACCTCTGTCTGCTTAGCCTATAGTCTAATTGCCAGCTCATAAAGTCCTATTCTGAACCCGGAAATGTAGAGTACCCCATCGTTTTATGTTAGAATGGTCAAGTACGGGTCCCCAGCACATAGAAACTGCTGGATGCTAACTCGCATATGTTGGGCAATTTGCACAATGATCATAAGTTGTGTTTGTTAGCATGATTATCATTATAGCCTATGGGGACAATATTCAAAAAAAGGTGGTTTTGGGGTTATTGGAGTCCATTTATGACATTTTCAGGATCAAGAATGGCAGATTTAACCAGAGAGTGGCCATATTTGTACTCCCAGTGGGATGATTTTGATGAATTTTGGGTACATTTTAAAGTTTGAGGGGACTCATACAGTGAGGCAAAAAAGTATTTAGTCAGCCACCAATTGTGCAAGTTGTCCCACTTAAAAAGATGAGAGAGGCCTGTAATTTTCATCCTAGGTACACTTCAACTATGAGAGACAGAATGGGGGGAAAGAATCCAGGAAATCACATTGTAGGATTTTTAATGAATTAATTGGTAAATTCCTCTGTAAAATAAGTATTTGGTCACCTACAAACAAACAAGATTTCTGGCTCTCACAGACCTGTAACTTCTTCTTTAAGAGCCTCCTCTGTCCTCCACTTGTTAACTGTATTAATGGCACCTGTTTGAACTCGTTATTAGTATAAAAGACACCTGTCCACAACCTCAAAAAGTCACACTCCAAACTCCACTATGGCCAAGACCAAAGAGCTGTCAAAGGACACCAGAAACAAAATTGTAGACCTGCACCAGGCTGGGAAGACTGAATCTGCAATAGGTAAGCAGCTTGGTGTGAAGAAATCAACTGTGGGAGCAATTATTAGAAAATGGAAGACATACAAGACCACTGATAATCTCCCTCGATCTGGGGCTCCACGCAAGATCTCGACCCGTGGGGTCAAAATGATCACAAGAACGGTGAGCAAAAATCCCAGAACCACACGGGGGGACCTAGTCAATGACCTGCAGAGAGCTGGGACCAAAGTAACAAAGGCTACTATCAGTAACACACTATGCCGCCAGGGACTCAAATCCTGCAGTGCCAGACGTGTCCCCCTGCTTAAGCCAGTACATGTCCAGGCCTGTCTGAAGTTTGCTAGAGAGCATTTAGATGATCCAGAAGAGGATTGGGAGAATGTCATATGGTCAGATGAAACCAAAATATAACTTTTTGGTAAAAACTCAACTAGACGTGTTGGAGGAGAAAGAATGCTGAGTTGCATCCAAAGAACACCATACCTACTGTGAAACATGGAGGTGGAAACATCATGCTTTGGGGCTGTTTTTCTGCAAAGGGACCAGGACGACTGATCCGTGTAAAGGAAAGAATGAATGGGGCCATGTATCGTGAGATTTTGAGTGACAACCTCCTTCCATCAGCAAGGGCATTGAAGATGAAACGTGGCTGGGTCTTTCAGCAGGACAATGATCCCAAACACACTGCCCGGGAAACGAAGGAGTGGCTTCCTAAGAAGCATTTCAAGGTCCTGGAGCGGCCTAGCCAGTCTCCAGATCTCAACCCCATAGAAAATCTTTGGAGGGAGTTGAAAGTCCGTGTTGCCCAGCGACAGCGCCAAAACATCACTGCTCTAGAGGAGATCTGCATGGAGGAATGGGCCAAAATACCAGCAACAGTGTGTGAAAACCTTGTGAAGACTTACAGAGAACGTTTGACCTCTGTCATTGCCAACAAAGGGTATATAACAAAGTATTGAGATGAACTTTTGTTATTGACCAAATACTTATTTTCCACCATAATTTGCAAATAAAGTCTTTAAAAATCAGACAATGTGATTTTCTGGATTTTTTTTCTCATTTTGTCTGAAAATGACAGGCATCTCTCATCTTTTTAAGTGGGAGAACTTGCAGAATTGGTAGTTGACTAAATACTTTTTTGCCCCACTGTAACTGCCATTCTTGATCCTAAACATGTCAGAATTTGATTAACCCTTAGATGCACGAGTGACTACACTCTTCCATAAGTGGGTCAAAAAGGACCCGTATTAGAATAATGTGTTTTTATGCCATTTTTGTCATTTTGGTTCAGAAAAACCACTTGTATAATATTTAGTATTATATTTTGGTTCACACTAGAAATATCTTATATTTAATTTTTCAATATTTATAATTTTAGACGGTTTTTTTTACATTTAGCAAAAAAATGTTTTGATCATATTGATGCAAAGATCCAACCCTCTCTTACCTGCCCTGCAGCTGAATGACCTATCCTACCTTTATTTCCTCCCACCTTGACTACTGTAACTCACTTCTCTACTGCATCCACTCCCCCTCCCTCGATAGACTCAAAATTGTAAAAAATGTAGCCGCCCGACTCCTCACACACACCAGATCATGGCACCACATCACACCAGTCCTCAAAGACCTTCATTGGCTTCCTGTCTCCCAACGCATCAACTACAAAATACTGGCCCTCACCTATAGCCCTCCACCATCTGACCCCCCCTCCTATCTCACTGATCTTCTCACCCCCTACCAACCCCGCGGTCCCTCAGATCCACCTCAGCCGGTCTCCTGTCCCCCCCAAGCCCAAACTAGACAGCATTGGGAACAGTCTTTTCAGTGGCAGCTCCCAGGATCTGGAATCCCCTCCCCCAAGATCTCCGCTATTCTGAGACCCTCACAGTATTCCAGTCCCTTTTCAAAACTAATCTATTCTCCTCTGTCTACTCATAGCCCACCCCCCATCAATCCATGCCGGTTGATCAAGTTTGATAGTCCTATACCCCCCTAACCTTCCCTTATATTGTAAAGTGATTTTGAGTCCTTGAAAAGCCCTATACAAATATAATGTATTATTATTATACTGAGAAGTGTCACTTGTGATGTAGTCTGTGTGGTCTACAGTGAATGTATTCATGACAGCAACAGGTGATACGAATCAAAGGTTCCCATAGGATTCAATAGAAAATGCATGCGGGTCATTTTTGACCCACTTATGGAAGCTTGGGGTAGTAATACAAAAACTACAATTTCTTAAAATATCCAAAACATGTTTTTTGAGGAATAGCTGGAATATGAAATGATAAAAAAAAATGTAATTACAAAGATACTTCAAGAAAACCACCTCACTGGGTCAAAAAAGACCCACTTACATCCTCGATTTATCTAAAAAACCACAACAAAATAGTGAATCAGCAAAGCCATTGGTTAGCTAGTGTCTGCACCTAATTAATGCTAAATAATACCAATTGTGCTAATTGCCCAACATATGCAAGTTAGCATCCGGCAGTTTCTATGGGCTGGGTACTATACATTTACTTTATACAACTTTGGTGTATATTTCGTGGTTCACACTGCTGGCAAGGCAAGTAGACTAATATTCCAACAGACTGCATAAAAATACAGCAAACAACACTTCTTCTAAGTTGCAAAAATATACATTTTTGGACATATTTTTTAAATTGATAGATGGTGTTTTTGTGTCAAGTCAAGCTACTTGCTGTATATTTAAATTTAGCAGAAAAGAATGTTGTATAAGCCTGTTTTCCAAAATGTCTACTATTCCTGTAAAAACAAAGCAGCTTTCTTCTTCATGCAGTTTATTCTGAGCCATTTCCAGTGCTACATTGTGAGGGGCTGTTGATATACCTGGAGGTGGCTGTAGGTGTACAGAGCTCCACCTGTTAGATATGGTATGTGCCCCGGCCAAGCCCCGCCAACATCTTGCTGGGAGAGGACAAACAGGCTAACCCCGCAGCCTTGACTGACGCACTCCTTGGCCAATGAGATGGCTGGATCTGATGGCTGAAAGATGGACTGGAAGAAAAAAATGAAGAGGGAATTAATTTAAGTGTACATTAGTGAAGCCTCCACCTGTACAGGAAGCCAACTGTGCAACTGTGTGTGTTTTTGTGAGTTGTGTACCTTTGGTTTGTTTGATCCGAAGAACCCTGAGGACGAGTGTGTGAGTCCCATCTCTGTCAGAGGAGCAGTGTGGAAAATCAGCAGCTTGCCAGGACAACTCAGAGCCTGGAAACAAACAAAAACAACACGTTTGTGTTACTTCCAATAGGCAAGTTGTATGGCTTGGAAAAGTAACACCTCTGCCAAAAAAGATATGCAATATCTGAGCAGAGATTACTGACCTGAAGGACGGATAGCCCTGCTTTCACCGGCAGCTCGATGGGAACTCCACTAGAGCTATCACACTCCGGACTGAACTGAGGAACAAGCTGCAACACACTAAACACAGACAACCGACAAGTAGTGATTGCTTGAAAAACAAATTTATACCAAAGTGATTTAGAAAAACTTTCAAAACAAAATGAACAAATGTAATTATTTAAGTTTTTGTTACTTTCTAGGTAGAAATAACATTTTCTGAGAGGAACTATACTATAAACGTTATTCATATGTGGGCCAACTGTATCCAGCAACAGAACATGGAAGATTACACGATTGCACTACTTCATCGTCACAACCACCAAGCTAAGAACTAAGGATAAATCTACAAGTTGGAATTGGAAAGTTTGAGTTAAAATAGTTTGAACTCTTTAGTCTCATTGAACTTGTTAGCCTTACATGTTTTTAGACATGTAAGAGATTCACAATGTATGAGGTATTTACTGATATATTTGAGGTTTTTTAACGAAATCTTGAAAGAATTGGGGGAAAGGGAAGTTTGGGGCTCTCTGCTGGAACTGCTACCGCCGCGACCCGACCACAGATAAGCGGGAGAAGATGGATGAAAAATGACTTAAACTTGTGTTAACCACAGACCTCATTTTAGGCAAAAACCCATTCAATAAACACTTTTGACTTCAAGACAAGCCTCAAGTGGAAAAAATATGACTAATTTGGCAGCTTTTAGGATTCAAATATAAAAGAAAGCTAAACTGGTCAGATTTAGGCTGTATTTGTAAAGCTAGAACATACAAAAGCAAATATTACTTAGAAGAGTGATTAATAAAACTAGGGGCTGATTATGATTCTGCAAAATGCATCTGACAGGAGTCAGTGAACGCTTGTGTTACCTGTCGATACTGTCTATACAGTCTTTCAGGGGCACCAGAAGCCCCTCCCTAACAGGAAGCTGCAGGTCTTCTGTCTCTGTGATGACCAGCATGTGTGGGCGGGACAGGGCGGGGCTTAGGTCGTACAGGTGGATCCTGCTGTCGTACGTCATCAAACCCACACGGACGTCACCATCCTCCCTACACAAAATGAAGGAACTTTAAAGATTGCAGCCTGAAAACCAGTATGTTGATCATTTTCTCTAGTATTGCATTTTTTTTCAAAACTGAAGAGGGAAAGGTGTGTTTGAGCTTGTCTTACATCTTCAGCGATGTGAGCAGAGTGAGTATTTGTTGTGTTGCAAACTCCAAATGTCCTCCTCTCACCGCGGACGCAGACACATCTATGGCTAGGAGCAGGGCAGCAGGTTCACCCTGAAACCAGTACAACAATTAAGAGAAATGAGAGGCCAAAAAAGATACAGGTTGACTGAATTGTGGGATAGAAAAATCCACTTTTAATCCTAAAGTACAGTTTACAGACTCTGGATTCTCTACATGAAAATATGGCTGCAAACGTATTATTTCAATTAAGTCATTTATAATTTCGATCTGCAATGTCAGAAAAGAGCAAAAATATCCTTTTAGAAGTTTACACAGAGCAGACTAAAACAGACTAAAACCCTCCAAAGTAATTGTAAGGATTTATAAAGCTCACATTTGAGAAGCTAAAATGAGCAAGTAATTAATACTAATGCGTTATAAATATCTTATTTATTAATGGAGGATATCAGGTTGTAGAAAGAATGTTTCATACTGTATGTGTAACATCCAGGCTGCCACGTCCCATCACACACAGATGGTAATATGTTTGATAAAGCTCATATTCAAGATCAGGTAAATAAAAAAACTAACTTTCTGAGAATTAACTTTCTCGTAGGACCCCATACTGAGTTCAGGCCTGTTGTCTTTATCCAACCGAGCCCCCTCCACCCCTTTGGTGGGCTGGTAGTGTTGCCACGGCACTGAAACACAAGAGGAGAGAAAAGCTGCTGCTGAATGCAAAGTACCGTAATTTTCGGACTATAAACCGCGCCTTTTTTCAAATTTTTCGACGCTGTGGTTTATATAACGGTGCGGCTAATCTATGGATTTTTACAGCTAACGGCCACCACCTTTAACTCTATGGGCTCTGTTAAGCTTGGGTGCACATGAATCGCGTATGAACAATAAGTAAATCAGACTCGGTATTCTCTTCAGCATGTCTCCGGTAAATTTATTCACAGACTGACAACAGTCAACGTAGTGACGTCACATTAGGACGTACCTTCATACAAGAACAGATTAACAGTGCGACTGCTACCGTAGTACACAGACTAAGGGCGTCATCAAATAATAATACTTAACACCCCCACTCGCTCTTAGCTTACTGGGTTACCTGAGAACAAAACTAAATAAGGCTTCTTTTTCTTTTACCTTAACTATGTTAACTCTTTGCCCTTCTAGGTGCCAAACATATCCTGAGCAAACCTCTTTAGCTTTATTTTGGTGGCTGGTTTTGTCATCACATCAGCGATCATTTGCTCAGTAGGACAGTATTCCAAAATTACCTTTCCACTATTTACAGTCTCCCTTATGAAATGGTACTTAATATCAATGTGCTTGCACCTTTGCCTGTTTACTGGGTTTCTGGCTAGTGCTATAGTACCTTGGTTGTCTTCGTACACCTTTGTTTGTGCATATTTGTATTTGTCTATACCTCTGAGTAATTGTTCTAAGTAGATGTATTCCTGTATGGCTGATGCTAAGGCCATGTACTCTGCCTCGCAGGTAGATAGTGCAACCGTAGGTTGTTTCCTTGCCTTCCATGAGATCAAGGAGCTTCCTTCACTGAGACTGGCACAATATCCTGATGTACTACGTCTGTCTGTTACGTCTGATGCCCAGTCAGCATCACTGTACACTCTCAGACCTAGTCTATCTGTGTCATTTCTCTTAAAGCATAACCCCTGTTCTGCTGTACCTTTAAGGTATCTGAACACATGTTTTACTGTGTTCCAGTGCTCTTCAGTTGGTTCAGCAAAGTTCTGAGATAGTTTACTGACCACAAAACATATATCTGGTCGAGTGCATGTGGACAAGTAGATTAAACTTCCTACTGCCTCCCTGTACTTTCTTGGCTCTTTAATGTTTTCAGCGTCTGCTGTGTATTCTAGTTTTGGCTCACATGGTGTGTCTCTGGACTTGCAATCCTGCATTTCAAATCTCTCCAGTATTTTGCTCACATATCTCTTTTGAGACATTTTGACTTGACCTTCTGTTTGCTCAAAATCTATACCTAAGAAATATTTCAACTTTCCCAGGTTTTTCATTTTGAACCTTTCAGTGAGCATCCCCTTTACACTTTCCAATACACCCTCGTTGCTGGCTGCTATAATGAGATCGTCAACCCATATTATTAGGATTACCTTTTCGCTGTGCTTTTCTCTTGTATACACACAGTGATCAGCGGGGTTTTGTACAAAACCATTTTCAGTCAAACATGTATGTAACATAGCATTCCAGTTTCTGCCTGACTGCTTTAAACCATAGAGAGATTTGTGCAACTTGCATACTAACTCTTCACCTGTTTTTGACTGTTTCTCATAACCTTCTGGTTGTGTCATATATATTTCACAATCAATGGGTGCATGTAAATAGGCTGTTTTAACATCCATTTGGTGTAAGATTAAGTTCTCCTGTGCTGCCTTTTGCATGAGTACTCTTACACTTGTCATATCAGCTGTGGGTGAGAATGTCTCATCATAGTCGATTCCTGGTTTCTGACTGTAGCCTTTAGCTACAAATCGCGCCTTGTACTTGTCTGACCCATCAATGTCACTCTTGAGTGCGTAGACCCATCTACCCCCCACTGCCCGTTTGCCTGGTGGCAATTGGGTGAGGTTGAAGGTCTCGTTCTCCTCCAGTGATCTCATCTCCTCGTTCATGGCATTTTTCCACTGCCTTGATTTGGGTGACGCTATGGCGTCCTGGAAGGTTTGAGGAATGTCGCATACTGCTCTGTAACAAAAATCCATGCATGTTTGCAGTTTGTCCTCCGTATCGTCAGTCTCAAACTCCTGTAGGTGAGCTGGTCTCCTCCTGGTTCTGGGTGGGTTTTTTCTGTTTGGAGTCTCGGTGACTTTACCCGGCTGTGTACGTTCAGTCTGTTCAGGTAAAGTCCCAGAAGCACCACTTTGAGTATCTTGACCTGGCACATTTCCCACATCACATTCATCAACAACATTTTCATCGCTGTCCTTGACCCTGGGATGTACATCACTATCACCATATTCATTGTATGACTCTGGTGTTTGTGTTTCCTTTTCTTTATCCCCCTTTGTTGTGAATTTTACCAATCTGTGCTTTTGGACCCTCTCTGTGTCTGGATAATACACCAGGTAAGCTGGGCTATTTTTATCATAGCCTATGAAAACACCTTGCTCACACCTAGGGTCGAGCTTTCCCTTCACTTGTTTGTAAGCAAAACACACTGACCCAAATTTCTGAAGTTTGGATATATTTGGTTCTTTGCCTGTGAACAGCTCGTATGGCGTTTTCTTTGTGCGCCTACTGTAACACCTGTTCCTTACATAAGCTGCTGTCTGTATGGCGTAGTTCCATAGTTTATTTGGTAACTTGCTTTCTATCAGTAAGCATCTGCCCATATCATAGAGAGTTTGCCAACCTCTCTCTGCTGTACCATTTTGGTGGGGTGAATAGGGTGCAGACGTCTCGTGTCTAATCCTATTTTTGGTTAACAGTGCCTGGAAGTCTCGGCTTGTAAACTCAGTGCCGTTATCTGAACGGATACACTTAACTTCTCCGTAAGGTGCTATGTCTGCTAAGAACCTTTCTGTGGCCTGCACTGTATCACTCTTGGACCTTAGAAAATACACAAAAATAGTACCAGAGTAGTCGTCTGTAAAAGACTGTGTATATCTGTGCCCTTCTATGCTTGGTGTTGACATGGGACCGGCTAAGTCTGTGTGGACTAGTTCTAAGGGCATCTTAGCCTTTTTGTCTGGCTCCCTATTTCTCGTTTGGGTGAACTTGCCCTGTGTACACACTTCACACAACTGAGCTGGTTTGACTGCACTTCCTCTTATGTCCATGCCTTTCACTACACCTTGTAAATTTTGTACATCTTCGTAATTGCAATGACCCAAAATTTCATGCCAAGTTTGCATGTCGTGACACCCTTTACATAGGTCAACATTCCCCTCAACAGTTGGTAAGTAATACAAATTTACACTTTCATGGATGTCAAACCTGCTGCCGTCTTTGGTAACCATGTGACTGTCCCCTTTCTTGAAGGTGATTTTCGCCCCTCCGTTTGTTGCTCTTGCCACCGAAAAGATGTCATGTGGGTATGAGGGCATGTACAGTGCATCCCGTAGCTGTGCTCTGTGTTGTCGTCCGGCGTCGTCTAATAGACATATCACCGCCGTTCCTCTTCTCTGTGCTGTTCCATTGCACTTGGTCCCGTCAGCTAACTCCACTGAATGAGACTCGGGCTGGAATGAATCGTCGAAGCTTTTAAACTTTCCGATGTCGTTCACGATGTGGGATGTCGCTCCTGCGTCCACCATGATGCCTTTCATCTTCACGTTGTCTGGTGGTTTCCCGCTCTTTGTGTGCTTGGCCTTGAAGAGATGGTCTTGGTCGCCATTCTGTTCCTCTGCGACTTTTCTGGCACCATCTTCTCCCCCCTTTTTCTTACAGAGTGATTCATCGTGTGTATTCCTTTTGCAGTAACCGCACCACACTTTTCGAAAACATTTTCTTGATATGTGTCCTTTTATTCCACACTTGTAGCACGTCACATTGGCATCTTCATCTCTTCTGTTGCTAGTGTGCGTCTTGGTGCCTCGGCCTTGCCTTGCACATGTTTTCATCACATTATCTGTGGATTCTGCTGTGTTCATTTTCTCCGACTCTTCATAGACCCTTAATCTTCTTCTAAAGTCTGTGAACGTAACGTTATCTTCGTTCTGTGTTACATGGACGGCGAATGGCTTGAAGGAGTCTGGTAACCCATTTAGTATCATGGCTATGGTCAGTCCATCACTCATGGTCTCGCCTGCATCTCTCAGGGCTGTAATCACGTTCTCTGCCCTTATCATGTAGTCGGTAACACTCTCGTTGTCTGCCATGTGCAGCCTCGTTAACGACGTGTATAAGTTTATTATCCTCGGCTTGCTTTTCCCTGAATAATGTTCTTTCAGTATTTTCAGAGCCTTCCTGCCGTCATCTGCGGCCTCATGTCTTATTAGCGACAGGCTCTTATCATCTATCAGCCTTATTAGCTCAGCATAGCAATCAGCATTCTTCCTTCTATCTGCATCTAGCTGTTCTTGATCAGCACCGGTGGGCTCATGTAAGATAGTCTCTTTTAGCCTCAGAGTATGTAAGCAGCCTAGGAATCTTGTTTCCCAAAGGTCATACTTATCTTCACATCCTTTGAATAAGAGCTGCGGTGCCAGGAGACCTGTTGCTCTGCTTGCCATTTTTGCGCGCCAACTTTACCGCGAGGGCTACTAGCTTGCTAATATACTTCACTTGCTAAGCTAGCTTGTTAGCTTAATTGGCTAACGCGTAATACGTCGCGTAACACTTCTTCCGATAATCTAACTCACTTATCTCCAAGTCGGTTTGTGTCCAACTCTGCCTGGGCCCATAACCTGTTAAGCTTGGGTGCACATGAATCGCGTATGAACAATAAGTAAATCAGACTCGGTATTCTCTTCAGCATGTCTCCGGTAAGTTTATTCACAGACTGACAACAGTCAACGTAGTGACGTCACATTAGGACGTACCTTCATACAAGAACAGAATAACAGTGCGACTGCTACCGTAGTACACAGACTAAGGGCGTCATCAAATAATAATACTTAACAGGCTCTATGGCCGGTCCGCGAACCCCCACCTTTAAGCTGCGGGTTCCAGCAGGAAAAGCTGGAGGCCGGAAAAGAGTGAGACAGGTAGCGCGCAAAAGTAAAAGTGGAACCGAGAGTGGTACGAGAGACAGAACGAGAGCAAGACAGACAGACATTACGAGAGCGAGACAGTTTGTCCCCGTACCACTGGTTGAAAACCGCTGCTGTAGATCACTGCCGGTACGTGCGCTGGGGAGCGCACCGTTTAAGTTTGAAAGTTGAAAAGTTTGTGCGTCTGAAACGCTATGTGATACAGTACAGTTTACACAGCACAGTACATGTTCTGTAGCTACTATTGCACTAAATGGTAACACTTGAATACGTTATGCAAATATGCAACTTGTTTGTTGAAATGTTAATAAATGGGAGCTTCCTCAAACAGCCATCTCTTTCCCGACAATCCCCTCTGTGCACGAACCCTTACATATGGTAATTAAACATTAAAACACCTGCGGCTTATAGTCCAGTGCGGCTTATATATGTACACATCATTCAATTTAGCTGCTGCGGCTTATTGGCTAACACATTGTGCTAGTGCTCCAACACATTGTATATGATAGATTAAAGGGTGGGACATCTCTTAACAGTTTACCAATCACAACAGATCCGCCCAGCTAACCAATCAGAGCAAACTGGGCTCTGGTTTCAGACAGAGGGTGAAAAGAGGTGCTGCAGCAGGATTCAAGATTTTTCAAGATTCAAGGCTGTATTTCTAAGGGAAACTTCTGCAGCAATGGAGAGTCAGGACTCAGTAAGGAATAATTATTCCCTCACAGTATTGTCATGTGCACAGTAGCTACAGTGTATATGGCAATGAAACACTTAAGTCACAGGCTCCTCCAACAATGCAACATGAATATATATGGGACATAAAACAAATACAATAGTGCAAGAGAATATTTTGAGTAAATACAAATAAAATAGAAATAGTGCAAGAAGAGTCTATATACAAGTAAATTGAATATGATATAAAGCACAGGCAGTATGAGGAAAATAAAGCACTTTTTGAACATTAAAGCATGTCATAGTAGAGGCTCAAAATACAAATATTAACCTGAAAATGAGAACAACAGGGCCCGACTAAAGTGGCTTTGAATTTATATTTAATCACTGGAGAAGAATGGAATTGTTCTGCTCAGGAAATCATATTTTCATAACTGAACTGGGAACACAGATATCTTACAGGTGTGACCCTGTCGCTGAGCTTCAGTCTGGGTATGAGCATTCCCTGTATGGGTACATGTTTTAGTTCTTACCTTCACTGAGTTTCCCGCAGAAGGGGCAGTAAAACCTCTGACCACAGTCCTGCCAGCCCATCGCCGGGCACATGGAGGCTCCGCAACAACCACAATTTGAAACACACTCTGGCTCTTTGCACACAGGCAGGGGCTTGAAGAGGCAACAGACAGACAGACAGACAGACAGACACACAGACACACAGACACACACACACACACACACACACACACACACACACACACACACACACACACACACACACACACACACACACACACACATTAAAAACATATTTTAACCTTCACAGAAGCCTCTCATATGTAAATTGTGGCATTAGCTTCACATTTCTCTAGATATAATTATGAGTAACTATGATTGCTGTTATTTTTCCTATATCGTTTTTAAGAGATTACTGACCTCTCCATCATTTTGCTTGGCTAGAGGGGTGACCAGAGCTCCCAGCGGCAGACGGCTGAGCAGAGCAGTCTGAGCATCACAGGGCATACAGTACGACGCAGAGCGGATGGCTAAAGGACTCGCGTTACCTAGAGATCAACAGAGACACGGTCCAGAATTACATGAAGGTTGGTTTAGACACACAAAATGGAGACAGGAAGACGAGAACGGGGAAAACGCCCAAACATTAAAGTATCATATTTGTAATTCACAACTAAATCGGAGTCCTTCACAAAAAAACATACGTTATAATGACTTTAAAATTAAATTAAAACTCTAATTTAACTACCTGCAGATATTATTGTCATAATCCTTTCATCAGTATGTCCAAAATATTTCTGATAACTGGAATCAGTGTTTCCCCTACCATTGTCTTGGAGGGGCGCCCCGCCAACGGAGCCCCCCCTGAAATTCAAGGTGTTAAAAAAAACGGCACCAAATTGCAACCAATCTATATCTACTGTCACTTTTCACATTGAACAAGTGCTCTTTTATTAAATAAACTAAACGCTTTCATTTTAATTTGTGAGTTTAGTGTTTATGACCCTAAGAAACACTGATGCATTAATTAGTATAGCGAGCACACACTATTATAACTATTACAAACCGTTTCATACACTAGATGTTTTCCAAGGTTGATCCCATTTTTTCTTCAATTAAATATGTTTATGTTCAGATTTCTTCTAGTCGCCTCCATCAATAATACATGGTATAACTTCTACAGAAAATTCTCTGTGCAAAGCAGATTACATTTCAGTGATGTGGATGCCAGATTAGGAAGCCATTTTTACCAAGCTGTACATACAGGGTAAAAAACAACAAAGATACAGTGTTCTGTGTGTTTACCTCTGTCCTCTATGATACAGGGGGTAGTTGCCAGAGGAGGTAGACGGGAAAAGGGCTCTGAGACGAAGACCTTACCCTCCCACTCTGCACTGTCATCTGCGATCACCTTCACCTGGGAAACAGCGATAGAGAAAGAGACAGGGGTGCAACCTTATCAACCTGCAAGACTGTGAATACAGATCACTACGGTCAAACAGGGGCAGGATCTTTTATAAAACATCTTACAAGTAGTAGTTTTGCGGCTCTTACTTTAAGTTAAAAATAATAATGATTGGAAAAAGTTAGAAGTCAAGTATTGGACTCTTTATTTGCGTTTTTTTCTTAAAGATGTACCATAAAGGGAAGCACACATCAGCAGCGGATGGCACTTTGATGAGGGCTTCATCATGCTGCCAGTGTGTGTAGCTAGCCAAGTTGCTCAGTTTGCATGAAGCCAAAAATGGACTGACATCAGAAAAGAAAAAGTATCTGGATCATTCAGGGACTGAGGTCAATAGAGCACCATAATGATTTGATTATGTGCTATAAAATTGTTCATACTGGGTTGTTGATTTAGCTCAACAAAAAAATTATACACATATTTACATACGTATGTCTATCTCCCAATTTAAATCAATGTGAAAAAAGTATTTTTGGGACCAAATGATGTCATTGACGAGAACGTAGTGATGTAGGCAAATTTGCTTCCACGCCCAGCACACTTCCTTGGGGCTTGGTGTATCGCTTAATTAAGCCCCATGGACCCCCCCGGCGGGTCCTTTTTTTTTTTTTCACAACACTGTGTCTCAGGGCATCTTAATATTTAAGAACCTATTGATGTGTTATACCAGATTAACAGGAATAATCTCAGCTAATTGACGATACAAACCATTTTTACCAAAACAAAACACAAGTCTCATAAGAAGCATCTAAATGACCCCAGATCGAAAAATGCTAACGCACTTTAGCACAGAACTCAATATAAAAGATACCTATATTACTTATCGTAGCTGCACATACAAGATATCCGATTAAAGCTGAGGTTCCACAGATTATTTAGGTATATATATCATCACTAAGTGATCCGAACTCGCGACAGGGAAAGCAAACTCAGACATCAAAACACGTACCTTTACGTAGCTTTTACGGGAGATCCTCTCACCGTAGCTGTCAATCTGATCAAAAGACTTGTTCAATGGCATTAAAACGAGAAAAAACGCGGCTGAATCGGTTAATCCATAGGTTGATAATGTTTCTGGGTAATAATCTTTTTTATTTATAATCCATTATTCCATTTTTATGTAAAAATCGGAGAGTAAAAGTTAGCTGCTAATGGTAGCCACCAGAGTTATCGCAGCTTCCGGTCTTGGCTATGCGGCAGTCTCACACACACACACGACCAAATAAGGAGTATGTGGGAGTTCCCCTCGATTCCATTGGCTCTGACGGTTAGAAAGAGATGTCAATCAGCAAAATCGAACAAGGGGGGCCAGAGATAGGTCAAATCCACCCAAATGACCCCAGAAGTGGGGTTTTTTGTGCTAAATCTCTCTAAAAAGCTCAAATGTAACTTGTTTTGCATCAATCTTGATACAGGGTACTTATTATATGTTGTGGGGTGGTTTTCACTATAAGTAAAAAAAAATGTTTGGACGAACACAATAATTTACATTTTTTTACTGTGTTCAATCTGAATTTACTTTAAAATAAAAACATCCATATTGATTCTGACACTTCTACATCCAACTCACAGGTGTAACCTTGCTTTGAGAAAAAAGATTATTAATTTAACCCTTTTAGAAGGGAAGATATGGTCATTTGTTCTGGGAAAGTCATTTTCGAGCCTGAGACCTGAAAAACAGGCTCGGGGCTTAACAGGTTAATAGTTTGACATTGTTAGAGGAGCTAAGGGCTAGGCAATATATCAATATAATATCCATTGGTTGATAAGAAACTAGATATCCTCTGAGATTTAGGAAATCGTAAGTGTTAAATTTATGTCATTTTCTGAATTTACCAGCGTTTAAACAGCATGGGTCTAACCCTACAATATATTCACAATATCGATATTGTGGTACTCTCTTCACATTGCCCAGCCCTACAGGAGCCGCAGAAGAACGGTAAAAAAAGAAGGTGACGAGAGAGGATAAAAAAACTCACAACACTGGGCAGGAGCTCTGGGTCCAGACCATAACGAGACTCAGAGCTAGGAGACTGGAGGGGAAAAAACAATTAGTATTAAATAATCTATAATAAAACAGAGATGTCAAATTTGGAGAGATTCTAGACTTTATACAATATGATTGAAGCAATAAAGCCTGGGCGCTCCATGGGAAATTATCTAACAATCTAAATTGTATACTTAGGGATATTTCCATGCAACAACAATGCATAACTGAACAACATGTACAGTAGCTGTTATTGCAAGGTACATGGTCAGAATCTGCTTTAACACCTTTAAAGTTGAATGGAGAATCTCTCTGAAAGCTGAAATAGTCAAATGATAAACTGATCTATTAGTTGCCCGACAAAATAAATCAACAATTTTGTTCAAAAACAATAATTATCTGGTTTTGCTTTTCCAATATCGAGATCTGCTACCTGTCTCTGTTTGTTTTTGCAGTGTAAACTGAATATTCAATTCAATTCAATTCAAAGGGGCTTTATTGGCATGAAAGTTAAATTAAACAATGTTGCCAAAGCATCACAATACAAAATAATTAACAACATTAACATACATTTCAAATGTTTACATATTATTGATGATATATAGACAGTGATACAATTACATTTCAACACGTGTGTGTGTGTGTGTGTGTGTGTGTGTGTGTGTGTGTGTGTGTGTGTGTGTGTGTGTGTGTGTGTGTGTGTGTGTGTGTGTCTCATTCACTGTCCCTCAGGTTGTGGCATGTGTATACATATTGGGCAGCAAGGTGTGCCTTGTCTCCTTCTCCTAGGAGTACTCTCAGTCTTGAGAGGTCATTAACCTCCTTGAAACCTGGGATTACAGAGTTCAACTTGTTCCAGTAAATGCTCCTTACTTGGTTGAATGTTTGGCACTTCAGGAGGATGTGCATCTCTGTCTCAGTCTCACCTGTCGTACAGTGACCACATGTTCTGTTCTCTTTTGGTTGCCAGGATCTTTTGAGTCTTCCTTTTTTTCGATTGCCAGTTTGTGGTCACTGAGCCTGTACTTGGTTAGGATCTGTCTCTGCTTTCTATCTCTGACAGTAGAGAGATACTCTGCCAGCTCATACTCTCTGTTTAGAGCCAGGTAACATTCTAATCTACTTTGGCTTTTAGTTTCTTCTTCCCAATGTTGTAAATAGTTGTCTTTACATTGTGTTATAATGCGTTTGACTGTGATTGGTGTTTGGAGAGCAGTGTTGTTGAGAGACTGGTCAGAGTGGCTCTGAGAGGGGGCAGCTAGCCTCAGCACCAGCTGACATAGGGGACTCTTCTCTGGGGTTAGCTCTGGGGTTAGCTCTTGGCTTTGGAGGGCTTTGGAGGGCTTTGGAGTGGAGGGTGTCTCGGGGGCTGGACCTAAGGTGGTTAAAGAATGTCAGTGCTCTCTTTTGAGTGTTAATGATCAGTGGGTATCTGCCTAATTCTGCTCTACATGCATTTGTTGGTGTTTTTCTCTGAACACGTAAAATGTATCTGCAGAATTCTGCATGTAAAGACTCTGTTGGATGTTTGTCCCAGCGGGTATAGCTCTGGTGACTGAGTGGACCCCATACTTCACTACCGTACAGCGCAATGGGCTGGATCACACTATCAAAGATTTTGAGACAGATTTTAATTGGAATTTGGACATTATAAAAATGTTCTCTTAATTGCATTTAGAGCTCTTCTGGCTTTTTCTTTGAGTGCATTCACTGCCATGTTGAAACTTCCTGATGCTGTTATGGTTAAACCGAGGTAGGTGTAACTCATACTATGTTCGATGATATGATTATTTATGGTAAACTGGTATTTGTTCTCCTGACATCTGGGGCGTTTTTGGAAAAACATGACTTTAATTTTCTTCATATTGACTGCCAGGGCCCAGTTCTTACAGTACTGGTCTACTATGTCCAGCTGTTGTTGTAGTCCTTGTTCAGTAGGAGACAGCAGAACAAGGTCATCAGCATAAAGCAGACACTTCACCTCTCTCTCTAGGAGGGAGAGGCCAGGAGCAGCACAGTGATCCAACTGAACAGCAAGTTCATTTATATCTATATTAAATAAAGTGGGACTTAAATTGCAACCCTGACGAACACCTCTTCTCTGGGTGAAGAATTCAGTTTGTTTGTCTCCAATAAAAAAAAAAATTAGTAAACTGAATAACTGTTGGATTTGGATTCTTGTTCAAATAATACATAGATTAATTTAAGACAATAATCTGCAGATGTCTCCACAGATACTCAATTGAGCTGGCACTCATACCTCATTAAAGAGTTTTAATGGTGTGACTGTATTTTCCCTACCTGTGGAGGGATGTTCCTGTCCTGTGCAGCCGCATTGGGAACAAACTCGTTTGTGGTCCCTTAGGAGAAAACAGAGGAGTTATGTCATTCTTAAATTAAATGATATCCTTAATTAGGTAGGCTGTTTTAGCTCAGACTTTAGAAAACAGTATTTATTGATCAGTATGATGGTGGTGTACTGTAAACCCTGGATGATTGGACTAATCAGCAGGGGCCGTATTCACAAAGGATCTTAGGGCTAAAAGTAGCTCCTAACTGGCGAATTTAGGAGAAACTCCTAAACATAATGGGCGTGTCAGTCTTAAATTTAGGACTCCTAATTTTATTCACTAAGAGCAATTCACAAAGTATTTTAGGCCTAAAAGTAGCACCTAAGTTTAGGAGAGCTTAAAAGTCCTCGAGAGGACTCCTAACTCAGTAAGACCTATTCACAAAGAATCTGAAAATGGCTGCGAGACGAAATGTTTTGGAGACAATGGAAGACTGTGAATTGATCAAGAGATATAGGCCAAATCGTGAGGGTATCAAACTAGTTGTGGAATTAGTGCAGGATGCAATAACATCCCCGACTAACAGCAATAACCCGATTAGTCCGGAAATAAAATGTTTGGCAACACTACGATATTTAGCAACAGGGAAAATGCAACTTTGCAATGCCGACGATTTAGGAATATCGCAACCATCAGTCAGCCGTGCCATAAACCAAAGCATCAACGCGCTCTCTAGACCACATATCATCCAACAGTTTATCCGGTTTCCTTTGGACAATCAACAACTATACAGGATCAAAGCCAACTTCATGGCAATGCAGGTATGCCCGGTGTGGTCGGTGCTATTGACGGGACGCACATAAAAATAATTGCGCCATCAAAAGATGAGGACGTGTTCGTCAATAGAAATAAAGTACATTCCATCAACACGCAGATTGTTTTCATTCATCATGATAGGGGGGCTTTAGCGGCGGTATGGGCTGTTATTGAAAGTGTTTAAGTGCTGGAAATATGCTCATTGGAAGCATTTTAGAAGCGGTCAGTACGGTGATTGGTTGTTCAGAGCAGACGGTCTCGGTGGAACTCATCCGCAACATCCCACAAACGAGCCCACTAAATCACCGAAAAACAAGGAAATAGCCTAGGCTAGAAATGTATTCCTATCAAAAAGTGTTGGACAGTGCAGATAGCAGAATACACGCATGATGACAAGTGTGTGCAGACCACGATAATGACGTTGTATATGCACGTTAAAGAGAGAGAGCAAACAATACAAATACGTAAATTGCATTAAATCAAGGAGGCAATTAAAAGCACCCTGCAAACTATTATCCAATGAGCATATTTCCAGCACTTAAACACTTTCAATAACAGCCCATACCGCCGTTCAAGTCCCCCTATCATGATGAATGAAAACAATCTGCGTGTTGATGGAATGTACTTTCTTTCTATTGACGAACACGTCCTCATCTTTTGATGGCGCAATTATTTTTATGTGCGTCCCGTCAATAGCACCGACCGCACCGGGCATACCTGCAATTGCCATGAAGTTGGCTTTGATCCTGTTTAGTTGTTGATTGTCCAAAGGAAACCGGATAAACTGTTGGATGTTATGTGGTCTAGAGAGCGCGTTGATGGTTTGGTTTATGGCACGGCTGACTGATGGTTGCGATATTCCTAAATCATCGGCATTGCAAAGTTGCATTTTCCCTGTTGCTAAATATCGTAGTGTTGCCAAACATTTTATTTCCGGACTAATCGGGTTATTCCTGTTAGTCGGGGATGTTATTGCATCCCGCACTAATTCCACAACTAGTTTGATACCCTCACGATTTAGCCTATATCTCTTGATCAATTCACAGTCTTCCATTGTCTCCAAAACATTTCGTCTCGCAGCCATTTTCAGATTCTTTGTGAATAGGTCTTACTGAGTTAGGTGTCCTCTCGAGGACTTTTAAGCTCTCCTAAACTTAGGTGCTACTTTTAGGCCTAAAATACTTTGTGAATTGCTCTTAGTGAATACAATTAGGAGTCCTAAATTTAAGACTGACACGCCCATTATGTTTAGGAGTTTCTCCTAAATTCGCCAGTTAGGAGCTACTTTTAGCCCTAAGATCCTTTGTGAATACGGCCCCTGATCCTGAGGGAGGCTTTGCAACATGCATGTTAGTAAGTCAACCACAATACAATACCTCTTGAGTTTGTTGTGAGAGTCCACTGAGGCTGCTGTGGCGAGGAATGATTGTGTGTGTATCCAACAGAGGATTCCACATTGGCCCTCTCAAATGCAGGCTGAGGTGTAAACTGTGGACTCTGATTTACACCAAATGATAAAGTGGTAATGGGCAAATGTTTTTGTTGGGGTGACTGAGCTCCATTTAATGAACAATGGTGAGTGTATGGGGGCTGTAAAGGGGAAGATATTCCTTGGTAAGGGCTGTGAGGGGAGTAAAAGGGCATTTGTTGGGGCTTGCAGGGATGCGTCCCTTCCTTCATAAGAGCGAGAGAACATGGAGGTATATATCTTCCTTGGCTTGTAGATGGAACCATGGATGAAGCATGAGCATCAGGAGTGACCCGCTGAACACTGTGGTCAGCATTATTAGCAAAAAGCGTGCTGTGTTCTGTGTTGTTTCTGGATGAAAAGGTTGCAAGTTCGCTCTGGTAGCCGTGGTTGGACACCTGCAGCTGCTCGTAGCCAGGCCTCTGGTCAGAAGGAGAGCTCAGGCTGAGATGCTGAAAGCTGGGCAGAGGGTTGCAGGGAGGTCCTTGGGGTGAAGCTGGGGACCAGCCGTTCTGGCCCGCCCAAGGCTGACAGGGTGTATCGCTCTGATTGGCTGTGGGGACGTCCATCATCCTTCATTACCATCACTGATAGGTGTTTGACTCCTTGGAGGCGGGATCTAGCGGGGCAAAACAAACCTGCAGCGTCGTGATGCGACTCTCGGATCTCTTCTCAGAGGCCAACATGTTTTAGTGACAGTTAGCTAAATCAGATAGATTTCTAATCAATAACACGCAAAATGCAGCTATTTTGAGAAATAATGTTACATCTTTGAAAACTTCCTAACAAAATGTACCTAACGTTTCCCCTGTAAAACTACCACTGTGTTGAACGATTTGTTAATGAGATGTAATCGTTGATATGAATAACGTTAGCCTACTACAGGAATTGACTGAGGTTCTTCTGTAGTAAGCAAACAATATTGACACATAACAGAGGTGCATCCTTAAATGTGCAGGGTGAATTAAGATATGTGACCTGAAGGCGCAATGTTATTTGAAGTAATAAAATATTAGATACCTTTGGACATCAGCGGAAACAAGGGGCTTTGCGTGCAGCACTTGTTCGTCCACATTACTAACGTGACCGTTAGCGTCTTCATCTCCCCCTCTGCGACGGAAGCGAAACACTTCAGCAGTTTAACATATGTGAAATGTATTAAAATTATATTCAATGACCAGAAAATGTGAGAGGATTAATTTAGACAACATTCATAAACCCGAGCCTTTGCTGCAATGTTAGCGTCAAGTTGGCAAGGATCACAACACCCCATTTCCTCGTTTCCTTTCAAAGTAAAATACATGGGCTACAATAAATGCATCATTTGAACTAAAAACCGGAATATTAGAAAACCTTTAAACCATCAAAGTAAATATATTACTGTGCCGCATAAATATGGTGCTAATATTTTATTATTGATAAGAATCAGCAAATATGTATTGTGGCAACACAACATGAATGTCTGATTTAGGAAATATTTAGTGTTGTGTTTTCTAATACTCTCATTTCTTTTCACATTATTAAGACTTTGAATGTGTGACTTTTCTTCTTCAGCCACTTGTTTTGTGGTTCTGAATACTTCTTCCTCCACCAATGCCTATATGATTGTCATTTCTACATACATGGACAAAGATACAGTAGGCCTGACAGTATTTGACAAATCGATAAAATACTGTGTGTATTATGCTGTGAGTGGAATAGAGTACAAACCGTTTTTTCACACATAAACTTTAGTTTATTGGAAGGTTGATATGCAAAGTTGACAAAATACAGTATACCAGCATACCAAAGAGAATAACAAAATACAGTATACAAGATAACCTGGTGATCACCGAAGTTAACTTACTAACCAGCTCATTAGACACCTTATTTGTCAATATCCATGATCTGTCTCTTTCCAAATGAACTTAATAACATGAAACAGAACACATGACAACCTGTAATGATACAAAGTAAGAGAATTACAATTAACAAAAATAGAAAAAATAGAAATGTAAATCTATTCTTGGTCATCCTAACCGATGTAAACGCTCACCATGTCACATAAGACACCCCGATGGTGACTGAACAAATACAAAACAAAGAGGAACAGAGGGCGGCAGGGGATAAGCAAATGGAACAGGAACAAATTGCTTGATTTTGCCATTGACCAAATAAAGGTTGAAAATGTCCAATACTTTGCTGTGGTTCTACTTGCCTAGATCAGTTACTGTTTTGGGGTCCTTTTTAGGGCAGTGATCCTGTTTCTGACGTAGTCCTTTACACCTTTCCATGAACGGGTCCTCAGTGCTGGCTCAGCTTCCAGACACTGAACACATTCGTCCTTCTGAGGCACCTTGTACTCTTTAATTAACCCCATCATGTGTCTTTCAACAGCAAGAACCTCTGCTTCCTCCCATTTATGTTTGCCCTTAATGTTGGAGCCTGTGGGTTAAAACAGAAATGAGTAAACTTTCGCCATTACAAAATAACTCCAGAAAAATCTTCAAAATAACAAAATACTGGTTTCTCACACAAGCACTCGACATACTTTTGTCCACATTTAGTCGTAAAGCCTACGAACTCTATAAATGTTATTTATCTTCCCCGTCCATTTTTTCGTTTTGTGTGTCAAGTTTTGACAACAAATTAAGCTTGGACAATGAAATGGACAATATGTAAGAACTCAACTATGTTGCCTTAACCCCCCCTTGATTATTTTGTTGTATAAGAAATTCTAAACCAAAGAGGAACAATAATTAAAACAATTAATTGATAGAATCACGGATCATGATTGTTCACCATTTTACCTTTTTTGTCTGATTCGAAATATTTTGAAGTTACAGTCACGTTGGTGCTTGTTGGTTCACAGCCTGCACCGGAAGGCTTATTGTAATCCCATGATGCAGCTTGTTGTCCTCTCTCTGTGTTGAAGAAAAAACAAGAAAGATTAACTACCCATACACACATTTCTAACAGAGAAATAAGACAAAAGGTGCAGCTCCTCAGTGTTGTTTTCAGTCATATTACATCAATTGTTCATAGTACCAATGTCTTACGATACCAAATCGACACATTTTGCAGTTGTGTCCATTCCCAAAGTCCATTAAAGCAACCAACTCCTCCAACCAAGCTTCAGCTATAATCCAGATTTTATGTGATTTAAAGTCACTTTTATACTAAAGTAAATGTTCATGCTCCTAATTCTAGAACTGTAGATTGCAATGGTTGATTTAGAAATATATTTAGTAGGTTATAGATTTGAACATTGCTCAGATATAGGTTGAAAACATCACATCCACCAGATTATTTTTTTATTATCAAGTAAGAAGTAATTAAAACAGCAAATCACATATATTCTTAAATACTGCTGCATAATAGACAGGCATTACGATACCTTTAAGTGGCTTGCTCCAAATTACTGTGATGAAAATCATTTGCGATATTCACTTGCAGGTAACACAAAAGGCTGTTGACACCACAATAGTCCACAGACTGACTCCTTTAAATGTATATGTATTTTTTCTGAACTTTATGTTCCGAGTAGATTTGCCGGTGCCAATGAAATATTTCCATTTAAAATTTAATTTACGTTAAAGTAATCGGAATCATAATCATCTTTAAAAGAAATAACCCTACCATCTGAATGTATTTCAACGTCATCCAGCTGCTGTCCAAGGCTGCGGACTTGATTGTTGGGGCCTAAAATTTGGTCGGCCTCATCTTCATTTAGGTTCATCAGCTGTAGCATTTTCCCGTAATGCTTCCGGATCTTTGAGGATGTCAGAGCGGCAGGGTCTTTAGCGCCACATTCTTTGACGTATTTCTGGATGCACTGTGCCCCGGCGTAGGCAGTCAGAGCATTGGGTCGGCCAAACAGGTAAGGATTCTGACTGGGGACTCCACATGTCTCACGTACCTTTACGAGAAGCTCTATAGCTGACTCAAGTGATGGTTTGAGTAAGACTGGAACCGTTCTGCCACACTTCCCTTGTATGTTGATTCTGACAAAGAACCTGCACATTTTTCTTTCCAAATCGGTAACGGATATATCCATGCCGTCTTGCAAGTTTGACTTTTGACGCGACTCAAAAGCTGTTAGTTCCACTGAGGATACCTCTAAAACACTTCTCCTGTTGAAAAATATTGTCCGGGAGAGTATTACATTGGCCAAAGCAGCATAGTTTTCTGTACAAGGGCTTTCTCTGAGGTTTTTTTCAGCAAGAAGATGAACATTCTCCACGTGGATATTCAGGCGCATCACATCTTGAGCAAACGGCACCTTCTTTGCTCTTTTCAGTTTGGTTTTCTTGATGGCTGTTAATGCACCTGCAGAAATATGCTTGTTCCATTTTCTCTTGTACAGAGAGAGGAAGTTTCTCGCAGACTCTGCTGATCTCTCATCACCAGACTTTACTGCATTCCCCTCAACAATACCACAAGCCTTCTGTAGGTGGTAGCCAAGCTTTATGGCAAGTGAAGGATTGCTGTATGTTTTGTTTTCCGCATTGTAGCCTGCCACAACGTTTACTGCAGACACCACATGTGGGAAGCACGAAGGGAGAAAAAAGTCCTTCAGTTTCTCCAGAGGGGTGATTTTTTTAGCTTCTAGTACAAGTCTTGCTAACTGTCGAAGGTATTGTCTTATATACTCGTGTTTTTTCGGATCAGTTCCGTGATGAGTGAACATGAGCTCGCCAAACTGCAAGAGAACTTCGTCTTCCATGGCAGTTTGCGTCACATCGTCGTATATCATATCGGACAGAATGTTCCTAAAACCATCAGTAATGCTAAGGTCTCCTAAAGTTTGAAGTGCACACCGAGATGCGATGTTCTTTCTTCCAAACACAGTCTCGTTCTTCACTCTCTCTGGGCAAACTTTCATGTGTCTGTACATAGGTTTCTTCAGAAAAAGACCTCGACAGTGAAGGCAATGGAGAAAGTCTTTGGCTTTTTTAGTTTGGCTCGGCCTTTTTCGGGCAGCAAGTTGGCCCTTTCCTGATTTCAAGACATCCTTATTATGAGCAAAGTTTCCTAGATTTGTTATTCTGTTCCATATCCTTTGTCTTTCTTTTGATTTTGTGGGGTATTGAAATGCAGCTGCGACTTCTTTTTTGTCACTGTGGTTCCTTTCAAGATGTCGTGACAATTTAAATACTGGCTTAGCACAGTATAAACAATAATTCCTTTTGTCATAGACACGTCTTCCTTTAGAACTTGAACATGGCAACACTACAGTGTCAGAAGACTTTTCTTTCTGAGTAATTGCAGGAGTCTGTTTTGGGGCACTGTCAGAGTTGTCCTCGGACATAGAGCTTTCTGATTCATCTTCTTTTTTTTCTGTCAGAGACGGTTTTTGGTTTGTAGGGGTCGAGGGTTTGATGTGACTGAATTCATCTGAAGAGCTCCCTTCAGAGTGGAATGGGGAATCAAATAAGTCAGCATCACTGTCAGGCAAGTAATCAGAGTCACTGTCAACCTCTGACTCAGCTGACTCATTTTCCTTAAAAGAAATAAAAAAAAGAAGAAAATAAATCAGTGGAAATCAGGTCATCGACAATCTGTGGTTGCAGAAAATCTAAGTATATCAGAATTGTTTTTAAACTCATTTTGTTTACTTATATTTTGGCATTTTATAGAGGTTCTATATATTATTATTTTTTGTTATATTATCCGCATACTCTGATGCTTCAGAACTAGACCGTAGGTTCAAAGTTCAATGTTAGTGTCTTTAACAAGATATATGTCATATGTTATAGTATAAAATAATATCGCAGCAGGACATATGTCATATATGTCCATTATGTCATATATGTCCTGCTAGCTTCATATTCTTAAAAAAAAACATAACTAGCAGAGTTTGAAGGCCAAAAATTAAGCTTATTCAAGCGTATTTAGCTTTTATTACTATATTTTGTCATTCCATTCCATTTTTCTTACAGCTAGTTCCAGTAGCTAAATGTAACACCAAAGGCAGAATACCATGTGTTAACATTGATAGTGTTGATAATGTACAGTACATTGCAAATGTAATTGATATTTATCATTTTATTGGGCCAGTCTACTGCAGTCAAAGCAACTTAACTTGTTTGACAGGGAGTTGAGTGAACACTTCTGTCAAGTATTTGGGCCCCTTACTTTTTGGTATATGTCTATGCTTGTATTATAAAATAATTGGCCAGCACTCTTGGTTATTTGAGCAATATAGACTTTTAAAAGTATTTGCAAACGCTGATTCTTTAATAGATGTATTGATTGTCCAGTTGGAAAAAAGCAATGCAATGTCTTTGAATAGTCAAAATAAAAAGATATTCAATCGACCATAATATTAGGAAAACATTATCCTCACAATTGGCATGCTAGAACCAGAAATGACTGGTCATTCTTTTCTAATAATGTTTTCTTTCTTTTTTTGCGGCTTTAATTAATTAATTAATGACCAAAATTGTTTCAGACTAAAATGTTAGTTAATTACGCAACTGACCCAATATGAAATATCAAGAGCCACATTTTTACAGCGCATACCACAAACATACTGTTACTACTGCCCTGACAAATAACATTGAAATGATGAACTTTTGAATACTACTTTAAACATTTTATATGGGTTATTACCTCTGATTTGGCATTAGATGGCATTGGCTCTTCATGGGATGCAGGCGATGAACAATCCGTTGATATATGCGGCTGAAATACAAAATAATTAAAGAAGACATTTAACAGTTTTAACAGTAATGGGGTTGAGCCTTTACTATCAATCAAGTTTAGCCTATTGTACAATAAAGGCATCTTTGGTATTGGTTCATATTTAATGTGGGGCTACCTTTGACTGCAGTTGAACCTGCTGTGCACCGTTGGTCTTAGTTTGTTCAAATTGAGATGATTTTTCCATTGGTGGTGGAGGCTAAAAGTGAAGAAAAATACACAGAATTATACAATTTAGATTTTATAAAACAAATAAAACAGCAACATCTAAAAAGACAAACTACCTGAATAGCTGCATGTGGAGACTGCCCACCACTGCCGTCCTCTGGGTTTATGGATTCCAGCTTTATTAGGGGACAAAGCGAAGTCAACAGGAAGTATCTCTTATAAACTATATTTCAGGAATCAAATCCATTCACAATTTAAAGTATTATATCATTTTAAAGTTGAACAGTGTAGCAACTATCCAAATGTTTATCTATAACACACTTACAAGTTTATCCAACTGTGCCACTTGGTGAAGAAGTTGTGCCCGCTGTTGCAAAAGCACCAAACGTTGTCTCTCATAGCTGGCCTAAGAGAAGATAAAACACGTTAATTAAAAAAGATACAATCTAACGAGTCCTCATAAGAAACCCCACATATCTGTAACCGTAAATATCATGATGGTAGCAAGTTGGGCAACGTTTATTTGGTAGACGCTAGTAACTAACAATGTGTACCATCAACCTTTGTAGAAACAAACAGCTAGATATCATGAAACATGTGAAAACCATTACAACAGTCGAGATGGGTACAAAAAAGACCAACAATCAACAAAACCTTATTTTCAAATACATTTTTGCGGTGTTAATTTCCTCACCGGTGAGCTCATGTTTCCCTCTTGCGATGGCACGTTGTTTGTAAGAGCAGCACCAGCGACTGACTCGTGTACAGCTCCTGAGGAAAGGAAATGCAAGTTGTATGATGACCGGTATTACAGCACTGTAGTATGCACTGACATTACAGTGTGGTCACATGTGTTTTTTTTTGTAAAGTCCTGTTTAATAAACAGTTGTTCATATTGCCTGATTACTCATCACCACGAACCCCTTGTACATCAGTTCAGTTGCATTAATAGGGGGCCAAATATGTAAGAAAATAATGAGAGTCAATATTTGAACTTTTAAACAAATGATCGCCTAATTGTGAAATTGAATCACTACTTTATTCATACTGACCAAATTTAAAGACGCAAAATGTAAATCATGCTAATATTTTAAAATGAAAAGCATCTTTCTGAATTAAGTTGCTGTGAATTAATTTCCATGGTCCAGACCTCTGGTGAAAGATGGTAAAAGATTGTGACGACAGTGTCCCAAATCAGGAAGTGAATTCCACTCTTTAGACTATTTAAAGTTGTGCATTTTCAAAAACTTTACTTTCAGTATCTGTTTTTCTTTTTTTTATAGCATTTTCACTTTTTGATGACGAGGACAGTGTTGAATTGGAGAAGAGATAGAGACGGGTGACACAACATTCGACAGTCCATCACTCGGCTAACAAAATACAGCATGTGGTTTGGTGTTCACAAATCTGTTTCATGAGATATTCCAAAAATTAAGTTAAGGAACGGTATTAAATAAAGAAGAAATCTGGTGGCTCAAATTGGCTATTTAATTAAAATGCAGTATACCAAGGATAAGCAACAAACCAGCTAAAGTACCAAACACATATATTTTGACAAATCCAACCCAACATGTTTAACCCTCCTCCAAAATAGGACAAATGTACTAGAGAACAACAAAGGCTAATACAAAAAAAAGCTTACCCATGCAGTTTGACGAAGGTATCCACTGACGCTGCTCCTGAGACATGGATGAAGCATGGCTATGAGTGTATCCAGCAACACCAGCAAACTCAGCATGCACTCCTTCAAAAGTAGCTTGAGATGTACTTACATGTTGTCCACATGGTGGCAGGCTAATGGGCAAAAGTCCGTCGGGTAAACCCTGATTGGTTAATAGAGGTTGAAATGGTGCTTTGTAAAGATCGTGGGGGGAATGCAGCGGTGGATGTTGGGGCCTGCAAGGCTGTGGAGATTGGTTTGTTTGGGGAAGAGATGGTAGGAGGATGTTTTTTCCTTGGTTTGCACTGAGCACCATTGGTGAGGTGTGAGGGTTTTGCTGGGCAAAGGGATTAATGTGAGAGGAACTCGGGGTGGCAGTGTTGGCAAACAGCGTGTTTGATGACGGATTGCTGCTGATGTGAGAGGCTTTGTACAGAGCTGAGTGGAGAGTGGTGTTTCCGGATAATATGGTGCCGGGGTCTCTCATACAACTCTGATCTGACTCCTGCTGGTGCTGGTAGAAGGGCCTCTGGTCAGACGATGAGCCCAGGTGTTGATGCTGAGAGCTGGGCAGAGTGTCAAGGAGGGGTCCTTGAGTTGAAGTAGAGGACCAGCCATGCTGGCCGGCCCACGACTGACAGGGTACGTGACTCTTGTGGTTATCCATCATCCCCCGTAAACATCCAAATGTGTTGCCTGGTGTCTTATATTTCCTTGGAAACAGGTCCTAGCAGAGCGAAGCAACGTACAAAGGAAAAATATTCAATAGGCTACAAATCACACATTAATAGCATAGCATTCTAGCAATAGAATAGCATTCATTGATGGTTTGTTCTAGTAAATGCATGTTACAATTTTCTAGGGCCAAAGAGGGAGCTTTCAAATTACTTATTTATACAGAAAGATACTATATTATCAGAATAGGAAATATAACAGCAAAACAATCCTCACATTTCACAAGATAAAACACAAAATGATTAATTCAGTAACTAGTAACTATCTTGTCAAAATAACTTCAGTTTAACTACTTAAGATGTCTCTTACCTACTGAAAAGTACTTTCATGGTGTATGCGGCTGTATATTTTAGGTGAGCACTGAGAAACTCTAGGAGATAAATGTCAAAGTCTGGGTATACGTCATTCTGCTGAAGCAAAGTAACAAAAACAACTCCCTCATGGGACATATAATGCAAAAAAATGGGACATTGAGAAATGTAACCTAGTGTGTTCATATTTTTGGATCCATACTGTTACCTGATCCATACTTGATTAAGCAGTGTATGTATTTTTGTTATCTCAGAGATGGGCACTTTTTATTGTTCACACGTTGTATTGCCACGGCTACACAGCAATTTCCATTACATCAATTAGAGGTGAAGAGGGGCTTTAACAAACTTTGAGGTTTTTTTAACAATGTTTGTGTCACTTACCTCTTGTGGTGCCTAGATAGGCAAATAGGAAGTTTTTCACAAGTTTTACAGTGTAAAAAATATTTGTTACAAGTAAAGGTCTTGCATTTAAAATGTTGTATTGGCATCAAAAAAACAAAAGTACTTATTGTGCATAATATCCCATTTAAGAATCATATATATATATATATATATATATGTATATAAAGTGACTTTCTTTTATGCTTAATGTGTTTATCACAGCTGGTAAAGGTGGAGCTACTTTGTATATTACTTGATATACTGCTTCTGTACATCGTATCGTATACTTATATAGCATAGTTTATCTATTAGTTATCTGTAAAGTAATTAGAAACGTATTTTGTCAAATAAATGTAGTAGAGTAAAGAGTACAATATTGGCTGCCAAATTGTAGTGGAGTAGAAGTTTAAAGTAGCATTAAATCAAAATTACTTAAGTGAAGTAAAAGTACCCCAAAAAACCTACTTAAGTGCAATACTTGAGTAAATGTACTTCACTACATTACACCACTGGAAAACATTAACAAACAATTCACCAGCAAAATAAATAGGAAAGTAGCTAACTAGTATGCACAAAACAACCTAATATGTATAGTCATAGTAGGGGTTGTCCACCTATAACTAAATGATTGTAGTCATGTTCATGTCGAAGAAGTGTAGCTTAGCGTGGTTACCGATTTCTTCCTTTCTTTAGCTACATAGATTAGCTAGCTGTTAGCTAAACTGGTGTTGGCTCGATAAAACTGTGAAAATCTCGAATAATTCATAGAACTGAAAACGACACCATAATTAACACACTGAAAAATACTACCTGCTTAACATACCTGTCATTTTGAGTAAAAATGCTTGAAAACCAGTGCCATGTCTGGGCTAACATCAAATGGCTTCCGGTGGTTTGTTTACCTCACAGCCCTGCAAGCACTTCCGCTTGGTTTTTCAGAGTAAGAGCGTCATCTCCACAATATTAAGTGACATTTTATTTTTTAAATGAATCAATAAAGATAGTTTGAGAATAAAATCACATCCTATACCAACAAAGGAAGCAATACCCAGTGGTGGAAATTATTTAAGTAGTTTTACTCAAGTACTATACTCAAGTATTGTATAGAGATAATTGTACTTGAGTTTAACGCTACTTTAGACATTTACTCCTCTACATTTTTTAAAGAAATATTGGACTTTTTACCTGCTACATTTATTTCACACTAATAGTTGTTGGGGAAATATTTTCCAAGGTCCATAACTTTGACCCAGTTTATCAGTTCAAACTGTCCTGACTGAGCACACGCACCTGTAACCTTGGCTGCTGTGCTCTCAGTGTTATGGTTCTATGTTCCTGCCTGTTGGCGTCAGCTGATAGAGGTGTTATGATTCTATCTTGTTATGCAGCATGTTGATTATTCTCTCTGAACTATCTAAATACATGGGTCTGGGGTAGAGTTGTTCAGAATTGACGTGGCAACCCTTGGCGAAAAAATCTATAAAATCCTATAGAATCCTATAGAATCTTGTAGAAATCTATAAAATCTTGTAGAAATCTATAGCATGTTATAGAACATAGTCGCCAAGCTAAATAATTCTATAGAATACTATAGAAATCTCTAGATCATTCTGTAGAATACTATACATTTTTACTTTTCTATAAACTTCTATAATTAAAACTATAACAATCTAAAGAATTCTATACACAAGTTATTGAGCCGTTTCCGCTCTACATCCTGAACTCCTCCCTTCGATGCAATGCACTTCCGTTTTGGCGGACTGGGTTTGTTTTGCTAGCTAGCTCCGTTGTGCCGACAAAGCACTGATATCGCAGAGACAAAGAGGATATAACAATTACAACATGAAGAAAAGTGGTTCGGGAACTACGTGTGCGGTAGTTGGTTGCAATCACTCGAGAAAGCACCTGAACGAGTGGTTAGATAGAGAGTGCTACGACCACAAACCAGCACCCAGCACCCAGCCATGTTGTTCATTAAATACAGATAAACACAACAAATACTGCATGCATTGTATTTTTTAATATTATATATGAATATTTTCATAGTGATGTAATTGTGTGGGCTGCTTTTATATTTTAATTTGTAATACCTGTTAGGATTAAACATGTGATCTTTCTTGTTGAAGCCATTTCTTTAGTTTCCTCTCAACAATTAATTAATTCAGTGTTATTTATGTACAGTATGAGCTTAATATGAATGATGAACTGTGTTAAAAGAAATTGTAGCACTCTAAGGAACATATGAAATGCAATAATGCAATAACAGTGCAATAATGAAATTAAATTACATCAAACTTTATTTTCACTCAAACAGTACAGGCACATATGATATATTGCACAGCATAAAGAGATCATGTAAATTGTGCATTATGTAAACAACAGATAACTGTTGGCTCCTGTGGGCATGACCTAAATAAGGCAGTTTATTTTGGTTTTAAAATGCTGAGATATTTACTGCAGAACTGTAACCTTCCCTCAACAAAATCGTCAACAATTTTCGGGAGCATGTGGGCAAAGTAGAATGTGCGCAGCCTTATGATATGCCTTCAGACTGTCCATTGCTTTTCCATCTATTGCCATGGATTGAACGAAGTAGGAGCAAATTTTGCTGTACGTTATGCTGGGCCACGTCGTCATGTTATCCTCCCAGTTTTGCACTGAATTCGGGTGGGGGAGAGTAACGCCATCTCCAGTCAAAGAAGTAGAATCGTGTTCCCAAGCTAGCATCACTGTTAGCATCGAAATCGCTGTGTTTACACCAGTGCCCGTCTGACTGTTTACACCGGTTTACACCGACAGACGCTGTGCAAAAGACTTCCGGCGGAAATGAAGTGCATTTGTGTAGGGTTATGGCGCTACCCGTGTTTTGGCGCGTAAACTTGTCTATAGGACAGAACCGACTAATGACATATCGGTAGAAATCTATAGTACTATAGTATTCTATAGATTATTTTCCAGAATCTATAGTAACATTTCTATAGTATATCCGCAAAAATCCTGTAGTATTCTACAGAAAATTTCTATAGAATTCGTCCATATATTTTTCTATAGTATTCTATAGATTTTTTTTGCTAAGGGAACTCTCCCGTGCAGTCAGACCGTGACAGCTGTGACTTGTGATGTGAATCCTGTGGCCGAAGCTCCTATAATAAAACATCAGTGTTTGACATCAAAGCTCCTGCTCTTCCCGTGTCTCCTTCATGAGTCGGTGACTCCCACTGCATTGCTACACAGAAGTTCTCATTCATAACACTCCGTTCGATGTCTCACTATGGGATTCGCCTCAACGCGTATGCAAACAGAAGCATCAATCTCATTAAACCAATCCTGATTGGCTGGTGATCTTGACGTCTACGTCAGGGAATCCACCCACCCTATAGGTAGCTTGCGCTACGACGCAGCGTCATTCAAAACACCTCTTCTCGCCTCAGAGCACATCTCGAATTATCAGTAGCCGGGCTAGCTTAACGGTCCACAGACTGAACCCAAAGCTAACATTCGGTCGACGGGCGCTTGCCGGTTACTTTTTTGCTTTGCAAGAAGACTGAACAATATTAACACACCAGTTAATATTGTAATCTGCCTCGCCGTTTCTTTCTTTCGAAATGAAGGTAAGGTTTGATTTTTTCTTCAAGCTAGTAACATACCTGTTGCTAGTTTTTCTTCCCTCCACACCGACACCACGGTAGCGAGGACGTTCTCTTTTCTCTCTCACACCAAAGGAGACAGAGATAAAAACAAAAGGTATTAACACACCAGTTAATATTCTTTAAAGAATAAAATCTACGCCGTCGCTTTTTCCTTTCGGATTAACGACAAGGATGGATTTTTTTCTCAGTAACGTACCTCTTACTAGCGTGTCCACTCCACGCCGACACCCCGGCGAACAAAGATGGACCCTTCTCTCCCTCACACCAGAGGACTCAGGGACTCGGAGGCTCGGCTATGCGGCTGCGGGTTTAAGATCTCAGGCACAGACTCACACCAGGTCTGCTCGTCCTGCCTCGGGCTGGAACACGCCCAGGAGGCTATCGATAACCCCGGCTCGTGCGGGCATTGTGCCCGCTTCACCATTAAGAGCCTCCGCCGACGGCCAGCATGCCAAGCTAGCTTGTCGGGACAGGACCCCCTTATGACCGCTGATTCGCCGGCCGGCAATCAAGACATGGTGGCGTCCGCCGCAGAGATTGAGCCCCGCGCTGTGTCAGGCTGGGGCTCAATAACAGCGGCAGCCACTGAACCGGAGCCCCGCGCCGTGTCAGGCTGGGGTCTGGTGGCGGCAAGAGCCCCAAGAGCGGAGCCCTGTGCTGTGTCAAGCTGGGGCTCCCATCTGGACCTCACCATGGTTCCACCCGCGGAGGATGTCATGGAGTTGGACTATATGGAGGAAGAAGAGGATGCCTCTGAGTTCCTCCTGTCCGACTCGGATGACATCTTCGTTTCATCGGCTCAGGCTGCAAAGCCGGGAGCGATGTCCGCTCTCCCGGGCGAAAGCACACCAGCTTCGCCCTGCCTAAGTATGGACTTGCAGGCCGTGTGTCAAGGAGCTGGGTCCAGGCTGGACATCCCATGGACTGAAGTGGCCAAGGAGACCTCCAGATCTCGCTACGAGGGGAAGCAATTGCCCCAAGCAGCGAGGACGAAGAGGCAGCTCCTTCCAGTCTTTCCGGAGATGCTGGACGAGGTGTCGGTCTCGTGGAGAGACCGCCCTTTCAGCAACAAGGCCCCAATCCAGGGTGCCTCTTCCCTGGACTGTGACGGTATGGAGAGGCTCGGCCTGCTCCGCATGCCGCCCATGGAACCGCTGGTGGCAGCCCACCTCCAACCGAGGCTGGCTTCGACACCGAGCAGGAACCCGACGCTACCGGCAAAGGCAGACCGTTTTCAGTCAGCGATGACCGAACGGGCCTATAAAGCCGCAGCTTTGTCCGCCAGGGCACTCAACGTCTCCTCGCTGCTGACCGCCTACCAGGCGGAGCTCTGCGAGGACTTGTCGAGCAAACCTGAGCCTGCCGTGTTGGACGAGATCGCAGCGATCACGGACATTTGCCTCCGTGTGCAAAGCTGTGCAGTCCAAGCCACGGGCAAAGCACTGGGAATTATGATGGTACAGGAGAGAGCCAGGTGGCTCAACCTGAAGAACCTTCCAGACCGGGAAAAAGAGGATGTTCTGGGCATGCCTATTGTTCCCAAGGGAATATTTGGCTCCGCTCTAGCTTCGATGCAGCTGAGATGCGAATCAAAAAAGAAGGAAGACTAGGCTCTCCAGTTCTGTCTCCCCCGAAGGGTCCAGCCGCCACCTTCAACGGTCTCGCCGCAGGCCTTCACTCAAGCTGCCTCACGTCCTGCCCGGTTCAAGATACCGAAGCAGCAGAGACCACAGCCCGTCCCGGGTCCCCAGCCCAGGCACGAGGCGAGGGTGAGCTGGCCAAGAAGATCTCCGGTTCCGGCAGCTGCCGCTCAGTCACAGCCGACCCAGGTTTTCAGCCACCAGGCGAGGAAGAAGAAGCGGGCGGCCTGACAGCCTCCTCTCCTGAGTTGGAAGTTCCCTGTTCCCCAGCTCCAGAACACGTTCCAGTGTTAGATGCTCATTTGTTTTCGGGGTGCCATCATTTCCCCATCTTCCCGCCGCCTCGAGTGATGCCAGAACGTCATCCTCAAGTTCGCTGCCTGTTTAAGTCACACAAACACATGTCATCATTATTGTTTTCCTAATAAATCATTTTCCACTGTCGTTTCCAGGCTTGAAGCCAAGGGCTCAGTCAATAAAAATGAAAAGAAAAACAATAAAAACAATAAACAGTCTGTGGTCCACCCCTCTTTTGAGAGCGGCTACGGCCTCTCTCAAAAGGCGGACATTAGACGGGATTGTGAAGGCACCACCGCCACGCGCATGCGCAGTGTCGGCCGGGGTTGTCAACCTGGGGTACCACCATGTTCAGACAACAGAGGGCCCCATAACACAACAAATAAAGACACAGAGGGCAGACAACAGAGATGTGACATCTCCGCTCGCTTTAAGGAGTGAAAAGTGGAAGATGCTCACAGATTCTGCTTGGGTCTTCAAAACAGTAACACAGGGCTACAGGCTCCAATTCGCTGTCACCCCCCCTCGCTTCTCGGGCATTCTGTATTCACAAGCCCGGGGAGAGTCGGCCCATATTTTAGAGCAAGACATTTTCTCGCTACTAGAAAAGAAGGCTATATCGATAATACCCGCCGAACAGAGTCAGAGCGGCTTTTATTCCAAGTATTTACTCGTTCCCAAACGGGGAGGGAACGGAATTCGGCCTATACTCGATTTGAGAGCTCTAAACAAATATCTCAAAAGATACAAATTCAGATTGCTCAATCACACATCTCTGTTGCGTTTCGTGCGCCAGAACGACTGGTTCACATCAGTCAACCTGAAAGATGCGTATTTCCACATCCCAGTATATTACCCACACAGGAAATATCTGAGGTTTGCCTTTCAGGGTGTCTGTTACGACTACAGAGTCCTTCCCTTCGGTCTGTCTCTCAGCCCGCGAGTGTTTGTACGGTGTACGGAAGCCGCGATAGCCCCATTAAGAAAACAGGGTATTCGCTTGGCAACTTATCTGGACGACTGGCTGCTTCTCGCACAGTCGGAGCAAGAGGCTATTACGCAGACGAATGTCCTCGTAAAACACCTGCTCGATCTGGGTTTCGTAATAAACACAGAAAAGAGCATGTTGTCCCCAGCCCAGACTGTACTCTTCCTGGACCTACACCTGAATTCGGTGCCCTTTACAGCCCGCCTGTCAACAGAGAGAGTGAAAGCCTTCAGAGCTTGCCTCGCTCATTTCCGGCTACGCAAATATGTTCTCTTTAGATCATGTCTGCGGTTACTGGGGCTCATGGCGTCAGCAGTCCTGGTGGTACGACTGGGACGCTTACAGAGTTTCAGCGCTGGGTAGCTGCCCTCAGACTGGACCCCGCGCGTCATGGTGCGCCGTGAGTGATGGTCACTATGAAATGCGTAATGGCACTGTGCAACTGGCTACACCAGTGGTTTTGGAAGAAGCTGACATGAAACACCTGTCACTGAAGACAGTGCTGTTACTGGCTCTGGCATCTGCCAAGCGAGTCAGTGACATTCATGCGCTTTCTGTACATCCTTCATGCACTCAGTTTGCCCCGGGGCAAATGAGAGTGTTGCTGAAGCCCAACCCTGCCTTTATACCTAAGTGGTTGGCTCATGTACCCCCATTGACATTGTGGCATTTCCTCCGCCACTGTGTTCCTCTGAGGAACAGCGGCCGAATTTGCTGTGTCCAGTTCGTGCTTTACGCACCTATATGGACAGGTCAAAAGAGTTTCGTTGCAATGACCAACTCTTTATATCCTGGGCTAACCCTCAGAAGGGCAAGCCCGTTACCAGGCAACGGCGGTTGTGGAAGCGATTGCTCTGGCTTATACGAGTCAGGGTTTGCAGGCACCAACGGGCCTGCGTGCTCATTCTACTCGTGGACTGGCTACATCCTGGGCTTTGTTCAAGGGTGTTTCCATCCAAGACATTTGTGCAGCAGCGAGCTGATCCTCACCGCTTACTTTTGTCCGCTTTTACAGGCTAGATGTCTCTGCTCCAAGTGTGGCCTGCGCAGTGCTGGGCCCCGTGTTGAGACAGGGTTCTACCTGTTAAGTTCTGGTTGTTTGGTGATTTTCGAGATAAGCATGTCTAGCAATACGGGAGTTTCAATATCCCATAGTGAGACATCGAACGGAGTGTTATGAATGAGAACTATAGGTTACTTACGTAACCCCAGTTCTCAGAGTAACATGAAGTGAGATGTCTCACCAGACGGCCCTTCTTGCTAAGGCGAAGCGAGAAGAGGTGCTTATTTTGAATGACGCTGCATCGTAGCGCAAGCTACTTATAGGGTGGGTGGATTCCCTGATGTAGACGTCAAGATCACCAGCCAATCAGGATTGGCGTAATGAGATTGATGCTTCTGTTTGCATACGCGTCGAGGCGCATCCCATAGTGAGACATCTCACTTCATGTTACTCTGAGAACAGGGGTTACGTAAGTAACCTATAGTTTCCCTTACAATAGTTACATATAAAAACATGTGACATATACTTGAGTGATATTATAGGGTAGGCCTACTGTTCTACTACTAATATATAAATACAACCTAGTATACAAATACAAGTAAATAAACATTGGCTCAACAGTCAACACTGATAGCAACATGCTGCTCCATGTTCTTTTAGTAATAAAAACAGTTTAACACAATATTCTATGATAATTGACGGCGCAAAACGAGAAGCATTCGGACTCAAGTAGACGGAAGGAATGAGGTATTTGCGGTCTACAATGACAGAGAAGAGCCTGTCAAGTTTGGCTGTACTCTGCATTGAATCAAAACGCACTAAAGCTTTAGATCTTAATAAGTTTGAGAGGCGTTTTGCTGAACAAAACGGTAATCGCCGCATTCAGCTGTAATAGGCATGCCAACTTGATGCTCTGTTCACGGATGACTCGATGAGCATAAACAACTGTTAAGATGATGACCTTGTATGTGTGTAGCCTATATACTTTTTTTCTTTGTGGGTGTCTGCCCCCAAAAAACAGTTTTAAGTCCTGAGAAAGTCAAATAAGACGTAAAACTACACTGCCCAGCCAAAAAAAGTAACCACTTTGATTACATTGCATTTAGCTGACGCTTTTATCCAAAGCGACTTACAATAAGTGCATTCGACCAACAAAATACAAACTTGAAGAAAACAGAATCACATACGTAAGTACATCAGGTTTCATAGAGCTAAAACATTTCAAGTGCTACTCAACTGGCTTTAGATAAGCCAGTCCTTTATTAGTATATAAGTGCTTTGTTAATAATTCTATCGCTCGAAGTGGAGTCGAAAGAGATGAGTTTTCATTCTGCGCCGGAAGATGTGTAAGCCTTCTGCTGTCCTGATGTCAATGGGGAGCTCATTCCACCATTTTGGAGCCAGGATAGCAAACCCACGTGTTTTTGCAGATGGGAACTTCAGTCCCCCTCGCAGTGCGGGTGAAACGAGCCGTTTGGCTGATGCAGAGCGGAGTGCACGTGCTGGGGTGTACGGTTTAACCATGTCCTGGATGTAGGAAGGGCCAGATCCATTCGCAGCATGGTACGCAAGTACCATTGTCTTGAAGTGGATTCTAGCAGTTACCGGAAGCCAGTGAAGGGAGTGGAGGAGCGGCGTGGTGTGGGAGAATTTAGGAAGGTTGAAGACCAGACGAGCAGCTGCATTCTGGATGAGCTGCAGAGGTCGGATGGCACATGGAGGTAGACCAGCCAGGAGGGAGTTGCAGTAGTCTAGGCGTGAGATGACGAGAGCCTGGACCAGAACCTGCGTCGCTTTCTGGGTCAGCTTGGGAGGTATTCTCCTGATGTTGTAAAGAGTGTATCTGCAGCAGCGGGTTGTAGCAGCTATGTTTGCAGTGAAGGACAGTTTGTTATCTAGGGTCACACCCAGATTCCTTGCAGTCTGAGTCGGGGAAACAATAGAGGTGCCGATGTTGATTGTTAGGTCAAGAGTGGGACAATCTTTTCCCGGAAGGAAAAGCAGTTCAGTCTTGTCAAGGTTGAGCTTGAGGTGGTGAGCAGACATCCACTGAGAGATGTCAGCTAGACAAGCAGAGATACGTGCGACGACCTGGGTCTCTGAGCGGGGAAAGGACAGAATTAATTGGGTGTCGTCAGCATAGCAGTGGTATGAAAAACCAAGCGGGCTAATGACAGATTCGAGCGAGTTTGTGTACAGGGAGAAGAGGAGGGGACCAAGAATAGAGCCCTGAGGGACCCCTGTAGTTAATTGACAAGGGTCGGACTCCGACCCTCTCCAAGTAACCCTGTAGGTGCGGTCTTTGAGGTATGAGGTGAGGAGGGAAAGTGCAGAGCCTGAAACTCCAAGCTCTTGGAGAGTGCGAAGGAGGATCTGATGATTCACCGTGTCGAATGCAGCAGACAGGTCCAAAAGGATGATGACAGAGGAGAGGGATGCTGCTTTAGCAGTGTGCAGTTCCTCAGTGACAGCAAGGAGAGCAGTTTCTGTTGAGTGACCTGCCTTGAAACCAGACTGGTGCGGATCCAGAAGGTTGTTCTGATGGAGATAACAGGAGAGTTGTTTAAAGACAGCGCGTTCAAGTGTTTTAGACAGGAACGGGAGGAGAAAGACAGGCCTGTAGTTTATAACATCAGACGGGTTGAGAGTGGGTTTCTTTAGGAGAGGGTTTACTCTTGCCTCCTTGAGACTGTTTGGAAAGTGACCAGAAGTTAGAGAAGTGCTGATGAAATGGGTGAGAAACTGTAGAATATCAGGAGCGATAGTCGGAAGGAGGTTTGAAGGGATAGGGTCCAGAGGACAGGTGGTAGGACGGGCAGAGGTAATGAGGGTAAGAACCTCACTTGGAGAGTGAGGGGAGAAGGAGGTCAGTGTGTGTGGGTGAAAGGGGGGTCTGGTGACCCAGCGGTGAGTAAAGGTGAGTCAGAAAAAGAAGAGCGAATATCATTAACCTTTTTTTCAAAGTGGTTAACAAAGTCGCTTGACAGAAGGGAGGAGGGGGAAGGGGCTTTGGGGGGGTCCAAGAGGGTGGAGAAGATGGAAAATAGTTTTTTGGGATTGGAATAGGAAGATTGGATCTTATCTTGAAAGAAAGTGCTTTTTGCCTGAGAGATCAAAGCAGAGAAAGAGGAGAGGAGAGCCTTATAGCTTAGGAGGTCGTCATGGTGTTTGGATTTCCACCATTTCCGCTCAGAAGCCCGAAGGATGGTTCTATTAGCACGCAGTGCGTCATTTAGCCAGGGAGCAGGAGGGGACTGACGAGCCTGCCGAGATGTGAGAGGACAGAGAGAGTCCAGAGAGGACGAGAGAGTAGAGAGGAGAGTTTCTGCAGCAGAGTTTGGAGGCAGGAGTTGGAACGAGTCAGAGGAAGGGAGGGCTGAGAGCACCGATGAGGCAAAGGTAGAGGGGGAGAGGGAACAGAGGTTACGGCGGACAGGTGCAAAGTTAGAAGAGACTAGTTTGTTATGTTTGGAAAGGGGTAGAGAGAATGAAATGAAGAAGTGATCGGATGTATGGAGCGGGTTTACAGAGAGGTTAGAAGTAGTGCAGTTCCTTGATTTAACTAGGTAAGGACTTTCCACTGGATAATAACTGCAGCGATTTATATGTTTTAGCTGAATACACGTTTTTTAACCCTAACTGATGCAGTTAGTCACTTCTTTAATGTTTGTTCTTTCTGATGTAAAGTCCAGGTTAACTGTTTGCAGTAAAGCCGTGGGGCGCTGAACTGTTCCTTTGAATCTTTTGAATTTTGATACATGATATAATTACTTCTCTTTGAAATTTGAAGGAGGGTGAGCAAGCATCTTGAGGAGCATTCATCATTAACTCCTCCAAAAAATATAGTTTATTCAATAATAAATCAATATGTGAATCATAACACTGATTGACAGCTGATAGGAATAATATGATTGTTAATATTATCATATTCAAACATCGATGAGACAGTTAATTAATGTACTTATTGCAGCAGTCTGCATATTTGGTACCCCCGCTGGTCTAAGAGTGAGACAAACTCATTCTGTTATTGTTCAGTTAAAATTCATTAAATGATGTCTGCCACCTTATATTTAAGGCTTTACTGATGTGCCACAATAATGTCACCTAATGTTATTGAGTTAAATATTAATATTGTGGCTTTCCAAGTTAACATTGATTGATATGACTGCGATTAAATCAGCATATACTTCTGCCAGGGGATGCCACCCCTCAAAATCTCCTGCCACCCTCTTGCCACCCCATGAATATTTGTCTAGATCCGCCCCTGGCCCTTTCTCATTTCAAAGATTTCCCCTCCTCGACCCCTCGGTCCTCCGGTAGTGACCCGGAACTCAGCGCGCCATGTTGAAGGACATCTCATTTCCTAAATGCACATCGAGGACCGAGGACCGAGGATCGAGCGTTGAGCGTTGAGGAGGATCTCTGGAGGAGCTATAATCGTATGGGATTAGTTTTGTATCATAAAGATAAAGCAACCCTTTCTCAGAATAAAGCAAAACTATGAGTTTAAAAGAAAAAAAAACTGAGTCAAGCAAAATAAAATAAATTTCAAAAATAAAACTATAAGTTGCAAACAAATCATTTGTGTAATCATGTAAACTATAAGTATTTTTTCTTTGTTTTAACATAGGTTTTTGTTTGCAGTTCTTGTTTCTTCTTTCTCAATGATCAGACTTTTGCTCTCGCTGCAGCTCTTCTCGTTTGCGCTCCTTCATTTTTGCTTTTCGATTTTGACACAAACATCCCAGGTGGGCGGAATGAACCTGAAAATGAGCATAACATTATGTCCTTCAATTTAAACTGAAATAATTATAATAATATGATTGATAAATTCAAATGGGCCTTGTGCTTTCCCCTTGCCTCACGGTCTACAGTTGTGTGGATTTAGAGTTATCATATGAAGTTACATCATTATTATCCATCAACGTTCTCACTGAAGGTCAACAAAAACAAGATTCTTACCTGATGTAAAGTTTCTCTTTAATTCTGCATTAAAAACCTTAAAACAATGTAATAAATACACTTTAAATATACAAGAGTGTATTTACCATCAGTCTTTATATACTACAGTATGACACATTATGTAGGGTTACAGTGGAGGAAATACTGCACTAAAGTACACATTTGAAGGATTGTGGTATTTACCTGTTATGTATTGTTTTTTTTACTACAGTGCATCTTATGTGACAGCTATCGGTAATTTTAGATGTATATGTCATATTTATGATCAGTGTATAAAATATGCATTTTTATAGATGATTTGAATGAAAACACTGTATTAAAGTTCTATTCCTTGCTTAAACGTAGTCATTTTTACTCTGCATATACATGACATTTGTTGTAACAATATTTTTTGATTGTGCTTCCTTTCCTTTAAAAAAATTCGGATTCCTTCATCTATTATGTGCATGTGCAGGTTAGAACTTGAATGAATTACACTGCAGAACCAGACAGACTTGCCTAGTTCTGCATTTGACCCCAAACAGAGCTCTAGTTCCTTGTAACACTTTACTCAAACCCTCCCCCAGGAACAATAACTGAATACACACGCAAAGCCTCTTCACTGAGGGGAAGGTGTGAACAGAGACTGTGTGTGTTTTCACTATATCTGCAGCTAAGAAAAACGGAGAGAGGAGGGGCCATGAATGAATATTTGAGTGGCTCCTCTCCGGCGCTGTGTGCTGTAATATTGATGCGGTGGAGGGGCCTTGAGGGTCTCCAAGGTTCCCAGGTATATTAACACACTGCTGGCTTACCTGAGCTCTCCCTGACCTCCCAATAGAGAAAACATGTGTGTACAAATATGATGAAGTGTGTGTGTGTGCGTGCATAACAAGTACGTGTTTAGATTGAACTGTCTACCTTTACCTGAGGTTTTCCCTCAGTATTTATACGTCTCATTGAATTAAAAATACTATATTTTAGTTGGTTGATCATGAACAGTTGACTGTTGTGCTCATTCAATGTCAGCAGAGAGAAAATTAAATATTGCATTTCAGGACATATCTAAAGCACTTCTGGTCTATGATTTAACCGCACGTCAAGTTTCTTTTGCCTTTTTTCCCCTCCTGCATTTGGAGGTTGTACATAAACATTGCTTTAAATAAATTGTGAAGATGAGTTTGAAAAACCTTCAGCTTCACTTGCCAGCACTGAGGGGACGCTTTTATTTTCCAACAACCTTATTTTAATTTAATAAACCTGTGATGGGAGAGGAAAGGATTTTCAGGGAAGCCTGGTGAACATGATTTAGTACCAAGGGGACTCCTTTATCTGGTAAAAACATGATCACTGATCATTTATGTTCCTTTGATCAATCAAATCAAATCCAGATTTTCTTTAATTGGCTTGCTGGGTTTAAAAAGATAGTAGATGTTTCTGCAAACACTTCCTTAAGACTTCTATTCAGTCATAAAGAGTTTTCTTTCTGGTTACTTGTGATTAAATCTGAATATCTGTAGGGGGCGCCATATTATTGATCTGTTCGCCGCTGTTGCAGTGCTGTGCTAGCCTGTGTTCTATTCTGCACAATGCCTTGGGAGCTGTTGAGGGGTTGTCAGTCTGTGTTTTTTAAATGCCTGACACCTGTTTTCAGGGAGGAAAATCCCTCTTCTGTCATCAATAGTGCACTAAAGAGGAAGCTTGGAATGAAGTGTGTTGTGACCGCCTACTGCCTTATTTTATGCTCTCTTCTCTGTGGATTACACAGTTCTGTGTCTTCTTACTATTCCATCCTTTTTGCTTTTATGTTCTACTTTATCTTGACAGAAAGGCTACATGCTATAGTCGCCAAATGGTTGACTGGATTGCAGTTTATAATCAGAGCAAGAGTCAAATAATTAACCAGATCAACAACAGATCCACAAAAATATGAAAACAATTCCAGCATTGTCAACCGGCAAAGTTTTGTATATAACCTCCACAAAGGTGGAAGGTTGATTGTTATTCTATTGGTCTCAGAATAATCGTAAAAATTAGTAACCAGCTGGAAAAAATCACAAAAACAGCTATCAACGTGTTGTTTAAACTATCCAAGGAGGATGTACAGTAAATGCAGCATTATAGACACATTAGTGTTATTTTTACTCTTAGAAGCTAGAAGAAAGGCAGCAGTGTCAGTCACACAGGGAAAGGCCAGGTGTTCAGCAAGCTGAGTTTGATTTTCTCCTGCAAGCGTGTCCCCATCTCTCACTGATCCTCAAAGATAAAGACCAAAGGTGAAACACTTTTAACTTTCACTTTTATACTTGACTCACCACCTGCAGATAAAGCAAGTTTCTACAGGCACATTTCAATAGCATAGAAGAACAGAAGATAAGAAGACACTTTATTGATCTCCAGAAGGGAAATAATACAGCAGCACAGACAACAGACCACATCGGCTTGTTAGAGGGGCTCCACACATTAGCAGGAGATTCATTTAGAAATTGAGAATAAAACAACAAAACCTTTGAACAGACATTAATCTCACAGCCGTCACACCAAACTGGAACAGGAAAGCATTCTTCCTGAACTGCCTCTAAGTCGGCTATACTCTACTGTCTATAATGTATGCTATAGCACTTAACTTAACCATTAAGTGTCTAATACAAACACATAAACCAGCCTTGGATCATTGTTAACAAAAGTATGCAAACAGGGCTGTCACCACACTTTTGACCCTTTTAAATAGTACATTCATAACTTTAAGAAATACAAATACATCCATACTCTGATGACATAATATGATAATATGATAAGGCATGTGAATCCCTGCAAGGTGTGGAATCAACTTAACAATATAATTCAGATAATGGTCGGCACAAAACATTTCTAAATCATTAAAGATCCCTGGTAGATTAAATGAAAGAAGAAAGAAAGCCAGGGAAAGAGAAAATGGGATCATCTTCGGGGATTACGAGAGATTGATCACTTTTATTTCTTCTAAATGTGTCTTAGAAGCTTAGAAGTATTCAGAAGCTTTTGCTTTCCTTTTTATTATTTCAGAAGAGCGCTGGGACATGTTAAAACAAAGGCCACCGGCAAAACACTCTAGGTTAGGCTTTGTAACTCTGTATGGAAATATACACACACTACAGCTGCAACAGACACACACACGGAATATCTGATGAACAATAAAATACATTATTTTATCTGAAAAAATTAGTAAAGTTCCCCAATTAGAAATTATTTGTGTTGTTTGTGTGTACGGCAGCATATATTGGCAGACAACAGCGTTCATTAGAAAGCAGACAACTGTGATCTGATCAATTCACCTGGAGCTGTCTGTCTCTCTATCACACACACACACACACACACACACACACACACACACACACACACACACACACACACACACACACACACACACACACACACACACACACACACACACACACACACACACACACACACACACACACAAACTTTTACTAGGTATTCTACAGTCGAGACATTACAGTAAGCGAATACAGGTTGTGCATTAGGAATGTTTTTACTAAACAAACATTGACCTACCTACCTAAACACACATGCAAACAAGCACACACATTGTGCACAAACACTCCTCTTGCTGTTAATCTTCATATCCTCCCCTCATCATCATTAAGCTCACTGGAGACCAATCTGTTCTGATGTCAGTCATTAAAATCATTGTGTTCTTTCTCTCAGTGTGCACAAACACAAACATACACACACACATACACCTCCACTAATCTGCTGGTCATCTGGAGGGACGGCCGGACCGACAGCCTCTCTGACAGCTGGGTTTGTGTCACCAGCTGTCTTGGATGCATCAGCCACTAAGACCGGACCGCCCACCCCCCGGCTGAAATGGCCACCTCGCCTCAGTCCCCTGGCGAGCTAACCATCATTAACTGCCATCTTGGCCCTGACTTGCCGTGTCCCTCAGAACCAGAGGGAGGTCGCGGATGGGCTGCTTGGAAGTGTGCTGCTGTGAATAATCGAATCCATGTGAAAGGATGAAGTTTCAGGGGGGGAAGTGTGGGAGGCTGTCATTATTTTAGTTCCAGCTGCGAAGCCTAGAACTAAATTAAATTGGCCTAAACTTGGAGAACTTTTGCTTACAAACGAATGAAAGGTCAATCACTGTGTATTCAGTTCAGACCTTTTTTCATAAGCAAGGCCAACGTGGTTTGTTTGGAATAAACAGATGCATCACTGGATAATAAATGTTAGCTTCGTTGCTTTGGTCCAAACTGAAAATCTCTCAAAAATAGTTGAATGCATTGCCTTAAAGTGGCCCTATTATGCTAATTTGCAGGTTCATATTTATATTTTGTGCCTCTACTGTGAGATGTTAACATGCTTTACATTTCAAGAAGTCTTTATTTTTCTCATACTGCCTGTGCTGCAGCACCTCTTTTCACCCTGTGTCTGAAACCAGAGCCCAGTCTGCTGTGATTGGTTAGCTGGCCAGCTCTGTTGTGATTGTTCTAAAGCTTAGAGATGTCCCGCCCCTTATCACATACAATGTATTGAAGCGCTGGCCAATAACGCAAGTGTTACAGAGATATGTCACTATGTTACAGTAGTATTCAAAGAAGTCCAATGGTCTGCAAAGGCCATGCTAATAACATTTGAAGACCATTAACATGCACAAAAACCTATACTTACAGGGAAGGGACAACCCGAAAAGCATAATTTGAATCCTAGTTACTTTGTTGATGCTCTTTTTTCCTCTAGCTCCATGAGGTCAAGATTTGTGGTTTGGCCATAAAATGTGGAACAGACATTCATGTTCCCCTCAGCATGAAAGAAAATCCCATCTGCGACCTTTAACTTGACCTACTGCACTAGCAGGTAAACATTTGAATGTGTCCAATACTTTGAATAAGCATACACAAATAATGATGATAAGCTAGTAAACTGTCTCAGTTTAGCTCTTTTATATATTCCTAGATAAAAGTGAAGTTCAATAAGATGTATAAATAACAATGAGAGCAGCTTGGTGTTGAATATGAGAAGCACCTAGATGCACATTTGTACGCTGGGTCAGAACGTTGTCTCTTCCGAAGCCCTGGAGAGCTTCACCAGAGCTTCACCAGTCCCTGGTAATGTTGTTATGACGGCTGAGCTAATGCAGCATCCTGCCATGTTGTTGTGTGGCTGTTTCCCTCAGGAACCGGTGTGTGTGTTCGGAGTGTCTCAGTGAAGAGGAGCAGAGGAAGGGGGAGGGTTATTGCAGTACATTAAGAGACCATGCTGACATCAACATGCTAGCTAACTGGCAAGAGGGGATGTTCATGCTGTTTACCAAATCCTCTTCAGGATCAGATTGAATGAAACACTTACAGGGCGAATAAAGGTATTCAAGCTCATACTCTTAGACACTCACATACAAGGATTAGAAAACCTCATGGATCTGAAAAGTTGTACATGACTGTGATGGAAACTTCTGAAGCAATGGAGACGAGACTCAGAGAGACACGGGGAGAGCAGGAACTTTGATGGCACACACCGATGGTTTATTTGGAGCTTCGGCCGGAGAATTCACAAGACATGTGCTGTGCCACGAGTTGACACAGTGGTTGCCAAACCAATTCTGAAGATCTCTACCAGACCCATGTATTCAGCTAGTTCTGAGAGAATAATCAACATGCTGCATAACAAGACAAAGCCCTATAACCTCTCTATCAGCTGACGCCAACAGGCAGGAACAGGGAGACAAAACACTGAGAGCACAGCAGCCAAGTCTGTGCTCAGTGAGGGCAGTACACTGATAAACTGGGTCAAAGTTATGGGCCTAGGAAAATATTTCCACAACAATGACCAGAACTGTCTGTCAACAACGTAAACAGGAAAAGATGGAACTCCATAAAGCTAAGTCCAGGAATATATTAAATCGTAAAGCATTGATCAATTATGTGATTTAAACTATTTAAATTATTTAATAACAAATAAAGTTTTTGTTTTTTTGTTGTAACATGAGTTTAATGTGTACTCATTAAACGGTGATCAGTCCTTTCTCCCTTGGAAGGAATGCCTACAGAAAGTGCAAAAACATTTACCGGCTGACGGTCGTATGACTGACAACCAGTGAAGTTTCTGTTTGCACAGATGTGCAGTGCACAGATGTCTGTCAGAATCAGGTTTATTACCAGGTAGGTTGACACGTACGAGGAATTTGACTTGGTGTCGTGGTGCATACATAAAAGTAAAACAAAAATAAAAAACACAGATAGAGAACTAGAAAAATATATAAAATAATAAAAAATGGAGTAAAATGTAACAGACAGTATTTTCATAGGAATGGAATGGAATAAAAAGGTTTGAAATATGGAATAAAGATCGACAGTAATACAAAAATATATATATATATTGTTGTACATTGTGTGCATTAATGTAATGTATAGAGTCCAAAATGACTTTATGAATTATTGAGGTATGCCTTGTAAGAATGTTTTTTGGGGTCTCACTTTGACCAATGACCAACATCTCCTCAGTCCATCACTTAGTCCAAAGTGGATTTGTGTGTCAACTTTGAAGAAACACCTTTGAGATATCGTGTTTGTATAAATAGTATGAATTAAGGCTTTCACCATTATTAGTATTTTGTATGGCAGACTTTATGACCACACTGAAAAGTGTAAAAGTACAATTCTAAAGGAAAACGTAGTACCTGAAGTTGAAACCCACCAGTAGCATAGATGTTGCTTTCCTTTAAGTGAGCAAATCAACTAAAAATAACCACGGTCTAAAAACATGGGACACATTGCTATTTCCCTTTGAGAGTAGTGCCTGTAGTGGCCATCAAAACCTTTTTTAGTTTGTCAAGTTTGCCGAAACATGCATGCACACAGTAGCGTCAGAGGTCTTGCTTGAGAGGAGGGTGTGAGTCAGTGGGTGTTTGTTTCTCAATGTCGAGGAAGGATCCTTCAGAGCCACTATTTCAAGGATGCTACGTCATCGAATCCCGCCGAAGGACTGTTTCAATATCCAGGATCCTTGAAATTCTACCGAGGACTGAGTCCTTGGTTGCAGGAAATTTCGAGGATGCACATGTGTATGTATCCTCTGCGATCTTAAAAGCCCCACAATCCTTTGCGCACGGACCAATTTCCCAAATATTTGTCGGAAAATGGCTGAATCCGTGCAGTACACATTTAAATGTAAGTATGTTCAGAGGCGTAGTAAATGTGCACATAACTTGTGTTTAAAGTTTATAGTCCGTTTGAGTTTTGCCTGTGTGAACCCTTTATATATACAGTCTATGGTGAGAACGCAAACCGAACCTTCTAGCCTGTTCCATTCTTCGTTCTCCGATAGGAAGGATCCTTGCCTAGTCTCTGAAGGACCTGACTCGGAACGACATGTCCTACCAAGGAAGCGTCCTCGATATTGAGAAACACCCAGTGTCAGCAGTGTTACTGCCCCTACACACTGCGGAGTGCGTTGCCGCTTCAACGCTTCTGCCCATTCACTTTGAATGGGGTGACGTCACGATTCGCCAAACTGCATTGTGGGAGCAAAGCGTAGCTTCTCTCGCGGTGCTCGCTGCAAAAGTAGAGCAATGTTCTACTTTTGCCGCCTCGACGGAGACGTCAGCCAATCGAATCATATGCCAGTACAAGCTCTAGCCAATCAAACCGCGTGCTTGTGTGTCTGGGGCGGGAGATTCATGTGATTGGTTGTTGGTCGAGTTTCAGCCCCCCCCTCCGGCAAGCGACAACGCACGCCGCCGTGTGTAGGGGCCGTTACAGCCAGCCTTCACCTGGATGTAGCTCAATAAATAACAATGATGAGTAATTTGCAAGAAGCAACAAGTTGACAGTCAATTTGTGGGTCTCGTATTCAAGGCCAAGGTTCACAGCAGCTGTATCGCTGTTATATTGCGACTCATGTAAAATTAAATCCATAGATAATGTCAAGTTAAACTTACAACCTCTTCCCCACACTTGTTTTCTATTTCCTCAACTTCCTTTTTTGTCCACGTTGCTCTTATCTCTTCATTTCTTCTCTCCTCTTCTCTTTCCTTGTTTTCTTTCATCTCTTCTCTCTTCATATGTCCTCTCCTTTTATCTCCTTGTTTCTTCTCCTACGTTTCTCTTTTGTCTTCTTTACTCCTCTCCTTAATCCCTTTCCTGTCACCTGTCATCTTGCCACAAAGGCTCAGAGGAGCGTCATAGAGGAGCATCTCTAAGCTCAGGGCTCCAGACACAACACACCCAATTCACTGTGCTGGGGCAAATTAACAATGAACAACACTGACAACAATAATATGAGGATTCGTGCTGAAGCAGGCAAGGTTTCATGAGCTGCTCTTTCATTCATCAAGTATTCTGATTTGAATACAATTCAACCAACGAAGCTCGACTAATATAGAGAAGGTTTTATTAAAAACACCAGCTTTCAAATAATTCTGATAGTTATTATCTGATTAAATTGTGAAAATTATGGTTTTGTGCAGTTTTTATGTAGCTTTTAGTCATTAAATCAGCCTGCCCATTTGTTTGACCATTACAAATCCTATCGAGGACGTTTTTTTTTTTACTAGTAACCACCATGTATGTATCAGGCCTAAAACGACTTGGATACCAGGCCCAGGTTGAAGAAGGTTTCATAAGATCATAAATTAATAATAGAAGGTTCATAATTTATCTTGTTTGCAGATCTATCTCACAGATGTTGCTGCTTCCTGTTTTTCACTAATTTAGTCCATTTTGAACAGACTATAGATACATACCATCGTTTTAAAGAACTGAAAAAGAGAAATGGGACCACATCTGACCTATACCACCAGTTAATTTTATGCCCAGCATATTTAAGATGCTTACAAGTTTGTTGTGGTTAGTCTGGTGTTGCATTTATGGGGTCCAATGAGGTTTTCTCTTGAAGCCTCCATCCAAGCCACCCCTTCTTAACCTACATACCACTCATCTCTCGACCTTGATGTGGTTTCCAAACACAATGTTGTAGCTTTGCCTAAATAAAAGGATTCTCTTCCACAATCTAAAGATAGAGGCTGTCCTACAGAAGATTGTAAAATACTTTGTCATTTGTAATTTTGAGAAATAAAGTGTAATGTCATCTTCATGTGACAAGAAGACCATACTATGTACTGTATCAGGCCTAAAACGACTTGGATACCAGGCCCAGGTTGAGGAAGGTTTCATAAGATCATAAATGAATAATAGAAGATTCATAATTGATGTTTTTTGCAGTTCAAGGTACAGCTTTCTGTAGCTCCGGAAATGGCCACCAGCAAATTACGACACAAGGCTGTGACATGTCCATGTTTTATTATCCATCAATGGTGGCTCTCTTTTCTGTACTTATTGTGCTTGCTCGCAAGATGCACCTGTATGAGGCTAAAAGACATCAACCTCCAGTTCTGGAAGTAAAGCCAATACGTCAAACGATTAAACCGGCATTCTCTCATATGGTCAACAGGGAGCGACAAGTAAATGAGCCAATTTTCTCTCGATTCAATAACTTAGTAAACATTCTCCATTTGAGTATATGGTTGCAGAAACTAGTTCCAGGGCTTATTGAATCCAGCATGATATTTATTTAGTAAATTATAATCCAATTTGAATAAAATGGACGATAAAGCAGCCTAGGCTTTATAGCGTGGCTACTTTATGATTGACAGGAGGCCACAGCATTGTTCTGTTTTGGTGTTCTCCCTAATTGAAAAACAAATTATGAAAATAACGTTGAAATAGGGCACCGCATGACTAAGGGGGTAGGACTGACCATTAACAACTATTATTAGATCTATGTTTGCCTCTTAGACGTGAAGGAATTTATTGTTTTGGTTTTGTATTTGAAAAGGCTGTGTGCTACACACTTGGCATGCATTATGTGTGTCTGGAGTGAAAAACATGAAGACCTTGTAGATGTTCCAGACTACAATGGTAAATAGACTTAACAAAGGGTTACACAACATGGTTGTAGCTCCTCCCTGGTGTTGTGATTATACAAGTTTTGATGTGATATGGGACATACTTTAAAAAGCTGACGGAATGTTAATCTACTTTTTTGCTGGTTTTTGTATATCTGTATCCAGTATATTAAGTTAATATATAAATAAATATATTGAACACGGTGAACTGAGCGTCAGAGATTCTTATTCCGAAATGAAGATTGACCAGAAGTAAAAGCCCTTTATATGTCTATTTATTAATGGCATACAAATCACCCAAAATCATTTGTAGTAAATAAAGAAATACTTTAACGATATCTATAAAGTGAAATAGGGCTGTTAAAAGAGATACTATTACCTAAAGCTCATTGACCTCAGTAGTGCAGTGAAGTGGGCCTGCAGTGTTTGATTATACGCGGGATAAAGAGAAGCTCCTGAACAAGAAGCTACCAGCAGCTGTTAATAATAATAATAAATGGGATTTATATAGCGCTTTTCTAGACCCAAAGACGCTTTACATTACGAGTAAGGTCGACAAACAAAACAAGAACAAAAACACAAACAAAAACAAAAACAAAACAAAAACAGAAAAGCAGTCAGGAGGATGTTGGTTCAGAGGGGGGAGGGGCGGGTTTAAGGATAAGCAGAGTTGAAGAGGTGGGTTTTGAGACGGGACTGGAACAGGGTGAGGGAATCAGACTCACTGAGGTCTTGGGGGAGGGAGTTCCCCCCCCCCCTGTTCTGTCTTTGGACTCAGTGAGAGATTCTAGATCTGGTTGGCTGCCAGTGGATCAGCTCCAGGTGTCGCTGCTAGAGGCTATCACAGATTATACTTTCGTCTAACTCGTTTCCGACTTCAATACTTTAACAAAAATGAATTGAACCAAACTGTTGAATATCCACTGTTCCCATAAATCTGAAGCTCTTCTTAGTCCAACTCTGGACTAAGGAAGAACAGAAGAAAGCTTGATACTTTTATGTTTGACTCAAAGAAATAAGAAAAACATTTTTGTTATTTCTGGGAATATTTTGTTAATTCTGAAACCTTATTTTCCCATTGAAAAACAAGCACTGATTTTAGTTACGCTGACTCACAGCAAAGCTAAACAATCCTCATTGAGTTCACCAAATAACCATGTACTTTCATTTCGGTCTATGCTGTTAAATGTATTATCTATTCGATTTACACACGGCATCTATTGCACGTCTGTCCGTCCTGGGAGAGGGATCCCTCCTCTGTTGCTCTCCCTGAGGTTTCTCCCATTTTTTCCCCTTTAAACTGTGGGTTTTCTCTGGAAGTTTTTCCTTGTACGATGTGAGGGTCTAAGGATAGAGGGTGTCATTTTTCTCATACTGATATTCAGAACAATCTGTGCTGTTGTATTAGCTGTAAAGTGTCTCTACTGTAGGCTATTTTTATTATATGTACAGCACTTTGTTTCGACCAAAAATCGTTTATAAATGTGCTATATAAATAAAACTTGATTTGATTTGATAAATAATATCCCTGTATTGGACCGTGTTTCCAATCAGTCCCTTTGTATGAACCATTTTTCTACACATCTCTTTCAGCGGTTCCTGTTTTATATCTCGCAGATGTTGCTGCTTCCTGTTTTTCCCTAATTTAGTCCATTTTGAACAGATTACAGATACATATCATCGTTTTAAAGAACTGAAAAAGAGAAATGGGACCACATCTGACCTATACCACCAGTTAATTTTATGCCAAGCATATTTAAGATGCTTACAAGTTTGTTGTGGTTAGTCTGGTGTTGCATTTATGGGGTCCAATGAGGTTTTCTCTTGAAGCCTCCATCCAAGCCACCCCTTCTTAACCTACATACCACTCATCTCTCGACCTTGATGTGGCTTCCAAACACAATGTTGTAGCTTTGCCTAAATAAAAGGATTCTCTTCCACAATTAAAGATTCTTGTCCTACAGAAGATTGTAAAACACTTTGTCATTTTTAGCAATAAGGTCTCCCTGTAATGTCATCTTCATGTGACAAGTAACATTTCAAGTTCAATCAGGAAGACCAATATCCTCTGTCTGTTAAACGTCATTTCAATACGCTCTCCTCTCTCAATAAGTGATCAGGGGCGTCACTCCCCAGCTAACCAATCACTTCCCCCCATTTTCACAAGCCTATCATTGCACCCGCTAACCCCTTTAAATCTACTCTTCCCTCTCCGTCAGCTGTCATTTCAGGTGACAACGCGCAATCCTCCTCCACCCAGTGGCGGGGCCAGGACATTTTCAGCGGGGTGGCCAGGATGGGATCATTTTGGGGTGGCATTGAAATCACTATTATATGAACATAAAAATACATCTCACTAGAAAATAAGGGGTTATTTAAGGCACCTACAACACACCTCTAAATTATTTGGGATTGAGTGTGTAAGGTTTTAGCGATAGTATCCTGTTAGCTGTTGTGTTTTAGTGTTTTGTATATCTGTCTTTTGATGTTAATTACTCTACTCTCTCTCTCCAGGTGTCGGCACTTTCTGTCCGTGTGGCACCTGCTAGAGTGATTGTTGTTCCCACCCCTGATTGTGTCCACCTGTGCCCCATTGCCTAATGTGTATATTTAGTCCTTCTCTCCCTTTGTCTGGTGTCGGTTCGTCTTGTGATGTCGTTATCTCTATGCCTGTTTACCAGAGATTCATGTTACATTACCTAGTTGAACCTAGTGATTATATGGAGAATCCTAGTAGAGCCTAGGAGTCATTATTGATAGCTTTGGTTTTCTTAACAATAAAGAAGATTACCAAGCAACGGAATTGAGCATCTGAGTTCTTACGAGGCCATCGTATCAGAACGAACCGACCAAACAAGATGGACTCAGCCGATTCCACAACGCTAAGAACGGCCCTGCAGGTGGAGGGTAAACTCCTTCACCAACATGAGGAACAGCTGTCAGCAATTAATCAAGGGGTCCAAGGCTTAAATGTTCGTCAGGACAACTTTCAGGCTACTGTGTCCACGGAAATAAACCTACTGGCTGAGAAGATGCGGGAAGTACTCACTCACCTCGTGGCAAATCCTGGTGTTCCTGCGGCAGAGCTTTCCGGTCCAGCGGGGGTCGGGTCTGTCGATATTCCCGTTCAAGTACCCGTGCATTCGCCTACGATCCGCCTCGATTCGCCAGAGAAATTCTCCGGAGAATCTGGAAACTGTCGTCCTTTCCTGGTGCAGTGCGATCTCCACTTCAAACACCAGCCCGCAGCATTGCCCACCGATCAAGCTAAGGTAGCTTTTATCGTTTCTCATCTGACGGGGAGAGCGGAAGCCTGGGCAACAGCGGAGTGGTCCCGGTCCTCGCCTGTTTGTCAGTCATTAAGACTGTTCGTGGATACCATGAGCAAGATTTTTGATCTGACATCATCCGGGAGAGAGTCAGCGAGAGCCCTGGTGAACATTAAGCAGCGGCAGAGGAGAGTGGCGGATTACGCAATCGATTTCCGTACTTTGGCAGCGGAGAGTGGGTGGAACTCAGCGGCTCTCTTTGATGCTTTCCTGCATGGATTAGCGCATCCCATAAAGCAGTGGTCGCCAACCAGTCGATCGCGATCGACCGGTCGATCGCGAGTGTGGTGCGGGTAGATCGCGGACCGTTAAAAAAAAAAGTAACAAAAGAAAGAAAAATCAAATTAAAATAATAATGTTTGAAAAATACGTTTTTAGATGTAAACCTATGATCCACCACCCCGTTAGCAGGTGCCACTTGATTGACGTATATTTGAGACACCTCAATAATATAATACATTAACCGTGCTTTATGTGAACCTCATCATGACACAAGAGAGGACGGCAGGACTGCAATTTCCCGTATTCAGTGAATGCAACAGAGGCAAGTCACCAGACCAATCAGAGAGTTGAATGGAAATACACGTGTGCTTGTGTCATTCAAGCTCGGCTCTGTGTGTGTGTGGCAATAGCGCATTTAGTGTGATATAGAGAGAGAGGGAGAGAGCGAGAGAGAGGGACCGGTGCTAGCGGGGACCGTGATGTTAGCATCTGGTTAGCTAGCTCACGGACATAAGGAGCTGTTTCCACAACAAGCTGGAGGAGAGTCCTCCCTGAGGGGCTCAGGTGAGCTAAAGAACTCTTGAGTGTTTAGAATGGTTTTGTCACAAATTATTTAAAAGATTACTTCCGCGGCACACCTTTATACGATCATTATAGTTATACAAACAATAAGAGAATACATGAAAAACAGGTATGAAATACTATATGGCAATAAAACAAGAATACAGTTTAAAAGGGGAGTGATTTGTAAAATATCCATAAAGAAAAACAAAAATCTGTTTACAGTTCTGTTTCATATGGGTGCTGAGAGAGGTATCCATAGATCTCTTCATGTTGCTCTCAAAGTGCACCAGATTGATGCTTTCAACTTCAATATTTAAAAAAAAATCTTCCCAGGGGGGCATCCCCCCAGCACCCCCTAGAGGAGGTGAGGACTTAGAGGAGGTGAGGACCCCCCTAGAGGAGGTGAGGTCCGCCCCCCACTCATAAACAAATAGCACTTTACCCCTACCTATATGCCGTGAGCTAATCATGGAGCCTTCATTGTAACAGTCATTCAGATGCAATTAGCCTATATAAAAGGCCTTAAATTGGAAGCACTGTCTGTGCCGTCTTTTTCACTAAATTCTGCAATAGGTAGATCTCGCCTTTCACCTAGACCGAGGTCGGTGATCTTGGGCTTAAAAAGGTTGGTGACCACTGCCATAAAGGATCAATTGGCTCCATTACAGCTGCCTGAAGATGTGGACTCACTCATCGCCATGGCTATCCGGGTTGATCAACGTCTAGCTGAAAGAGAGCGTGAAAAAGGAAGGAATACAGAATCCACTCCACCTTTCAGACAGGAATTACTAAGGGATACTACGTTTGCCAGAGGAATTCCCAGTCTTCATCTTCAGGGGGACCAGCGCCCCCTATCGCCGCGGAGGAACAGATGCAGCTCGGTAGAGCCATACTCACTCCGGAGGAACGTCAGCGCCGTCTACGGGAGCGGCGGTGCTTCTACTGCGGTCAGCAGGGTCATCTTTCGGCAGCCTGTTCGGCAAAGGATCAGGCTCCTCAGCGGGAAGGAAGACGCTGGTGAGCCGAGTGACTTCCTTCGACTCTCCGGTCAGAAGATTAATGCAGGTACAAATCAAACTTGGTGATAATACTATGACTCAGGATGCATTAGTCGATTCTGGGGCTGATGAGAGATTGTTAGACTGGGAATTGGCTAAAAGTTTAAACTTAAAGGTTGTTCTTTTAGATCAGCCCTTAGAGGCTAGTGCTTTAGACGGCCGCCTTTTATGTACTATTACTCATCGCACTGAGCCCATGGTATTAGTCATAGATTTATTTAACTCTGCTCAACATCCTCTCATTTTGGGGTACCCTTGGCTTGTTAAACACAACCCTCACGTTGACTGGCAGACAGGAAGGGTTGAAGGGTGGGGGGATGAGTGCTCTCGTTCCTGTTTAACCAGTAAAACAGGGTTGAGTAATTTGCACAGATCAAGTAACTTTAAGCAGGGATCAGGCAATAACAGTGACATTTTTTCTAAGCCTTCTGACTTTCCTGATTTGGCTAAAGTTCCGGCGTGTTATTTAGACATCAAGGAGGTGTTTAATAAAACACGAGCTACTTCTTTGCCACCCCATAGACCGTACGATTGTCCCATAGACCTTCTGTCGGGCTCTACTATTCCCAAGGGACGATTGTACTCACTTTCTGGGCCAGAAAGGGAGGCCATGAAGGAATATATAGATTCTTCACTTAAAGCTGGTTTGATTCGGACGTCTTCATCCCCAGCAGCGGCAGGTTAATTTTTCGTGGGAAAAAGGATGGGACATTGAGGCCCTGTATTGACTACAGTCCGCTAAATCAGATCACAGTTAAGAACAGATATCCCTACGGCATTCGAACTGTTACAGGGAGCCAAGATATTCACCAAGCTCGACTTAAGGAATGCTTATCACCTTGTGCGCATCCGGGAGGGGGATGAGTGGAAAACAGGTTTCAATACGCCTACAGGACATTAAGAATATTTGGTGATGCCTTTTGGACTTTGTAAAGCACCTGCTGTTTTCCAAGCCCTCATTAATGATGTGTTTCCTGAATGTTTTCTGTTTTGTGTATCTCGATGATATTCTCATCTTTTCTCCAGATGAGAATACTCATGTTAACCATGTTCACCTTGTTCTGCAGAGACTCCTGGCTAACCGTTTGTTTGTGAAAGCCGAAAAATTTGAGTTTCATGTGAACACTGTGGAATTTTTGGGCTATGTGATTTCCCCTAACAAGGTGGAAATGGACCCAGCTAAGGTCAGTGACGTGGCTAATTGGCCAACGCCAGACACTAGAAAGAAAGTTCAGCAATTCTTGGGGTTTGCTAACTTTTACAGACGTTTCATACGCAATTTCAGTGCTATTGCCTCTCCTCTCCATGCCCTTACCTCTCCCCATGTTCAGTTTGTGTGGAATCCACAGGCAGATAAATATTTCCTGGAACTGAAGAGGAGGTTCACCACAGCTCCCATCCTGACTGTACCTGATCGCCTACGACAGTTTGTGGTGGAAGTGGACGCCTCCAACGACAGCGTTGGAGCTATACTGTCCCAGAAATCAGCGGGGGACAACAAACTTCATCCGTGTGCATATCTCTCCCGTAAGCTATCTTCTGCTGAGAGGAATTACGACGTGGGAAATCGGGAACTGTTGGCGGTGAAGATGGCTTAGGAGGAGTGCCGGCACTGGTTGGAGGGAGCGGAGCAGGATTTCCTGGTCTGGACGGATCACAAAAACCATAAAGGGTGTCCTCAGAATTGTTAGGATTATGTTTTAAACAGGACCCAGGCGCAGGCAATGATTGAAGATGTTTAAATGGTTTATTGTTTCGGAGACTCAGGCAGGTTTGGTGATTATGGAGGTCCGGAGTGGAGGTAGGCAGTGAGAGGCTGGACTGATTACAAGGCAGGCAGGTAGGATGCAGGAAGAAGCAGGCAGGTTGGCTGGAAGCTCTGGTGGATGATGGCCGAGGGATTGCACTGGAAACAGAAGAGAAACTAGTTACAAAGAGTACGGAATTACACGCAGACAGGATAACTGAATGGGCAGCCAGGAGGATGTAATACCACTGGTGTAGAAAACAATCTGGCGGTGAGTTGCTGGGAGACTGGAGTAGATAAGCTGTGTCCTGATTAGATGATGAGGGACAGCTGAGTCGGACGGCCAGGTGAGAGCAATCAGGCTGCTGCCTGCAAGGGAAACCACACCCTCTCCACACACACAGGGGAACAAACAGGGACACAGTTTGGACTGTGACAGTACCCCCCCCTCAACGGGAGCCTCCAGGCGAACCACCAGGCTTATCTGGGTGGTCCCTGCGAAAGTCCCGAATGAGAGAGGGACATAGAATGAGCTTGCGGGACACCCAGCTCCTCTCCTCAGGACCATAACCCTCCCAATCAACCAGATACTGGTACCCACGGCCCCGGCGGCGAATGTCCAACAGCCGTCGTACCGTGTAGGCCGGGTGGTCATCAATAACAAGGGTGGGTTGAGGGGAGATGGCTGGAGGGTACAAAGGGCTGGACAACACTGGTTTCAACTGGGACACATGAAAGGTTGGGTGAATTCTCATGGAGGGAGGCAGCTTGAGTCTAACAGCAGATGGATTGATTATGCGCTCGATCACACAGGGGCCAATGAAGCGTGGTTTCAACTTCTTAGACTCAGCTTGTAAAGAAATATTCTTTGAAGAAAGCCAACATTTTTGACCTGGTTGGAACTGGGGAGCTGCGGTCCGGTAGCGGTTTGCAATATGCCGATTGCGTTCATCGGAGCGGAGAAGGGCAGAGCGGGCATCGTTCCAAATCCTACGACAACGACGGAGATGGGCTTGGACAGAGGGAACTGCGATCTCATCCTCTTGGGCTGGGAACAAAGGGGGTTGATATCCAAGAGAACATTCAAATGGGGACATACCGGTAGCAGCACTAGACAGTGAGTTATGAGCGTATTCAATCCAGGGCAGATGTAAGCTCCAGGAGGTGGGATTCCGGGAGGTGACACAGCGAAGTGCAGCTCCAAGGTCCTGATTGGCTCTTTCGGCCTGCCCGTTAGTCTGAGGATGATAGCCTGAGGAGAGACTGACAGATGCTCCAAGTGCTCGACAGAATGCTTTCCATACCTGAGATATGAACTGTGGCCCTCTGTCGGAAACAATGTCTGTTGGAATGCCATGGAGCCGGACCACATGATTGACTAAGAGGTCAGCAGTTCCAGAGGCTGTGGGGAGTTTAGGAAGAGGCACAAAATGAACCGCTTTGGAAAAGCGATCGACAATAGTGAGAATGGTCGAGTTACCCTGTGAAACCGGGAGGCCGGTAACAAAATCTAGGCCGATGTGACTCCAGGGACGACTAGGGACTGGGAAAGGCTGGAGTAGACCGATAGGAGCCTGGTGTGAAGACTTGCTACGGGTGCAAATAGTGCAGGCCAGCACAAAGGCTCGAGAGTCCGCTTCCATAGAAGGCCACCAGAAGTGTCGTCTCAGGAGGGATAGGGTCCGACTCACACCCGGGTGGCAGGCAAAGCGGGAAGCATGGGTCCATAGGAGAACCTGTGAGCGGACAGAGTCAGGTACAAACAAACGGTTATCTGGACCATTTCCTGGGTCTGGATGGTCTCTCTGTGCCTTCCTCACTGAGTTCTCAATCTCCCATGTTACAGCGCCCACCACTCTGGTAGCGGGGATTATGGTGTCAGGAGCTATGGAATCCTGATCCACTGCAAACTGCCGGGACAATGCGTCAGGTTTAAGGTTTCTAGAACCAGGTCGGTAGGTAAGGGTGAAGTTGAACCTCCCAAAAAACAATGCCCAGCGTGCCTGACGGGAGTTTAATCGTTTGGCAGTTTGTATGTAGACCAGGTTCCTGTGGTCTGTCCACACAATGAATGAATGTTCAGAGCCTTCCAGCCAGTGCCTCCATTCTCCAAGCGCAAGCTTAACAGCAAGCAGCTCCCTGTTGCCAACATCATAGTTGCGCTCAGGGGTTGTCAGTCGTCGGGAAAAAAAAGCACAAGGGTGAAGCTTTTGGTCGGAGACTGAGCGTTGTGATAGAACCGCCCCACACCGGTGTTGGATGCATCAACCTCAACAATAAACTGAAGAGATGGGTCAGGGTTCATAAGAATAGGAGCCGAGGTGAAACGTCTCTTCAGCTCAGAGAAGGCAGCCTCAGCCTGAGTAGTCCACGAGAAGGGGATTGCTGGGGAGGTGAGTTGGTTGAGAGGACCGGCAACACGACTGTAGTTTCTGATGAACCGGCGATAGAAATTTGCAAAGCCCAAGAAACGTTGGAGCTGCTTCCTGGTGGAAGGTTTGGGCCATTGTGCCACTGCTTGTACCTTCTCTGGGTCTGTTCTCAGCTGACCTTGCTCAATGATGTAGCCCAGGAAATCCACTGAATCCACGTGAAATTTGCATTTCTCTACTTTGACAAACAGCTTGTTCTCGAGGAGCCTTTGTAGAACCTGCTGCACATGTTGGGTGAGTTCCTCCATGGTCTGTGAGAATATCAAGATATCATCAAGATACACAAATACTGAACGGTTCAGGAAGTCACCGAGGACATCGTTCACAAGAGCATGGAAGACAGCTGGGGCATTGGTGAGTGTTGAACGCCGTCTTCCACTCGTCTCCTTGACGTACAGGACTGTCTCAGAAAATTAGAATATTGTGATAAAGTTCTTTATTTTCTGTAATGCAATTAAAAAAACAAAAATGTCATACATTCTGGATTCATTACAAATCAACTGAAATATTGCAAGCCTTTTATTATTTTAATATTGCTGATTATGGCATACAGCTTAAGAAAACTCAAATATCCTATCTCTAAATATTAGAATATCATGAAAAAGTATACTAGTAGGGTGTTCAACGAATCACTTGAATCGTCTAATTAACTCGAAACACCTGCAAGGGTTTCCTGAGCCTTGAAAAACACTCAGCTTGGTTCAGTAAACTAAATCACAAGTATGGGGAAGACTGCTGATCTGACTGCTGTCCAGAGGACCGTCATTGACACCCTCCATCAGGAGGGTAAGACACAAAAAGAAATTTCTCAAAGAGCAAGCTGTTCACAGAGTGCAGTTTCAAAGCAAATCCACAAAAAGTCTGTTGGAAGGGGGAAATGTGGCAGGAAACGCTGCACAACCAAGAGAGATGACCGCAGCCTTAACAGCATTGTGAAGAAGAGTCGCTTCCAGAATTTGGGGGAGCTTCAAAGACAGTGGACTGAAGCTGGAGTCCAGGTATCAAAAGTCACTGTTCACAGACGTGTCCGGGAAATGGGCTACAATAGCCGTATTCCCATGGTCAAGCCACTTCTGAACTCAAGACAACGGAAGAGGCGTCTGACTTGGGCTAAGGAAAAGAAGCACTGGACAGTTGCACAGTGGTCCAAAGTCCTCTTTTCAGACGAAAGCAAGTTTTGTATTTCATTTGGAAGTCAAGGCGCCAGAGTCTGGAGAAAGGCTGGAGAGGAGCAAAATCCAAGTTGCTTGAAATCCAGTGTGAAGTTCCCACAGTCAGCGATGGTTTGGGGAGCCATGTCAGCTGCTGGTGTTGGTCCACTGTGTTTCATCAAGCCCAGAGTAAATGCAGCTGTGTACCAAGAGATTTTAGAGCACTACATGCTTCCGTCTGCTGAAAAGCTCTATGGAGATGAGGAATTCATTTTCCAGCATGATCTGGCACCTGCCCACAGTGCCAAAACCACCAGTAACTGGTGTACTGACCATGGCATTACTGTCCTCGATTGGCCTGCAAATTCCCCTGACCTGAACCCCATAGAGAATATGTGGGGTATTGTGAAGAAGAAGCTGAAAGACACCAGACCCAACAATGCTAATGAGCTAAAGGCCGCTATTGAAGCATCCTGGGCATCCATAACACCTCAGCAATGCCACAGGCTGATTGCCTCCATGCCACGCCGCATTGATGCAGTAATCCGTGCAAAAGGATTCCCAACCAAGTACTGAGTGCATTAATGGACATTTTCAAATGTTTGATTGTGTTTTGCTGTTATAAATCTTTTTTTTTTACTTGGTCTGAGGAACTATTCTAATTTTTTGAGATAGGATTTTTTAGTTTTCTTAAGCTGTATGCCATAATCAGCAATATTAAAATAATAAAAGGCTGGCAATATTTCAGTTGATTTGTAATGAATCCAGAATGTATGACATTTTTGTTTTTTTAATTGCATTACAGAAAATAAAGAACTTTATCACAATATTCAAATTTTCTGAGACAGTCCTGTATGCGGACCAGGTGGTAAGCATTCCTAAGGTCGAGTTTCGAGAAAATGGTGGCCTTCTGTAGGGGTTCGAAGGCTGAATTGATGAGGGGCAGTGGATACTTGTTCTTGATGGTGATGTTGTTAAGGCCCCGGTAGTCAATGCAGGGGCGTAGGGAGCGGTCCTTCTTGGATACAAAGAAGAAGCCTGCTCCGACGGGAGAAGAAGAGGGTCTTATGATGCCAGCAGCCAGTGAGTCTTTGATGTATGTCTCCATGGCCTCACGCTCAGTTCGGGACAAGTTAAACAGGCGACTGGATGGGAGAGATGCCCCAGGAAGAAGATCTATTGTGCAGTCGTAAGGGCGATGAGGGGGCAGAAAAAGAGCTCGCTGCTTGCTGAAAACCTCTCCCAGGCGATGATAAACCGGAGGGACAGCGGACAAGTCGAGTGGCTCCTGCTGAACTGGAGGAATACCGACCTCTGTTGGGGGAATTGCAGACCGCAGGCATGAAGAGTGACAAAAGGAACTCCAACTCCTTACTTGATTCTCCGACCAGTCCATGTGGGGGTTGTGCAGTCTTAACCATGGCTGGCCCAGAACTAGGGGTGTGTGAGGGGAGGACATGACGTGGAACTGAATCATTTCATGGTGATTACCGGACAGGACGAAATGTAGGGGTTCGGTGACATGGGTAACGTGTGCCAGGAGCTTCCCATTCAGACCTTGAGCATTGAGAGGAGCTGTCAGAGGTTGAGTTGAGATGCCGGCTGAGGCAACCAGTTGGGCATCCAAAAAACTCTCATCAGCCCCAGAGTCCAATAGGGCAGGCAGAGAGAGAGACTGTCGATTTAACAGCAGTGATGCTTCAAGAGGCTTGCAGGTCTGGGGGGTTGAGGAAGAAACAGCCTTGCTCACCAGTATCCCCACCTTTACTGGCGAGCACCCTCTTTTGGGCGCTGGGGGCATGTGTCCACGAGATGACCGGAGTGAGCACAGTAGACACAAAGTCCTTCTCTTATTCTCCGGAGACGTTCTTGGGGAGTGAGTCGGGCTCTGCCTAGCTGCATCGGTTCCTCTGAAGACAGGAGAGGAGAAAAGACTTCAGATGGAGCACTAGGACTTGGGAAAGTCTCCGACCTGAATCTTGCGAGAGGAGACGAGACAGGGCGAGAGGGGAGTGACCCAGGAGATCGACTTGCTCTTTCCCTACGGCGCTCCCTAAGGCGGTTATCCAGTCTTATGGCTAGGGAGACCAACTCATCCAAGTTAGCTGATTCGTCCCTGACTGCTAACTCATCTTTAACAGAATCAGTTAGCCCGGTTTGAAAAACCCCTTGAAGCGCTGTGTCATTCCACCCCGCCTCTGCAGCTAAGGTCCTAAATTCCACTGAGTATTCGGCTACACTACGGGAGCCCTGTCGCAGTGAGAGGAGGCATTTAGTAGCGTCCCTACAGCTGACGGGGTGGTGGAAAACTTTCTTCATTTCTTCTGTAAACTCTGGATAAGAATAACAAAGGTTGGACTGACTCTCCCATACAGCTGCTGCCCAGGCTAAGGCGCTACCTGTAAGTAAACCTATCATATAACAAATCTTAGCTCTGTCATTAGCATAAGTAGACGGCTGCTGCTCAAACACAAGAGAACACTGCATTAAGAAAGATTTACATGTCCCTAAGGCACCTGCGTACCGCTCTGGAGTGGGAATGTTTGGCTCACGTGAAGGGAGAGCGGGCTGGGCTGGAACCTGTGCTAACTCTTGTGGGGGAGCTGGATCCTCAGGAGCAGGCGGAGCAAGATGAGTTGAAACCAGGTTGAGGTGATGTCCCATCTGTGCTACATTGGCGGCTAGTGATGCGAGGTTATCCATAACCTCTCTGAGCATCTGGTCATGCCGGCCCACGAGGACGCCTTGGTTGGAGAGAGCCTCACGAATTGGGTCCGGGCCTGCTGGGTCCATGGTGGCCAGATTGTTCTGTTAGGATTATGTTTTAAACAGGACCCAGGCGCAGGCAATGACTGAAGATGTTTAAATGGTTTATTGTTTCGGAGACTCAGGCAGGTTTGGTGATTATGGAGGTCCGGAGTGGAGGTAGGCAGTGAGAGGCTGGACTGATTACAAGGCAGGCAGGTAGGATGCAGGAAGAAGCAGGCAGGTTGGCTGGAAGCTCTGGTGGATGATGGCCGAGGGATTGCACTGGAAACACAAGAGAAACTAGTTACAAAGAGTACGGAATTACAGGCAGACAGGATAACTGAATGGGCAGCCAGGAGGATGTAATACCACTGGTGTAGAAAACAATCTGGCGGTGAGTTGCTGGGAGACTGGAGTAGATAAGCTGTGTCCTGATTAGATGATGAGGGACAGCTGAGTCGGACGGCCAGGTGAGAGCAATCAGGCTGCTGCCTGCAATGGAAACCACACCCTCTCCACACACACAGGGGAACAAACAGGGACACAGTTTGGACTGTGACAAGAATCGCCTGTTTGTTCCAGGGACACTTCGTTCTCAGGTGATTCATTGGGCCCATACATCTGTTCTTTCCTGCCATCCTGGAACCAAGAGGACCCTCTTTATGGTGAAACACAGATTCTGGTGGCCTGCTATGGGGAAGGATGTGGCAGAATATGTGGCAGCATGTCCTGTGTGTGCTAGGAACAAGACTTCTCGTCAAGCTGCGGCAGGTCTTCTCCAACCTCTGCCCATTCCCAACAGACCATGCTCGCACATTGCGTTGGACTTTGTGACAGGATTTCCACCTTCGGCAGGTTACACCACAGTACTCACAGTCATTGATCGTTTTTCCAAGATGGTACATCTCATCCCCATGTCCAAATTGCCTACTGCCAGAGAAACAGCACAGGCCATGTTGTCCCATGTTTTTCGTATCCATGGTTTCCCAAGCGATGTCGTTTCAGACCGAGGCCCACAATTCGTTTCACGTTTCTGTTGGGAGTTTTGTCGCCTCATCCAAGCCACTGTGAGCCTGACGTCCGGATACCATCCCCAGTCAAACGGCCAAGCAGAGAGGAAGAATGAAGAAATGGAGACCTGTTTGAGATGTCTGGTGTCCCAGAAACCTACCACCTGGAGCAAACATCTGATTTGGGTTGAGTATGCACACAATACCTTACCCACATCAGCCACCGGAATCTCTCCTTTCCAATGTGTCCATGGATACAAGCCTCCATTGTTCCCGGAGCTCGAGCAGGAAGTTATTGTACCATCAGCACATGCTTTGGTTCGCCGCTGTCGTCGGGTATGGAAGGGAGTTCGCCAGATGTTGCAGAGAAGTGCGACCCGCATGAAAAGTTTGGCTGACCTTAAACGACGTCCATCTCCTAAATACAAGGTCGGTCAACGAGTGTGGTTGTCAACCAAGGATCTTTCTCTTCACGTTGCCTCCAGGAAACTGGCTCCCCGGTTCGTTGGTCCATTTCCCATTTCAAAAGTTATTAACCCTGTTGCTGTTCGCCTATGTCTCCCAAAGTCCCTCAAGGTCCACCCAACGTTCCATGTCAGCAAGCTGAAACCAGTTGTAGAGAGCAGACTGGTTCCCCCCCCCCACACCACCTCCACCCCCCCGGATCATCGACGGAGGTATCATCTATACCAGCCAACCCCAATTAGCGGCCCGCGGGCCAGATCCAGCCCGTGAGAGGCAAATGCATGGCCCACGCTGATCTACTGGCATTCACTTGTTATAACATAAAAACATAAAATAAAATGTCTGCGGTTTCGTTTTATTTTGACCTCCGTCGACACTCGTAAACCTGACCCATGACCTTATCGCGTGCATATGCAAGACGTGCTTCGCGCGCTTGACTTACTCGTCACCACCTGGAATAGCGGCAAACACATATAAACAATAGCTCGCCAGCTAGCCGCCTGTCATCCCAGCCCAACGGGCCGTGGATAACTCAAACCCAGGATGGAATTCTCTAAGAAGAGGAAGGTAGATCAGGAGAACCGTCAGTTCAAAACTGACTGGACTGAGAAGTATTGTTTTTTTTTACCGGACCACGTCAATGCTAAACCGACTTGTTTGATTTGCATGCAGAATGTAGCTGTAATCAAATCAGACAACCTGAAGCGGCACTTCACCTCTATTCATGCTGCCAGTTTTAATGCTAACTATCCAGAGAAATCCGACCAGCACACACAAAAGATAGCAGGTTTGCTTGCATCATACAAGCACTCTGTTTCCACAATGTCGAAAACAACATCGGCACAAGGGGCGCATCAGCTGCCTCATTGCACGTCTCTTGGACGCTTGCTAGAGCCAAGAAGCCGTTTGCTGATGCTGAGTTAATTAAACGGTGTGTGATAGACATGGCTCATTAAGTTTTAAATCATGATGAAAAACAGCAAAAAAAGGTTGTAGAGCTATTAAAGCAGGTGCCGCTGTCGGCTAACACGGCAACCAGAAGAGTAGAGGTTTTAGTGGAGGAGTGTTTTTCCAGTCTACTCACGGATTTGAAGAAAACAGAGGCTATATCCTTAGCCATAGACTCCTCCTGTGACCAAACCGACATGGAACAGCTGTCTATGTTCGTACGATTTTTTGATGGGAAGATATTCCGGGAAGAGCTGCTGTGTTTGCTTACTCTGCCCGGGCACACGACCGGGAAAATAATCTTCCACGAGCTGACACAGTTCTTCGAAAAGAATGGTTTGAATGTGAGTCAAATCGTCTCTGTTGTAACTGACGGGGCTCCGTCGATGGTTGGAAAGCACAAAGGCTTGGTAAGCAGGCTTTCCGCCGTTAACCCGGCGCTTCTGACATTTCACTGCATCATTCACAAATCAGTGTTGTGCGCAAAACTGTGTGGAAAAATGAAAGAAACGATGGATACTGTGACGAGACTGGTTAACTTTGTGCGTGAGAGCTCTAGTCTGCAGCATCGCCTTTTTAGATCGTTGCTAGAGGAAATGTCATCTGAACACAAGGATCTCTTACTACACAACGATGTTCGCTGGCTGAGCAAGGGCCGTGTGTTGGAGAGGGTGTGCGACGTGCGTGATGAACTGGTGTCGTTCTTATCAAGCCTGCAGAGCCAAAAAGCCCATGAGTTTTTGAGCTTTTTAACTGACACCAAGGTGATAGCAGATGTTAATTTTTTGTGTGACATCATGTCTCATCTCAATCACCTTAACCTGCAGCTGCAAGGCAAGAACCACACTGTTGCTGAGATGTACGAGGCGGTTGAAGCTTTTCGGTCAAAGCTGCACCTTTAGGAGAGAGATATTCATGGGAGGAAGCTGCACTTTCCACGTCTGCGTGAGCACTTCGAGAAGAATGAAATGCCGGAAGATCCAGTAATGAAGGATTTTGTGTCAAAACTGGCAGAAAACTTCAAGGAGCGATTTGAAAGCCCCCCTAAAATCTCACGTGACATCCTCCTCTTCCTCAGACAGCCGTTCTCTGTGTCAGCAGACGGGCAGTGGACTGGAGAGGCCAAAAGGCTGGTGCCTTCCATAGAAGAGGGAGCTCTTCAGATGGAGGTCTTAGAGATGGGAAGCTCTGAGTTGCTGAAAGCTCAACACAAGGATGCACCAGTGTGTGACTTTTGGATCAACGTGGTTCCCCAAGCTCGTTTCAAAAACACCAGAGCTATTGCTATGTTCCTACTCACAATGTTCCCCTCAACATACATCTGCGAATCAGGATTTTCTTCAATGAATGCTATCAAAAGCCAGGACAGGAACAGACTCTCCAGTGCACATCTTGGACAGTGCCTCAGGATTGCCACAACAGAATACAAGCCCAACATCAGACAGGTATCCCGCCGCTCTCACTTCTCTCACTGATTGGTGAGTGAACAACATCAATTTATTTTTGCAATTTCTCAATTCTATTGTGGTATAATAATTATTAAGACAAAAATAACCATTTTATAGTTATATTTTATATGTACATTAATTTCCTAAATAAAATGCTACGCAGCGTAATTAAAAACAAATTATTAATATGATAGAGAAAAAACCTTGGATAATGCAGGGCTTTTAACAACAGCTCACAAACTGGTTAAATTGAATACAACATTAAAATAATATATAAAAAATAAAGTTTAAAAAAACCAATACTATTTGTTATTTACAGCTTGATATTATTTGGTACACATATTTAAAAATGTTAAAACTAATAATGTGGTGTATTTTGGTAGGACATTATAAAAGTAACTAACTGAAACTCTCTCTCTGTCTTCCTGTCTTTCCCAGTGTGTGTGTGTGTTACAGTGTTTGCTGAATTGGATGTGGACCTGTCTGACTATTTGATCAGAGTTCACTCTGTTGTTTTTTTATTTTTTTTTATTGTTATGCCCCATCAGACCACAGCAAAATCATTTGTATTTGTTAAAGCATTTATTTATTATTATTGTTAATAAATGTTTGATTTCGGTCTCATTTTGTTTCAAGGATGCATTTTTCCTTTACTCTCAACACAGGGTTTGTTTAATTACTACTGCCACTACTACAACAATTATAATAGAGGTAACATCTGCACATAGTGTAAAACAACTTTTAGTGACACATAACATTTTGGCCCTTAGCTTGTCATGCTTGAAAAAAATTGGCCCTTTGGTAAATATAATTGGGGAACCCTGATCTATACAGTGAAAAAAATACTGTCAGAAAGAAAGCGGGGTAGAGGGAGACAGTTCCTGGTTGACTGGGTAGGGTTTGGACCAGAGGAAAGATCCTGGATCCCGGGCAGCTTTATTGTCGACAAGTCCCTTATCACGGATTTTGACTACGGTTTCAGGCTTCAGGGACGTCTGGAGTCGTCCGTAAAAGGGGGGGGGGGGGTACTGTAAGGTTTTAGCAATAGTATCCTGTTAGCTGTTGGGTTTTAGTGTTTTGTATATCTGTCTTTTGATGTTAATTATTCTACTCTCTCTCTCCAGGTGTCGGCACTTCCTGTCCGTGTGGCACCTGCTAGAGTGATTGTTGTTCCCACCCCTGATTGTGTCCACCTGTGCCCCATTGCCTAATGTGTATATTTAGTCCTTCTCTCCCTTTGTCTGGTGTCGGTTCGTCTTGTGATGTCATTATCTCTATGCCTGTTTACCAGAGATTCATGTTACATTACCTAGTTGAACCTAGTGATTATATGGAGAATCCTAGTAGAGCCTAGGAGTCATTATTGATAGCTTTGGTTTTCTTAACAATAAAGAAGATTACCAAGCAACGGAATTGAGCATCTGAGTTCTTACGAGGCCATCGTATCAGAGTGGTGGAATAGATCAAATAATATTCAGTATATCTAACTATTTTTTTCGTATTCCCGCAGGCAAAGTATCAACGAAGCTTACATTAACAAATGTAGTGCAATATACAGACTGTTTAGCTTATGATGATCAGCAGCACTATGAGCTCATTCTCTCAGTGTGTCATCAGGAATACAGAGACACACACACGTCATTTAAATAAGAGTTTTTAAATTAAATGATAGGTTAAGAATAAACATCTTAAAGTAAATAACAATAAACAATAGCCCTTAACCCTGTAAGCCAGGGGTGTCAAAGTCAAGGCCCGCGGGCCAGATCCGGCCCGCGAATGAATTATCTTGGCCCCCGGGATGATATTTGATTAGTATTAGAACCGGCCCGCAGGCCACAGCCGCCTGCTTGTGTTTTGCACGCACCAAGACTACATTTCCCACAATGCAACGGTAGCCCGCGAACTCACTGCAGCGCCGCAAGTGGGCCTCGGCTTCGTTAGTCATCAGCATTCAGGGCAGATGTCAACTTTCAGCAACCCCGCTCCCCAATAATGGCTAAACGGAAGGTGGACGGTGAGAACAGGGGGTTTAAAGCCAGGTGGGAGGCAGAGTACATGTTCACGGAGGTAAAAGGCAAAGCTGTGTGTCTTCTGTGTGGAGAAAGTGTGGCCGTAATGAAAGAATATAATCTAAGAAGGCACCATGAAACGTCTAAGAAACACAAAGACAAAGACAAGAATATGGACATGGAACAAAGGCTACAGAAGGTGGAAGAATTAAAACGAGGTCTTAAGTCCCGGCAGGCTCTGTTCACAAAAGCCAAATCACAAAGCGAGGCTGCTGTCAAGGCTAGTTTTATTGTGGCAGAAGAAGTTGCAAAATCAGCCCGGCCCTTTACAGAGGGAGAGTTTATCAAAAACTGTATGCTTAAAGTTTGTGACACGGTGTGCCCAGACAAAAGGCAGCTATTTTCAAACGTGAGCCTGAGCAGAAACACCGTTGCTGAACGTGTAGACCAGCTTTCCACCAATCTAAAAGAACAGCTTGTGGAAAAGGGAAAAGATTTCATCGCATATTCACTTGCTGCGGATGAGAGCACCGACACAAGTGACATTGCCCAGCTGTCAATTTTCATTCGTGGAGTTGACTCCAGCCTGGGCATAACAGAAGAGTTTTTGGCATTACGTCCTATGCATGGCACAACTACAGGACAAGATCTGTATGAAGAGGTATCCAGATGTGTAAATGAGATGGGGCTGCCTTGGGGAAAACTCGTGGGATTGACAACAGACGGAGCACCCGCGATGTGTGGACATAGGAGTGGATTGGTGGCAAGAATACGTGAGAGGATGCGGGACGAAAACGTCACAGGTGAGCTGACAGCTTATCACTGCGTAATACACCAGGAGTCGTTATGTGGCAAAGCCTTGAAAATGGATCATGTAATGAGCATCATAACGCGTGCAGTTAACTTCATTAGGGCCAAAGGTTTAAATCACCGCCAGTTCAAGGCATTTCTGGGCGAGTTAGATACAGAGTATGGTGACTTGCCCTATCACACGGCTGTGCGATGGCTAAGCCAAGGAAAAGTGCTGCAAAGATGTTTCGAGCTGCATGAGGAGATCTGTCTGTTCATGGAAAGCAAAGGGAAAGACACAACAGAGCTCCGAGATGAAACATTTATGTGTGAAATGGCGTTTCTGTGCGACATCACAAGCCATCTGAATGCGATGAACCTGCAGCTGCAGGGACGGGGGCGTGTCATCTCTGATATGTACAGTACAGTGAAGGCGTTTAAAACCAAGCTGATCCTGTGGGAGACACAGATGCGGAAAGAAAACTTGAGCCACTTTCCCAGCTGCCAGACAATGAAAGAGAAGCTCTCTACCGCTGTGTTCCCGAGTGCACAGTTTGCTGATAAACTCAACATACTTGCCGCCGACTTCCGACGCCGATTTGCTGACTTTGAAGCTCAAAAAAGCAGGTTTCAACTGCTCGCCAATCCTTTTGGAGTTGACGTGGAAAGCGCACCAACAAACCTGCAAATGGAGTTGATTGAGCTCCAGTGCAATGACACACTGAGGGAAAAATATGAGAGAGTGGGTGCTGCTGAGTTTGCACGTTTCATCCCCGACACATTGCCTCAGCTGCGCATCCAAGCTGCTCAGACGCTCTCTATGTTTGGCAGCACATACCTGTGTGAACAAATGTTCTCTTTGATGAAGCTAAACAAAACATCACACAGGAGCCGTCTTACTGATACACACCTTGAGTCAATCCTGAGGATTTCCTCAGCTCAGAGCCTGACCCCGAACATTGATGAACTTGTACAAAAGATGGGACACCACCAAGTATCAGGCTCAGCCTCAGACAAGTGAGCATCACAGAGCATTAACTTATTTTTAGTTTTTAATTCAGTTAAATTTTTATTTATTTTTATTTTTTGTTTCTACAAGACATGATTTTTCTTTGAAAGAAGTATTGTTTTGTCTGTGTGCCATAGATTTTTGTATTTTATTTATTTATATTTATTTTTCAGTTAATGGATTGCAGATAAGAGCCATGAGAAAGAATACAACTGATTTTATTTTTATTTTTTTATTTTCTCATTTTACTATTTGAAAGCATGGGAGCAGCACAATATTGCATTTTCAGTTTATAATGCATGCAATTTCATTTATGCATTTATCTCGATATTAAGGAGCATATTTTATTTTTGAAGGACATTAACTTTTTTGCTGTTTGCCTGTTGAAAATGTTTTCCCTTTAAATAAATGACAGAGCCATAAGAAAATATTGCTTCATTCATTTAATCATTAAATAATATACGATGCACTGTGTTAGGTCTTGGTTCAATAGGTTATGTGCAATCATTTTAATATGTTTTAATAAAAATTGAACCAGTCCGGCCCTCGGCTTGTAGCAAATTTGTTTTTTTGGCCCTCTGATGCATTTGACTTTGACACCCCTGCTGTAAGCCCTCAGGTTGTAATTTTACAACATTACTTGAAGCTATCCTAAAAAAGTCAGTACATGTTTTTTTTTAAAAGACTACATTTACATAGTCAAAAGGTCCTTTTGTTCAGCCTCACAATGCTATTGGGTAGTAAATGTGTTTATATGTCCTGCCCTCTGGCCATACACGCCAGGGATTTTGGGCCCCATGGAAATATATCACATTGGGCCCCACCACCAGGCCTAGGTCATGCCAACCAAGCACAATTGCTGTAACCACAACTGCAGAACCCAACCCACTCATTTATGCTTTAAATAACTCTACCTGTACAGGCTTGCATCTATCTTGTAGTCCAATACTAAATGCACAATATTTACTGACACTGAGCTGTGAAAATATAACACTTATGGGGGGACAGGGCTGCTAAGTCTAGAGATGGATCTGTTGGTCCTGGCACCAGGGGGAGGGACCACTGATTTAGTATGAATAGCTGCTAAAAATGTACCTGCATTTGTTAAATGTCAGCTAAAAGAGCAGTGAAATTAAAAACCTGTATAGATATTAACAGTACTTAATGTCAGCGTAGTAAAAAAAATACATAACAATTATTATTTACAATGGACTACGTGTAGCTAACAGACACATTTCCACCACTCATAGACCACACCCACCTTTTCTTTGAAAAACTGGGTGACATACTGTCGCCCTTTAGTCCCTCTCTCTTGTCTTTCTCTCCTTTCTTTTACTCTTTTGAAAGCCTGACTTTGTTAGTCGTTGAGAAATGGTTCAAACGTAAGTACTAACATCCCTGCTCCTAACATTCTCTCGGTGCTGCACAGCGTTTGGAGGGAGGACCAAACCATTACATGTAAATAGAAGGGGGTGTACAGAGGCTTTGGATAATTTACTTTTGGAAGAAAATAGGCAGGGGCGTTTTCTCCTGGAGGCCAAGGGAAGCCAGGCTTCCCCTGTTTTTTCGAATTGTATTTATCATTTTAATAAATAAATAAAAACACTTCGTTTAGTTTCTGAAATTCTTTGTTCTGTGTTGCGGCCGGCCCGTCTCTCCCCCATTCTCATTGAGTATTTTACAACGAGTGAAACAGCGCCCCTCTATATGTTATGGTAAAACAGTAGATTGCACTCTCTGTTGCGAGAGGAGGCCAGCCGAAATCATGGGAGCCTGCCTGCAGACCTGACAGTTCCGGTGCAGGCTGCACTCTAAGGACACCTCCACTGTCAGTACGGGAAGTGACGATTCTGACGAACACGTTTTTTTTCCCGCCCACCGAAGGACTCGTTTGATGGAAGTTTTCAAATCACAATGGAGACTCATCAAGGAGGTGATGAGTCCGCCCACCGTGCACTTTGGGTCGGCCTTGGTCAAGCCCTTTTGACCCCCCCAGCCTGGAGGAATGTAACGGGAGTTGACAGGGGACTCTGCCCGCCTCACGAGTGCCTATTTTCGGACACTTTTTTTCACTTTCCCCCCTATTTTCCCCGGTTTTATTATTATTATTATTATTATTATTTTTGGCTATTTCACACGGTTTCTACCGGGGACATTGCCCGTCATCCATATATTAACAGATTTTGACCATTTTTGTTGCATTTTTCTCCTCCCCTCTCCTCTCACTGATCGAATGGCAAACGCGACCCACTGTCGGAGGGACTCCGGGCTGGCCCGGCCTAGTGCCGGTGCTCTGGCGGTCGGTTCCTCCGAAGTGCGGGTTCGACTCTGATGGCCGGGAGGGTGTGCTGTGTTGGGGTGGGGGACTTCCCCCACTCTGCGTGTCTCTTCCTTCACGGGTCCCGCAGCGGGGTGGAGGTTTCCAGCTGGGACTTCCCCACCTATATATATATAGGGACACCTTGTATTGTAGTTAATATCAGTACAGTATCACTTTTCATCACTTAGATTGATTGAACTGTTCTGCACTTACTGTATCCCTATGCGTAGTTAGACAGTTAGCTAACATGTAGACGTCCTCCAATAAAGATGCAAGGTTTTCTTTCTTGACTTTACTGTTCTTCTTTTACCTTGTAAAACTGTAACAATACAGAAATAAAACACATATAAGTATGCAGGCTTTACATAACATATAAGTAGCACTGTACAAACGACACACATACTACTATTAGGAATTAGCTATCATTAGCATCACTATTCTAGCACACGTCAGAATCGTCACTTCCTGTACTGACAGTGGAGGTGTCCTGAGAGTGGAGGTCTGCACCGGGACTGTCCTGAGAGTGGAGGTCTGCAGGCAGACCCCTCTCGCCGAAATTGGCTTCCCTTGCCAACCTGTGATTATTCCTATACACAGGGGTGCACATAACTTTTTTGCCCTGGTTCTCAAAGGAGCACCTGGAGATGTTGCTTGGTGCTCATCCTTAAAATTAAATAAACCGTAACCTTTGAGGGGGTCTTGACTTTATTTGCCAGACACACATGCAGAGGTGAACACAGAACACACATGAAGAGGTGAACACAAGACAACATTAGCACAAGTAATCCTACAAGCTGTCATCACTACCCTCCTGACTGTTCTCCTCACTGTCTTCCTCTCTGTCAGACATGGTAGCTGATGATGTAGGCCTACTACTTTCTCTCTGGTTGAGTCTGCGATTAGCTGCTTGCATCCACAAGTCAACAGCTTGTTTTGGGTCGAAAGTCTCTGTTGTCATCTTAGACAAGTGGATGTATTCAAATAAGTACAGTATGTGAACATAACCAATAACCTACCATAGACAATAACAAATGAATGTCATGTGGTGATTGACATTATTCACCCACGGAACTATGGGTTGGGGTATTGTTCCGCACGGACATTAGTGAGTTGACCGGACTTCCTGTTTCCCCCGGTCTTATCTTCCCGGGCTAAAAGCTGTTTACATGTTGTTCTGATGTTAAATAAAAGTCTAGCTTGTACCTTCGATACCCCGCCTCCGACTCCCGTCTCTCGGCACTACATTGGTGACCCCGACATAAGTCTCGTAGAAGGATCCGAGACTGAACCGAGCATGGCAAATAACGCCGTTTTTTTCAAACTGCCGGAGTTTTGGGATACATCTGCGGCTGCATGGTTCGCACAGGCGGAGGCTCAGTTCGCCCTCCGCGGAGTAACTGATGACGCATCACGCTATTTCCACGTCGTTTCGGCACTGGGAAGCTCCACTGCGACCCGGACGGTGGGCTTTATTACATCTCCCCCTGCCCAGGATAAATATGCAGCGTTCAAGGCTTTCCTGCTAAAGACTTTCGAGCTGTCTCGGTCGGAACGGGCCCGACGCCTGCTCGCTATTCATAGCCTGGGAGACAGCAAGCCTTCTGACCACATGGAAATGATGCTCAACCTGCTAGGTACGGAAGAACCCAATTTTTTGTTCATAGAACTGTTTCTTCGGCACATGCCGCCGCATGTTCAGACAGCGCTCGCTAACACGGCTATTACTGAGCCACGCGCTTTAGCCGAAGAAGCTGACCGGTTCTTCCTGGCCACCCAGCATTTTACCCCTGAGGTGCTGGCCCCGACACGCAGCGGCTCCTTCCCTGGTAGAGGCATGCCACCTAGCAGAAGCTCCAGGGCCGACGTCAGCGACTCCAGCCCTGGCCTGTGTCAGTACCATGCACGCTATGGGGCGAAAGCGAGGATGTGCCGTCCCCCCTGCACCTACAAGGAAACGGGAAACGCCAAGGCCTGCGCTCGGTAGTGGCCGCGAGCGTGGGCACATCCAACCGGCTCCTGTTCATCAGGGACACCCTCTCTGGTCGCAGACTCCTTTGTGACACAGGAGCCCAGCGGAGCGTCCTGCCGGCTACGGTGGAGGACGCCGCCGGTGGGGGCCACGGCCCACCTTTGACGTCCGCTAACGACACCCCTATCCGCACCTATGGCACAAAGACAGTGGACCTGTGTTTCGAGGGTCAGCGGTTTAAGTGGGATTTCATCACGGCTGACATCTCCTTCGCCCTCCTTGGCGCAGACTTCCTGTGCGCTCACGGACTGCTGGTGGACGTCAAGAACAGCCGCCTGGTGGACGCACTGACGTTTGCCTCGTTCGCATGTACCCGCGGTGAGGCGTCATTCAGCGGGCTCTCCAGCTCACTCTCACAGGGTGACAAGTTCCAGCACCTTCTCAGTGAGTTTCCCGACTTGACGCAGCCCACCTTTTCCGCTGCCACTACCAAACACAGGGTAGAGCACCACATTGACACTGAAGGCCCCCCAGTCTATGCTAGGGCCCGGCGGCTCAACCCTGACATGCTGTCGGTCGCCAAGTCGGAGTTCGACAGCATGGAGCGTCTGGGCATCATCCGCCGCTCGGACAGCCCTTGGGCTTCGCCGCTCCACATGGTCCCTAAATCAGCCGGTGGCTGGCGACCGTGTGGTGACTACCGCCGCCTTAACGACGCCACTACGCCAGACCGCTACCCGGTCCCTCACATCCAGGACTTCTCTTCACACCTGGCGGGCAAGCTGGTTTTCTCCAAGGTGGATCTGGTGCGGGGCTACCATCAGGTTCCGGTGCACCCCTCAGACGTCCCCAAAACTGCGGTGATTACGCCGTTCGGGCTTTTCGAGTTCCTGCGTATGCCGTTTGGACTTAAGAACGCAGCTCAGTCCTTTCAGCGGCTGATGGATTCGGCGCTCAGAGACATGCCATTCATTTTCGTCTATTTAGACGACATCCTTGTCGCCAGCTCCTCCTCTGAAGAGCACCAGGCACATCTCCGTGTCCTTTTTGCGAGGCTCAGCCAACACGGCCTGATTATCAACCCGGCAAAGTGTCAGTTCGGGTTGTCCTCCATCCACTTCCTCGGGCATCTCATCAGCAAAGATGGAGCCGCCCCCCTCCCATCGAAAGTGGAGGCCGTGTCCGCCTTTCCACGACCGTCTACAGCTCGGGCACTCCGAGAGTTCCTCGGGATGGTGACGTTTTATCACCGGTTCATCCGCCGGGCGGCCCACACCATGCGCCCGCTGTACGAGGCCCTCAAGGACAAGTCCCCCGGCCAGGCCATAGACTGGACGGCTGAAAGGGAAGCCGCTTTCGATGCCACCAAAGCCGCCCTGAGCGAAGCCGCCATGTTGGCTCACCCGTCACACAGGGCCCCCATCGCTATCACCACCGACGCGTCTGACTACGCTGTGGGCGCGGTGCATGAACAATGGGTCGACGGCGCCTGGCAACCGCTTGCCTTTTTCAGCCGCCAGTTGACTCCCAGGGAGCGCAAGTACAGCGCTTTCGACAGGGAACTCCTTGGTCTCTATTTGGCTGTTCGCCACTTCCGTTTCCTGCTGGAAGGCCGGGAGTTTGCGGCGTTCGTGGATCACAAGCCACTTACTTTCTGCATGTCCAAGGTGGCCGAGCCGTGGTCCGCCCGACAGCAACGCCAGCTTTCGTACATCTCCGAGTACACCACGGACATACGACACATCGCTGGCAAGGCTAACGTGGTCGCGGACTGCCTCTCCAGAGCGGTCATCGGAGCTGTGCAGCTGGGCCTCGATTACCTCCGCATGGGCGCTGACCAGGCCTCTGACCACGGGGTCCAGACCCTCAAGGCCTCGGTCACGGGATTGCGACTGGAGGAGGTCACGGTCGGTGACTCGGGCGCGAAGCTGTGGTGTGACATCTCCACGGGCCAGCCTCGACCGCTAGTCCCTACGGACTGGCGCCGACCCGTTTTTGAGGCGGTTCACAATCTTTCCCACCCCGGTAGGAAACCGTCCGTGAAGTTGGTGTCGCAGAAGTTCGTGTGGCAGGGGCTTAAGAAGGACGTGAAGTCCTGGGTCGACGCATGCGTGGCTTGTCAACGGGCTAAAGTCCACCGCCATACTAGGGCCCCTTTTGAACTGTTTGCGGTTCCTGAGAGGAGGTTTGACCATGTCAATGTCGACCTCGTAGGTCCGCTTCCCCCCTCTCACGGTTTCACCTACCTGTTTACGATGGTGGACAGGACGACCCGCTGGCCCGAGGCCGTTCCCCTCACCTCGACGTCAGCTTCCGACGTCGCCCGCGCTTTCATCGGCACGTGGGTGGCGCGCTTCGGGACCCCGTCTGACCTCTCCTCTGACCGCGGTTCTCAGTTCACCTCGGAGCTGTGGAACGCTGTTGCTGTGGGTTTGGGGGTCAAGCTGCACCGCACCACCGCATATCACCCCCAGGCTAACGGATTGTGTGAGCGGTTTCACCGATCCATGAAGGCGTCACTGCGTGCCGGATTGACAGACGGCAACTGGGTGGATAAGCTCCCGTGGGTTATGCTCGGCCTCAGGTGTGCCCCCAAGGAAGACCTGCAGTCCTCGTCGGCGGAGCTCGTCTATGGCCAGACGCTACGGGTCCCCGGGGAATTCATTCCCACCGCCACTGTGCCCTGGTCTGCAGCCGGGCAGCGCTCCTCCCTGCTGGAGACCGCCGGGACATTCACGCCCGTCCCCACGTCGCAGCACAGCAACCCAGCTTTCCGGGTGTCCCCCGGATTACGGTCGGCGGATTTCGTTTTTATTCGCCACGACGCTCACCGCGGTCCCCTGCGCCCCCCTTACGACGGTCCGTTCAGGGTCATACGTCACGGGGACAAGAGCCTGGTGGTGGACGTTGGTGGCAGGCCTGAGACTGTGTCCATTGATCGGATTAAGCCTGCTCACGTGGACGTTTCCAGGCCGTTGGAGTTGGCTCTGCCCCCACGTCGGGGCCGCCCTCCCATGTCCCGCCCCCCACCCCCTGTGGGGATGCCCTCGCCCTCGTTGGCGCCCCTGCCCCTGCCCTCGCCTGCGGCCCCGCCCTCCTCAGCCCCTGTGGTCCGTACGCGCCGGGGTCGGGCGGTACTTCCTCCCAGGCGCGAGGGTTTTGACTATGGGTGAATTCTGGGGGGGCTTGTGTGGTGATTGACATTATTCACCCACGGAACTATGGGTTGGGGTATTGTTCCGCACGGACATTAGTGAGTTGACCGGACTTCCTGTTTCCCCCGGTCTTATCTTCCCGGGCTAAAAGCTGTTTACATGTTGTTCTGATGTTAAATAAAAGTCTAGCTTGTACCTTCGATACCCCGCCTCCGACTCCCGTCTCTCGGCACTACAGTCACTTATTTTATTTGTGTTGTTCATTCTTATTTTACCTTAACATTTATTTATTTATGCATTTATTTGTATCTCTCCAGTTTTAAAGGATATGTCTGGTTTACTGTCCTATAGTATACATTGGAATGATTTCACACCCGTTTATCCCAATAATTATTGGAAATATGTGTTGACATAAATTGTGACCAAACCGTTTGAACTTAAAATAGAGTCCTTTACCTCACTGAGCTGTAGTTATCAGCCTCTCAGTCTGACTGGAGAGGACTCTCCCTCCACATTATTGTAGACACATCTTCTTCTTATATCCGTTAGAGCAGCTAGCACCAGATTCTAATAACAACAGCACCGGTACCGGGCGGGCGGTGCGCCCTTCTCTCTCTCCCTCACTCACTCTCATTTTGGCTGTGAGCTGTGGGCGCCAGATAAGCCAACATCCCCCATTTTCATCACTTACAGCGCCCATCGTACAGGGCAAATTAAACATGTAACCGGGGTGAAAAGGGTGTTACATTTACTTAATTATGAATATTGTTACATAAAGGCCGAAAATAAGGATGAGCACCAACGGTCAAAAATGTTTTTTTCCCTCCCAGAACTGCCAGCGCAGCACCTCCACAGATCTGGGGCCCTAGGCGAGAAGCCCCTCACTGCAGTGCGCAGTACCACACGCCCCTCCTTCTCAACCTCAAGATCGCCCCTCCATCTCAACCTTTGAGACACGTGACGGGACGGCCCCTCCTTCACAACCTTTGAGGCACGTGACGAGCTTCACTGATGACGCGTTGCATCCTGTTTCCGGGGTAGCAGTTCTCTTCCCTCCCTTCAATCTAACCCTTCCTTTCCCCCCATCCTAACCCTAACCACTCCCTACCTTTTTACCTAATCCTAATCATCCTTCCTCCCTCCCAAACCTAAACCCCAAAACCTCTCCTACTGTAAGAAATTAAAATCAATGTTGATATGACGTAATTTAAATTAAATACAGGGTTTTAATATAAAGCAGTTTTATTCTGAAAAAACCGGAAGTTCACACTAACTATTAACTTAACACTCTTATTCTGACAATTCTTCATTTCCGGTTAGCATTAGCATGTGGCTAACGTTTTGAAAACCGTGAATTAAAGGTGAAATGACATGTGATGTTGCACACTGTTAAATATGTTCTTTATTCTCGCGTCCAGGAGAGAAGCTTTAAACTGAGACTAAATGGAGTCTCTGAAAAGATTAAAATGGGATACTTTAATTAAAAAAGGCGCGGTAGTGTTACAGACAGAATATTGTTCCGGCAGAAAACAGCTGTGATCTGGCTCTCATGAGCAAGAAGAGAAGCGCGAATCCCTCGTCCGGTGCTGCTATATCTATCCTCTGCTGGCTCCTCCCCGCCAGCCGGCTCGCCTCGTCTCTAATGTCCGTTTTTGCATTTAAACAGAGGATTGGTACTTTTCACATTCAATATATGCTTAACCCGCCTTTTCTCCTCATATTCTCTTTCGTCACTTTTCATGTAACACATTCTAAACGCTGTAATCAATACTCCAAAATATACAGAAAATACTTCACGGCTGGTTTGGTTTCCGGATGTTGTCACATGCTACTCTCGTATGTAAACAATAATGTATTCAAATAAACTGTACTTTCATTTAATATTCAGCATGGTAGTATCTCGACATCTATAGTTGTAGTGTTAAATCAGTAGGTTTCGGTTTGCACCACTCCATGTCATTTCGCTACTCAATTCACCTCTTTAGGAAATCGTATATTAGCCACATGCTAAATGCTAACCGTAGATGAAGGATTTTCAGAATAAAAGCTTAACTGCTTGTGCACAAGAATTTCTGGTTTTTCAGTATAAAAGAGCATTTAACTTGACAGTATGTTTAAACTACATTATACCATCAAAACATTGATTTCAAATTTCTAACAACACTAAACACACTGGGATTAACACTCATTTATTGACGGTGAAATAACGTTTATCAGGGAATGTTTAAATAACCACAGACATCAGAATTATATATATATTAATAATATAAGATATAATATGTTACTTTTGTGACTGGGTAAGTACACAACACGGGAGTCGGGACGTCACGTGCCTCAAAGGTTGAGAAGGAGGGGCGTCCCGTCACGTGTCTCAAAGGTTGAGAAGGAGGGGCGTCCCCTCACGTGCTCAAAGGTTGAGAAGGTTGAGAAGGAGGGGCAATCTTGAGGTTGAGAAGGAGGGGCCTGTGGTACTGCGCACTGCAGTGAGGGGTACTACCCCTAGGCGAACATCAACCCCAGTACTACGGACCGGCCCTGAGTTCATATGCAACTCGCAAATATCTCTCTCTCTCTCTCTCTCTCTCTCTCTCTCTCTCTCTCTCTCTCTCTCTCTCTCTCTCCTCCCTCCTCTCTCCTCTCCCCCTCTCTCAATGTTGGTACGCAAATGCGCCTTTTTTCAAATGACCCGGTGCTCTTTTTTTGGCGGAGGTGCGCATGTGCACCTGCGCACCAGTTATGTGCAGCCCTGCCTATACAGTCTATGGATTAGTCAGGGCCATGCCAAGGGAAGCCAGAGGCGGCTGGCTTCCCATGCCTCACAATCCAAACAAATCGCATCAACTTAGTGACGCGTCGTAAAACCCGGAAGTAAGGTTTCCCTCTACAAAAAAGCAATGGGATTTCTCCATAGGATTTTGGAAAATAGCTCGAAATAAGGTCAGGTCGAAAATGAACCTGTTAGATAAATGCACGTTTTGTTCAGTCGGATAATATCCACATTTCTACCCAATTTTAACAAATACAATCTGATGACTAATGACTGATGACCAAACTCGAGCTGTGTACAGCGAATCGGACGTAAAACGTTAAAGGTCTCCTGATTTAGTTTGTGAATGAATGCGTATTAGAGTTTCGGCTGGAGAGTGCGGTTAGATAACAGGCGTGTGTAAGTCCTGCATCTATATGATACAAATGTGTGTAAAATGATACCGTGTGCTGTAATCACTCATCTGGTTACGTTATTACATTGACCACCACACCCCCGACCCAAAAGAAAGGACGTATTATTGGCTTCCCCTAATTTTTTCCCCACACCATGCTACTGAAAATAAGTTAAATGAATTGTAAGTTTAGTGAGTACATTATCAATATAACGTCCTATTAATGTTAATTCTTGATGAACGATGAAATGTCACTTAAACATTTTTTTCTTAAAGGTCCCATGTCATGCTTTTCCGGTTATTACCCGTCCCCTTGTGTGTTATGAAGGTTTTTCTGCATGTAAACGGTGTGCAGAGTCAAAACCCTTAAAGTACACCCTGTAGCGAGTAAAACTCTAACGGCCCGTCCACACATAGGCATGAAAATAATCTTGAAAAATCTTGATGCTGGGCGTGTCTGAAGCTTGGCGATTTCATGCGCCCAAGGCGACCAACAACCAATCAGGAATCTCCCAGGAATCTCCCGCCCGCCCCCGGCCTACAAAGCCTGTCTATTCAATGTTAAAACGAAATAAACTGGATATAAAATCCCCAAACAGGTGAAAACCTACCAGTTTCACCAACTGTCTCTGCCACCTCCCTCCATGCCTGGTTCCTCCGGTTTAGGTCCCGGTAGGTGAACAGAGAGCAGTCGTAAAGGACCGGGACATTTCCTACAGCGATGATTAATTTATCCTCCATTTTATGACATATGGAAAAGACCGCAGCGGTATCTGCATACAGTACACACGGTTTGATTGGCTAGCGCTTGCACTGGCGGGATTTGCATAAACAGGATTTGATTGGCTGATGCCAGCTTCGCAAGCATTGGGAGCATCAAAAGTTGAACATTGCTCAACTTTTGATGCTCACGATGCTTGCAAAGCCATGCTCCGCTCCCCACAATGCAGTTCGGCGAAGATTAAAAATCTTCTACGTCACCCCATTCAAGTGAATGGGCAAAGCTTTGAAAGATTTTTTTCATGCCTGTGTGTGAACGGGCTGTCACACCGAAAATACCTCCCCAAAACGCCTCGTTGGTGAAACGTCATCATCCATTTGATTCTTCCGGGTACGTGCTTACGAAAGCATGTACCCGGAACTAAATGGGCCAATCCGTGGAGCCGTTACGTTACGTCCGCGGAGCCGTTACGTTAAGCCCTCGCTGATTGGTCCAAATTGACCGATCCACACACAGACACTCAGTGCAGGCAGCCCTGCTGATTTCTGCTCCCTGCTGCAGGCTGATAACAGACAGTTGGGATCGCGGTGAAATTCTCTCTGCAGACCCATTCTCACAGCGTTTATCAACCTATAAACCTTTTTCTTACTCAATATCATGCCACACTTATTGTTTTTATTTCGGCTGTGACTTTGTGTGTGTTCAGGTTGAGCAGGACTGCCAACATTTGAGTTCAGCTTGGAGTGAGATTTTTTTTTTGGTGAACCGAAAAAAGAAACGTTCATGTGTACAGTGTTACAAATGTATTGAACATTTACAAACTAGGGTTTCCCATTAATGTACGGGGCGCTACAGTGGAATACGCACATACACAGTGTACCCGCGACTCTTACAATGAAGGCTCGATAATCAGCTCACGGCATATAAAATGGCATATAGGTGTATGCAGAGGTAAAGGGCTATTTTTCAAGTGGGGGGAGTCCTCACCTCCTCTAGGGGGGTCCGGGGGCATGCTCACTGGGAAGATTTTTTTTTAAATATTGAAGTTAAATGCATCAACCTGGGGCACTTTGAGAGCAAAATGAATTTAAGGATACATCTCTCAACACCATATGAAACAGAACTGTAAACAGATTTTCTTTTTCTTTATGGATATTTTACAAATCACTTCCCTTTTAAACTGTATTCTTGTTTAACTGTCATATAGTATTTCATCACTGTTTTTCATTTAATCTCATAAACGGTGACCAAAACGTTTGAGACCCACTGAGATAACTAGACTAAAGTGAACTATCTAAACAGAGAGTCCCTTACCTCACTGAGCTGTAGTTATCTCTCTCAGTCTGACAGGACGGAGCTCTCCCTCTCCTTGTTTTAGAAACAGCTTTTAATATCCGTTAAGCTAACCAGATGCTAACAACAACAATTCAAATAGTGAGTTTGGTAGAAATATACTGTATAATAGTAAAGTTATTTCAGATGATGACATAGATTCAAGATTTACATTATACATTTTCCCCAAAATTATTCTAAAGCATATTCTTCCAAGCTCCTTGCCGTAGTATGACACACATGAGACTATTGATGTGTGTAGTGAGTTTGGTAGTAATAAGCTGTATAATAGTGATTGAATATTATTTGATTGTCTTTTTTTGGGAGTTGCACTTTGCAGACGGTCCCTGCAGCACTCGTTTCTACTCCAGCTGCGGATAGAGACCAATGTAACGTGTCCAGCTCGGAGGAAGGCGCGTATTGGCTTTTTTTGATCAAAATGTGACTGTAGTTCGTTCGCTGTCAACCTTACCACAGTACTTAGGATACGTCATTTGTGTCTGAATAACGTTTTGTTCATGAGTTATTGATCCGTGAAATCAGAATCTCCTAATATCGTTCCAACTTTACTGAACTAAGCCAGAAGACCGTCTCATTTCGTAGACCGCTCGGTTTGCTGTTTCTTCACTTTATTTTTATATTTATATACATTTATTTTGGACGAAAAATTAGCGTGAGGAAAGGCAAGTGTGGCGTGAGTGCGTGAGATATGGGTTAATTGAGTGTTGGCAGTGTAAATGACCTTTAATATGTTCAACCTTTTGTAGAGGTGGTTATATTTGTGTGCCGATGTTTTCCTGTGGTAAAGTTTTAGTTTTGTACTTTTATTTTGATAGTTAAGATCCGGACTTTTATTTTGAAGGGACTTTTGCCGGAAGTGAATAGAGAACGAAGGATTGTAAACACGTGTAATGACGGATGAATGACGGAGAAATTAACTTCAGATAATTAGTTACGTTAGGTTTTTAGCACCTGGCTGATAGGGGCACAAGGTTTGTTATTACTTTAATTAATATGTGTATTGATATTATGTGGTGTTATTTCGTAGTTTTGCAGAGTTTTGACTTCACGTTTTTTTTATTAGCAAAACTGCTAGATAAGGAATGGAGATGTTTTATCTGTGAGATGGTGGCTAATTATTGTGTTTTCTTTCTTTTCTTAGCTCTTACGTTGGTACTTGACAATTAATGTATACATGCAATTGTGTACAATAAAAGGATACCATCAGTTTGAGAGTTAGACCATTATTCAGCTGGGGACGCTACAGTAAGAGCTTCTCCTCATCATTCCCACCACGCTCATGACCAAAGATGACTGCGGAGGGACTTGATGTGATGGTCTAAGGTTGTGACACCCGCTCACGAAATGGCATCAGACAACTCATCTTTAGACGATGGGGACAAGGACCAGACAATGGATGCTTATAAGGACAGCGAAGAGGAGGAACTTTGCCGCTCTACTCTTCTAAAGACCCCCAAGGAGAAGATGCTTGCATTTCAGAGAGAGGAAGCTCACAAAAAGGAGAAAAGGTTCATTCATATTTATGAACAATGGAAGGTTCAGGCACGTCGTGCCAGAGATCAGTTAAAGTCAGACATTACTGAGGATCAGATTGCAGCTATAATAGACACACTAGAGCAAGAAAACGAAAATGTTACTAGAGTGTATATGGAAATAAGAGATCATCTACCTCCATCCAATGAGACAAGACGTCGTATTGATGCCTGTGAAGCAATCACAAAAGACATTGTTAAAATAGCATATGAAAAGATAACAGGCATTGATGGAGATTTTGACAGCGAAGCAGTTAGGCAACGTCTTCGTGAGCTGCTTAAAAAAGACTATGCTCGCTCTATCTACGGTTCCACAGCCACACCCTCAAGTTCCCGCTCCAACTCCAGCCATCACTCTGTGTGCTCCATCGTAGCAGCCAAAAGGGCAGATGCTGCAGCAGAGTTAGCAGGGAAGGAAGCAGAATATGAATTGCTGTTGGAAGAGGAAAAACTAAAGGAAAGGATTCAACTCCTAGAGGAGCAACAAAGGAGAGAACTTGAAGCTCAGAGACGTGAGTTGGAAAGATTGAAGGCAGAAAATAATATAAGAGCTGCACGAGCTAGACTTGTAACCTATGACCAGGAAGTAATGCAGGAACGTGTCTATTCTTCTGATATAGACCCTAGAGAACAACATGTATTTCCACAGCAATATGTGAATACAGCTGTCATCCAGCAGCCCACTAATGTTGCAGTGACAACATCAACTCCACAGACAGATGTGACTTACTTGGCTCAAGCAGTCCAGGATAGCATTTCTCTGAACAGGCTCCCAATACCAGAGCCACCTGTATTCACTGGTGACCCGATCCATTTCATTGACTGGAAGGCTTCATTCACATCACTCATAGACAAAAGGAACGTTTCTTCAGCTGACAAACTGCACTATCTGACAAAGTATGTAGGAGGTCCAGCCCGAAGAATACTTGATGGCATCTTCTTCAGAAGTGATTAAGAAGCCTATAAGGATGCATGGAGCCGTCTCAACCAAAGGTATGGTCAGCCCTTTATTATACAGAGAGCATTCAGAGAAAAACTGTCAAACTGGCTAAAAATACACACAAAGGATGCTGATGGATTACGGACATTTGCTGATTTCCTAAACTCATGTCAGGAAGCCATGCCCTATGTTAAAGGTCTGGACATTTTTGAATGACTGCGAGGAAAATCAGAAACTGATTCAAAAGCTACCTGACTGGATAGCATCACAGTGGAACAGAAAGGTTACTCAAGTCATGAGAAGCGAACAAGAATTTCCAAACTTCCAGCAGTTTGTTGATTTCATGTTAATGGGAGCAGAGATTGCCTGTAATCCTATTACTTCATTCCGTGCTCTCCACTCAGCAGAGTCGAACTCAGAGAAACATCATCTGAAAGAAGGGAGAAGTAAAAGTAGTGTTCTCCACACACAGACAGCCACAGAGACTGAAATTAAAGGACAGGCAAAAATAAGTTTAAGGCTTCCATGTATGCTATGTCAAGACAGTAACCATGGTCTGCACTATTGTCCTGAGTTCAAAAATAAATCTCTGGACGAACGAAGGAAATATGTGAAGGAAAATAAACTGTGCTATGGCTGTCTAAAGCCAGGCCATAATGCAAGGGACTGTCGTCACAGACACTCATGTGACAACTGCAAAGGAAAACATCCTACATCTCTCCATGATGACAGCTACACTACAGCAAAAACATCATCAGTCCTGAATCAGAGCAGCACAGATGAAGCAGCAACCACACTGACTCTTAATGTGAATACTGAGGAGCCATCTGAGAATACTTCAATGATTGTGCCAGTGTGGGTTTCTTCTGTCAGCAATCCAGGTATGGAAAGGCTTGTGTATGCGTTGCTCGACACTCAAAGTGATACGGTCTTCATTGAAAAGGAAGTAAGCAACAGCTTGCAAACAGAGACACATCCTGTGAGGCTGAAGCTCACAACGATGATTGGAAAGGATGCATTGGTGCACAGTGAAAGGGTCCAAGGTCTCAGAGTGAGAGGTTTTAACTCCACAATCTTCATCGATCTCCCTCCAACCTACACTAAGGATTGCATACCAGTGAATCGAAAACACATTCCTACCTGTGAAACAGCAAGGCACTGGAATCATCTCCGCATAATAGCAGATGAAATCCCACCACAGCTAGGTTGTGAAGTTGGCCTTTTGATAGGCTATAATTGCTCAAGAGCACTGGCACCACGGCAAGTAATCCTGGGAGGAGATAGTGAACCCTATGCAGTTCGCCCGGATCTAGGATGGAGTATTGTGGGTTACACATCATCACAGAATGAGTCACCAAGCTTCAAAAATATGTGCCACAGAGTTGCTGTCAAGGAGCTCCCTTCAGTGACTCCAGCAGATGCATTAAGGGTATTGGAATCTAACTTTCAGGATGCCAATAAAGATGGAAAGACTGTGTCTCAGGACGACATCCTCTTCCTGAACATGTTAAAGGAAGGAATTCAAAGGAACACTCATGGACACTATGAGATGCCACTCCCTTTTAAAGAGAGACCTTATCTACCTGACAATAAGCAACTAGCCTTAATCCGGCTCAGTCACCTTAAAAGGAAGCTGCTGAAAGATAATAAGTACAAGGAACGTTATGTGAAGTTCATGAAAGAAGTCATTGATAAGGGCGATGTAGAAGAAATTCACGGCGAAGGAAAGGAAGGAGAGAAGTGGTACATTCCACACCACGGGGTATATCACTCCAAGAAACCTGATAAGCTCCGTGTGGTGTTTGACTGCTCCGCTAAGTACAAGGGAACAAGCCTGAACGATCATCTCTTGTCAGGCCCAGACATGCTGAATAATCTGTCAGGTGCTCTCATCAGATTTAGGCAGCACCGTGTTGCACTGATGTGTGACATTTAAAAGATGTTTCATCAGTTTCATGTGTATGAAGGTGACAGAGACTATCTGCGTTTCCTTTGGTGGAAAGATGGCGATTTTTGTGCAGATCCACAAGAATTTTGCATGAAGGTTCATCTTTTTGGTGCTACACCTTCACCAGGATGCGCCAATTATTGACTAAAACAACTTACCACGGACAATGAGAGCCTGTTCCCACTTGGCTCACAATTCGTCATGAAAAACTTTTATGTTGACGACGGTGTTATTAGTGTACCATGTGCAAACGACGCCATTCAGCATGCAAAGGAAGCTCAAAAACTCTGTGCTATGGGTGGTCTGGGACTGCACAAGTTTGTGTGTAATGACAAATCAGTACTGGAAAGCATACCACCATCTGAACGTGCAGCTGAAACAACTTCTCTTGATCTGGCCTTTAATGACTCAACTACGGAGAGAGCCTTAGGAATCCTTTGGCATATTGAAACTGACACTTTCAGGTATCGTGTCTGCCTAAAGGAGCCGCCAGCAACAAGACGAGGCATACTATCAACAGTTGCCTCCCTCTATGACCCGCTGGGGTTTGTTGCCCCTTTCCTGCTCATGGGGAAAAATGTGCTGCAGGAAATGTGTAGGCATGGCACCAGCTGGGATGACCCTCTTCCCTGTGAACTGCAACCAGTGTGGGAACAGTGGAAGAAGGATCTTGCAAACTTGGAAAAAATCATCATACCACGCTGCTGTGTGCCCGCTGAATTCGGACAAGCTGTGAAAAAAGAGCTTCACCACTTCTCAGATGCGAGCACACATGGTTATGGTCAATGCTCATATTTGAGACAATTAAATGAAGATGGAGATGTGCATTGTGCTCTGGTTATGGGAAAATCCAGAGTCGCTCCAATTAAGGTGACAACCATCCCCAGGCTAGAGTTGGCAGCTGCTGTTGTGTCAGTCGCAGCAAACAACACCTTAAAGGAGGAACTTGGTTTGGCAGATATTGATGAATATTTCTGGACTGATTCCAAGGTTGTTTTGGGGTACATCAACAACGAAGCACGTTGTTTCCACACGTTTGTCTCAAACCGGATACAGAAAATACATCTGAGTAAAACTCCTCAGCAGTGGAGATACGTCTCTACTAACGATAACCCTGCTGACCTTGCATCTAGAGGTTCAAGGGCAAATGAGATTATCACGTCAAGCTGGCTCACAGGACCTCAGTTTCTTTTGAAGAAGGACATACGACCAGCTGTAGATGTCATCACAGAAATGCAGATTGGAGATCCTGAAATAAAAAAGATTCAGACACTAAACACACAAACAGTGGAACAAGTGAGTCTTTCAGACAGATTGTCAAAGTTTTCTTCATGGTCAAAGGCAACTCAAGCTGTCGCTTGTCTCATCCGTTGTGCTAGAAGAGATAAGTCAACGAATCACAGCACAGTACAAGAACGAGAGGATGCACAGCATATCATCATAAAGGATTTACAGAGACAAATATATCCAGAAGAGATAAAGTTGCTCAGTAAGAAAACTCAGCTTCCTCGACAGAGTAAACTGTACAAGTTTGATAGCTTTCTGGATCAAGACGGACTGCTCAAGGTGTGAAGAAGACTGAAAAATGCATCTCTCCTTGACTCACTGAAACATCCAGTGATAATCCCAAAGGACCATCCCATTACCAGGACAATAATAGCTCATTATCATGAGAAGGTACAACATCAAGGTAAAGGCATGACTATTAATGAGATAAGATCACATGGATACTGGATTCAAGAAATCAACAGAGCTGTGGCAACCTACCTGCATCAGTGTGTTACATGCAGAAAACTCAGGAGGTTCACAGAAGAACAACGTATGGCAGATCTGCCGTCCGAGCGTGTGGATCCATCACCACCATTCACTTATTGTGGCATGGACTGTTTCGATCAATTTCTCACCAAGCAAGCTTGCAAGGTACAAAAGAGATACGGCCTACTCTTCACATGTCTCTGCTGTCGAGACATTCACATTGAAATGTTGGACGACCTGTCAACAGATAGCTTCATTAATGGCCTGCGTTGCTTTATTGCCATAAGAGGAGCAGTGCGTCAGATAAGATCTGACCAAGGAACTAACTTTATGGGAGCCAAAAATGAGCTAACTCAAGCTCTTAAGCAACTGGATGTTAGCCGTCTTAACACATTCTTAGCTGAGAAGCAGTGTGATTTCGTCATGAACACTCCGCATGCAAGCCATGCAGGAGGTGTATGGGAATGTCAAATCAGAACAGTGAGAAATGTTCTTCCATTCTTTCACTCTCATCAGGCAGGCTGGATGATGCCTCTCTTCTATGAGGCTATGGCTATCGTGAACAGTCGGCCACTGACAGTAGACAATTTGAGTGATCCAAATAGTCAAGAGTCGCTTACGCCCAATCACCTGCTCACCATAAAACCAATCACAGCCTTACCACCTCCTGGTAGATTTATAAGGGAAGATATGTATGCTCGCAAAAGGTGACGTCATGTTCAGTACCTTGTAGAGCAGTTCTGGAGCCGTTGGAGAAAGGAATACCTCTTCAGCATTGCCACCAGACAACGCTGGCATAGTCCAAAGAGAAACCTCGAAGTCGGTGACATCGTCATGGAGAAGACAGATCTGCCCAGGAATGAGTGGAAGTCGGCAAAAGTTATAGAGACAGTGACAGATAAAGATGGGCTAGTGAGAAGAGTCAATATTCGTATTGGAGACCAGAAGACGGGAAAGATGGGACAGTGTTCTGGAAAGCCGTTCATTCTCGAACGTCCAGTGCAGAAGCTGATCCTGCTCTTGGAGACTGTTTGACCACCCTCTTCACGGCACAACCATATCCTTTACAGTATGAACACTTATTCATGGACATTCTAATGGAATAAGAGTTAGGGTTAAAGGTCAAATCGAGTTCAGAAATTATTCGTGCTTTATCTATAAAGTTAACAAATTCACTCATAATTTGGTGGGAGTGTAAATGACCTTTAATATATTTAACCTTTTGTAGAGGTGGTTATATTTGTGTGCTGATGTTTTCCTCTGGTAAAGTTTTATTTTTGTACTTTTATTTTGATAGTTATAAGATCCGGACTTTTATTTTGAAGGGACTTTTGCCGGAAGTGAATAGAGAACGAAGGATTGTAAACACGTGTAATGACGGATGAATGACGGAGAAATTAACTTCAGATAATTAGTTACGTTAGATTTTTAGCACCTGGCTGATAGGGGCACAAGGTTTGTTATTACTTTAATTAATATGTGTATTGATATTATGTGGTGTTATTTCGTAGTTTTGCAGAGTTTTGAGTTCACGCTTTTGTATTAGCAAAACTGCTATATAAGGAATGGAGATGTTTTATCTGTGAGATGGTGGCTAATTATTGTGTTTTCTTTCTTTTCTTAGCTCTTACGTTGGTACTTGACAATTAATGTATACATGCAAAGTGTGTACAATACAAGGATACCATCAGTTTGAGAGTTAGACCATTATTCAGCTGGGGACGCTACAGGCAGCCCTGGGTTTCGTTCGAATAGTCCATTTAGCTTAGGAACCTTCCTAACCGAGTGAAATGACCCGGAAGTCCCTCAGTGGCAGCAATGATAAGTGCCGTTCGAATTCTCTAGAATGATAGGAAAGGAGGTTTCAAACTTCTTTTTTAACCTCCTTTAGCTTAGGAACAACTGGACCTCCCTAACCGAAAGGAGAGGAGAAAATGCTGCCCCACAATGCCTTGCAGCCGCAGCATTTGCGTCACACAACAGTCGGCCGTTCACGGACACAAACGATTATGACGGAGAAATTATATCACGAAAGTTACGGTGCTTATTAAGCATTTTAAAACGTATGTGGTAAGTTGCCAAAGTGCGTTTTGAACGTTCATCAGTATTATAATCAAAAAGAGAAATATGAACGTTTTTACTGAAATGATCAAATAAAGTCAACATTTCACTGAGCTGTGTGGGGTTTGTTCAACTTTTAAAAGATGTTTGAATGGTGATATATACAGTGATAGGTGTTAAGGGTATAATAAATACATTTGTATTGATTTTAAGATATTTTCATAGTTCATACAATCATACGTATTGGGATCATTTGTATTAATGTGGACCGGAGGGAGAGGGTGACGAGCATAAGTTTAACTTTCATTTTTTATTTCAATTCCAATTTTGGTCATGAAGAATATGTTTCTCTGTCGCTCATAAAGCATAAAGCAACAGCATCAGAGCACGGTGCAGAGTCTCTAGATGAGTCCGTCGTTCTTATTAAACATCCATGTTTTAGTCCGTTGTATAGAAAACTGTAGTTTCCATAGTTTCCCCACAGCAGCAGACGCACACAATGACGTCCGCTGGCGCATCATAAACACGTCGGATAGTGAAAGTGCATTCGGATTCTTTAAAGTACCGCAGTCTCTTCTCCTAAGTCCTTTTAAATTCTCCTATCCACTATCCCTTAACCCCGTGAAGTTTCACTCAGAGCTCAAGGAATAGGAGATAGGGTTAGAACTTAGGAGCTGATTTTTAAACTATCCGAAAGCAACCCTGGGTTGAGTTTGGCTGTGTTTGGCTGTGTATTGCTAAACAAGGAAATCACACCTCCACGGAGCTCAGCACGATTCGTACCGACCGATCAGAGCACACTGGGCTCACAGTGCAGCGAGCCGTTTAGTGGAGAAAGTGAATACTGCTGAATACACATACTTTACAGAGATGCTGTATGCGAAACCAATGTGAGTTTGGAAAATTGCACAGTATTTTTCTATTTTAGTATACTTCAACAATGGAATTATGATCAGTGGAAATGGCCATGACATGGGACTAAAATAGTTTGGGCCCCCTTGGTGAGGGTGTTTGGGGTGGCCAATAGGGTGGCCAGGATTCAGCTGGGGGTGGCCGTGGCCACTCCCAGCCACCCCCCAGCTCTGCCACTGCCTCCACCCCTTCGCCTCCTGCCTCCTCATACAGGGCCAAGCTAAAACCTTCTCCCTTCAGACCGGACCAAACTACTTATCACCACCACCACCAGAGTCTAGACCCCGAGGGGTTTCAGCAGAGCGGGTTTTCCCCTCCTGAATGATCATCCTGCAAACCGGGGCCTAATCGCCAAACACCATTTCATTCACTCGTTATAATCTGTCAATCACTATTTCATTCATATTACGTGTCCCGGTAATAAACATGTATTTCATACAAGACGTCTCTCCTGATTGAACATACGACATCTCTGATTTTGTATCAAACCTGGAATTCAGTTGCAACATAGGCCTATCTTACCTTATGCAACTGAATCTGAGTAGAAATGGACAAAAGTTTAATACATTTTCTGCGATGTCGTACGATATACACATTTAATATCTGCTGCTGTGACATACAGACAGAGCCTCCCTTTGGAGGATGTGTCTTAAAGTTCTGGAAATGTTTCTGAAGACAGTCTTGTAAAGGGCTAGCTGAGGAGCCTTTGTATACTGGTGCAGGTGACTGATAGGAAGCTGGTGTGTAGGCAGTTGAGGGAGAACAGGGGAGATCGGCAGGATATGAAATGAACAGGAGAAGTTAGAGTTTAATTAGAATAAATCATGAATAGGACGCACAACAACTAAGATGCAGGCTTTGCAACGACATCCTTTTTTGTCTCTTCTCATTTCTCCCAGTGTCTTTCCTGTCTGGTTTCCATAACTCACGCTTACCTACAGGCTGCCAAAACCACTACAGGCCTTCATTCTCAGTTCTGAATCGCTTCTTCAATCTTCTTTTTTGCTTGGATGACAGCTCAAATCTATTCTAGGATGTAGCACATAGCTCCTATAAACATGCACTGACAGCAATGTCAAGAAGAGACATGCGTGTTCGCTCAAAAGGTGTCACAGCAGATTTTTTTTACACTTGTTTTTATACATATTTTTTGATAAATAACAAAACATTCTCTCTGGTTTTGGCTGAGCTGTCTGCGAAAATCTGAATCCATACCAGTCAAACATTGTCACATGCAGATTTCAATTATGTTTACAGATTAGAAAAAAACATCTTGTGAAATAATGGTCTGAATAAATGAAGCTGCAGGAAAATAGAAAGTCTTCAACATTTAATCATTTTGCCTCCGGCTCTGTTGACTGATGGTGGAGGTTTGGAGTGTCCGATGCTCTGAGGCCACTTCCACACACTCATTGAAAACGTGTATCTGCCAAAAAAGCTCACCGTCTCTCCTGAGAAGCACGGCAGGTAATTTGTCTGAGCCTCTGAGGTTTCAGTACACATGCATGGATGCACTTAACCCTTCTGCTGAGGTTTTATTTAAAATATATCAAGTCAGCAGTTGGTTAAACATTGCAGTTGCCGATTTCAGTCACTTTAAGCCACAGGGACTTTAGAAAGAAAAATGATGGATTAAAAAAGGTCCTGGTCACATGTCAATCCAGGACAGCAACATTTTCAGACTCAAATAAGAAAAAAATATTTTATTTAATTTGGGTTGGTCATAGATAAACTTTGACATATAATTAAAGCCAATAAAACGTAACCGCCCTTTGAATGAAAGGCAAATCATTCACTATGTGGTCACCTATCTTATATCTAAAAAATGTCTTTGCCTCACTTGATATAGTTAAACCATGGAAACATTCAGTGCACTGTGCAATAGCCATCTTAAGAGGAGAATGTTTGTCTCATTATGTGGCAAAAGCAAAGGTGTGTTTGATAACTAATTGAAATAACAGCATTCCATTCAGAAGGGATTGTTCTGGGTCACATGCTTGGGTGGGCCTGTGAAAGTCAGAAATGCTATTATGGAGAAACATTTTTTCTTAATTATTTATTTCTAATAAAAAAAAAGTCACAGAGTCTTTGTGCCATAGGTCCAAAATGCATGCCTTATAGGACATTTTTGCGAAAACACACTTATTGAGCAAAAGTATGATAAATGGCAAGCTATCTTGTAACAAAACCTAAATCATGTTCATTCCTCACACAGCTGGGAGTATAGTTTGGACATATCCAAAATGCATCAACAACAAATGTCACTAAGCATTTAGCAGTATATCTAAGGTTGCACCCACACCTAACTTCCACCTCAAAGTGAACTGCAAGGTGTCATGGGGTAAAGTTAAGGAAGGCTGGACACAAACCCAACACAAAAACAGTGTCAAACGCAAAACTAAGGGGGCCAGCCAGGCAAGGTGATACCAAACAAAGAAGAACAACTAAACAAATGAGGACTAAACCCGGATTACACAAGGAGCAGGGGTGGTGAATCCACGAGGGCACACAAGAAATATTTCAGATAAAGAGGGAAACAGAAAAACCTGGTCAGCCGAACCACACCGGGAGAAACACTGACCTGATAGCTTTTTTCGCTGAAACCCAGCTAGTGGGGAACGTTCTCACAACTTTGGCTAATGTTACCTATTGGTTCTAACAAGGTTTTAAAGAAACGTTTTAATCTGATGTTCAAATAACCTTTTTAGGATGTTTATTTGTTCAAATAATGTTCCTATAAGCTTTAAGGTTAACTAAGACATAACGTTTTAACTACAACATTCAGAGGATGTTTTGAGGATGTTATTAAGGCCTGAGATGACAGAAAGGTTTTTTATAAAATATTCCTTTAATGTGATATGTTAACAAAGGTGGAACGTTTTGCCTGCAACATTCTAAGGATGTGTTTTGGAGTGTCCGATGCTCTGAGGCCACTTCCACACACTCATTGAAAACGTGTATCTGCCAAAAAAGCTCACCGTCTCACATTAAAGATGTTATTTATAAAACGTTCCCTCAATGTTACATGATAACAAATGAAGAACATTTTCAAAGCAACATTCTGAAATTGTTTTCAGGATGTTATTGAGGCCTGAGATGAGAGAAAGGGTTGTATAAAATGTTCCCTCAATGTTACATTATAACAAATGAAGAACATTCTCCAAGAAACATTCTGAAAATGATTTCAGGATGTTGTTGAGGCCTGAGATGACAGAAAGTGTTTTATAAAATGTTCCTTTAATGTGATATGTTAACAAAGGTGGAACGTTTTGCCTACAACATTCTAAGGATGTGTTTTGGACGTTGTTGGGTAACACATTAAAGATGTTCTTTATAAAACGTTCCCTCAATGTTATATGATAACAAATGAAGAACATTTTCAAAGCAACATTCTGAAATTGTTTTCAGGATCTTATTGAGGCCTGAGATGAGAGAAAGGGTTGTATAAAATGTTCCCTCAATGTTACATGACAACAAATGAAGAACATTCTCCAAGAAACATTCTGAAAATGTTTTCAGGATGTTATTGAGGACTGAGGTGACAGAAAGTGTTTTATAAAATGTTCTCCTTAATGTGATACGTTAACAAAGGTGGAACGTTTTGCCTGCAACATTCTAAGGATGTGTTTTGGGCGTTGTTGGGTAACACATTAAAGATGTTCTTTATAAAACGTTCCCTCAATGTTACATGATAATAATTGAAGAACATTCTCCAAGAAACATTCTGAAAATGTTTTCAGGATGTTATTCTTTTTTTATAAAACGTTGCTGTTATGGCAAATATTAACACGGTCATGGTCAACGTCAGATTTATTTCTAGAGCGCTTTAAAAAACAAACTTGTTGCATTTGTTTGAAAAGGATGTTTTAAAAAAAATCTGATGTCACCATATTTTCCTTTTGAAAAAAAAAAACAAGCACGTAATTCATGATAAGCTGTAAGCAGATATTGCATGTTTGCGGTGGTATGTGTGAGTTCCCAGCTAGAAATGTTTGTTACCATTCGTTGTTATAGGAATGTTTTCAGCGGGACATTTTATTTTGGTTCCCAGAATTTTTTTCTGAAAGGTAGGATAACGTTCTTTAAAAACATTCTTGAAATGTTTGGTGATAACCTTCTTAAGATGTTTTTGATAACCTTCTTAAGATGTTTTTGATAACATTATTAGAACATTATGCCCTACAGTTCTTAAAACGTTTTCAGCGGGGCGTTTTATTTTGGTTCCCAGAATGTTCTTCTGAAAGGTAGGATAACGTTCTTTAAAAACCTTCTTGAAATGCTTGATAATAACCTTCTTGAAATGTTTTTGATGACCTTCTTAAGATGTTTTTGATAACCTTCTTAAGATGTGGTTGATAACATTGTTAGAACATTATGCCCTACTATTCTTAAAACGTTTTCAGCGGGAAGTTTTAGTTTGGTTCCCAGAATGTTCTTCTGAAAGGTAGGATAACGTTCTTTAAAAACATTCTGGAAATGTTTGGTGATAACCTTCTTAAGATGTTTTTGATAACCTTCTTAAGATTTTTTTGATAAAATTATTAGAACATTATGCCCTACTGTTCTTAAAACGTTTTCAGCGGGACGTTTTATTTTGGTTCCCAGAATGTTCTTCTGAAAGGTAGGATAACATTCTTTAAAAACATTCTTGAAATGCTTGGTAATAACCTTCTTGAAATGTTTTTGATGACCTTCTTAAGATGTTTTTGATAACCTTCTTAAGATGTGGTTGATAACATTGTTAGAACATTATGCCCTACTATTCTTAAAACGTTTTCAGCGGGAAGTTTTAGTTTGGTTCCCAGAATGTTCTTCTGAAAGGTAGGATAACGTTTTTTAAAAACATTCTGGAAATGTTTGGTGATAACCTTCTTAAGATGTTTTTGATAACCTTCTTAAGATTTTTTTGATAAAATTATTAGAACATTATGCCCTACTGTTCTTAAAACGTTTTCAGCGGGACGTTTTATTTTGGTTCCCAGAATGTTCTTCTGAAAGGTAGGATAATGTTCTCTAAAAACATTCTTACCATTTTTGCTGATAACTTTCTTAAGATGTATGAGCACATACATCTTAATAATAACTGCCGTTCAAATTCTCTACAAGATAGGAAAGGAGGTTTCAAACTTCCTTTATAACCTCCTTTAGCTTAGGAACCACTGAACCTCCCTTACCGAAAGGAGAGGAGAAAATGCTGCCCCACAATGCCTTGCAGCCGCAGCATTTGCCATCACACAACAGTCGGCCGTTCACGGAAACAACCGATTATGACGGAGAAATTATATCATGAAACTTACGGTGCTTATTAAGCATTTTAAAACGTATGTGGTAAGTTGCCAAAGTGCTTTGTTTTGAACGTTCATCAGTATTATAATCAAAAAGAGAAATATGAACGTTAGTTTTTACTGAAATGATTAAATAAAGTCAACATTTCACAGAGCTGTGTGGGGTTTGTTCAACTTTTTAAAAGATGTTTGAATGGTGATATACACAGTGATAGGTGTTAAGGGTATAATAAATACATTTGTATTGATTTTAAGATATTTTCATAGTTCATACAATCATACGTATTGGGATCATTTGTATTCATGTGGACCGGAGGGAGAGGGTGACGAGAATAAGTTTAACTTTCATTTTTTATTTCAATTCCAATTTTGGTCATGAAGAATATGTTTCTCTGTCGCTCATAAAGCATAAAGCAACAGCATCAGAGCACGGTGCAGAGTCTCTTGATGAGTCCGTCGTTCTTATTAAACATCCATGTTTTAGTCCGTTGTATAGAAAACTGTAGTTTCCATAGTTTCCCCACAGCAGCAGACGCACACAATGACGTCCGCTGGCGCATCATAAACACGTCGGATAGTGATAAAATGTTCCTTTAATGTGATAAGTCAACAAAGGTGGAATGTTTTGCCTCCAACATTCTAAGGATGTGCGTTGTTGGGGTAACACATTAAAGATGTTCTTTTATAGAACATTCCCTCAATGTTACATGATAACCAAAGAAGAACATTTTGGAAGCAACATTTGGATAATGTTTTCAGGAGGTTATTATTTTTTTATAACATTTTCCTGTGATGCGAAATATTAACATGGTCAGGGTCAACGTCAGATTTATTTGTAGTGCGCTTTAAAAAACAAAGTTTTTGCATTTGTTTGAAAAGGATGTTTAAAATAAATCTGATGTCACCACATTTTCCTTTTTAGAAAAAAACAAGCACGTAATTCATGATATTGCATGTTTGCGTTGGCATGTCTGAGTTCCCAGCTAGAGATTGTTGGTTCTAAAAACATTCTGAGAATGTTACCATTCATTGTTTTAGGAATGGTTTCATCGAGAAGTTTTATTTTGGTTCCTCGAATGTACTTCTGAAAGGTAGGATAACGTTCTCTAAAAACATTCTTAAAATGTTTGGTGATAACATTGTTCGAACATTATACCCCAATTGTTTTTGTTGTTATGCACATACGTATCTCTATTGTCATATGAATCGAATAACACTTAGAAAACCAAAGACAGACATATAGAAGAACGGACCGACTATCACTGCCCGTCCCTGAAACTCCTGTTAGTGTTTGTGTGTGTTTGTTTCTACTGTGTGTCTCTCTCTCTGCCTGCTGGTCTGCTCTACACGGCTGGGAGCAATCTCCAATCAACCACACCTGCAACCTGCTCGTCAGCCACACTATGAAAGCCTGCAGCCTGCACTCATTCCCTGCCTGATTGTTGCCGTGAACGGTTTGTTGCGTGCCGCTCTAGTTTTTTACCAGAATATTCTTTGACAACTTTGCCTGCTTTTGCCTCACACTGATTTTTGTGTCTCTCCCAGGAGGAATCCAAGGCCTTCCACACTCCCAAGACCAGCCAGGCCTCTCTACCCACCCTGGAACAACTGTTTCCCACTGCCGCCATAACCAACCTCCACTCCCAGCTCCCCTTTTCTAATAAACAAATGTTACTTTCACCAGCTGATTCCGTGTCATCCTTTTACATGTGTTAATAGTCCAATTCCAATAGTTAAGTAAACTATCATAATCATCCTAATGACCACAGTGGTCAGTCCACTTACCCAGGAATTTTGAGTAGAACAATTACAGGAATATTATGTCTTTATGTTCATATAATGTAAACATATTTTAGTAAATGGTTACCATAGAACATTTGCATAATTTCTTTAACATAAACCATGTTATCCTTCTCTAAAATAATAACATTCTGGCAACATAACAAATCTAACTTGCAGCTGAAAATGTTTTAAGAACAGTAGGGCATAATGTTCTAACAATGTTATCAAAAACATTTTAAGAATGTTTTTAGAGAACGTTATCCTACCTTTCAGAAGAACATTCTGGGAACCAAAATAAAAGCTTCTGCTGAAAACGTTTTAAGAATTGTAGGGCATAATTTTCTAACAATGTTTTCAAAAACATTTTAAGAAGGTTATCACCAAACATTTTAAGAATGTTTTTAGAGAGCGTTATCCTACCTTTCAGAAAAACATTCTGGGAACCAAACAAAAACTTCCCGCTGAAAATGTTTTAAGAATAGGAGGGCATAATGTTCTAACAATGTTATCACCAAACATTTTAAGAATGTTTTTAGAGAACGTTATCCTACCTTTCAGAAGAACGTTCTGGGAACCAAACAAAAACTTGCTGCTGAAAACCTTCCTAGAACAATGACTGTAACATTCTCAGAATGTTTTTAGAACCGAAAATGTCTAGCTGGGAAGTAGCTGTTGCTGTGAACAAAAATAGTAAAGTTGCTGTCTAGAAAAAACGAAACAATGAGCCTAAAGAGGCTAAAGCCGCAGCCAGCTATAAGAAACCATTTCCACATGTATAGCATATACAGTATATTGAAGGCAAACATCTTTATTAATGCATTCTGAAAACCAGCTGCAACACTAACAATATTTATAAATGTGAATTGTGGAAATTACAATCTCCGTTTGCAGGACTTTTTGAGTTTTGTTGTTCCCAAAGTTAGAATTTATTCGGGAAAGAAAGATTTGAGTTCTTCTTCAACAACTGCATGGAACTGCTCATAAGCTTCAAAACACTTTTAAAAGCTATGGTGAAACGCATTGAGTTCAGGATTTCTCTATGGAAATGCTTGATCTGAACATTTTAATGGTACTCAAATCTTTGTACTTTTATGATAATAATCAAAACTCTGTCGTGCTGCTATTCTTGGCCAGGGCTATTTTTACTTTACACTCAGCGGAACTTATTAAACTTTTTTGATTTTCACTGATTTGAAAATAACAAACATGGACATACATTTCTCGGAAAAGCTATAGCAGTGATTTAGGCCCATTGATGAATCAGTAAAACATTGGACATTTTTCATTTGACATCTCCTTACTGTATGCTTGCCCAATGTATATCAAGCACATCTTTTATTGCAATGCCAGTTTCAACACAATTCTGGCATGTTTCCTCCGCTACACAGTGTCTGGGTCTCCGGCCCGTCAGTGTCGGGTTATGTGTCTCACAGCGGTGGGATGGCGAGTCAGAGAAGCAGAGTCAGAGTGCATGGCTTTGAGAGGACTGCTTCCTGTCCTGCATTATTAATAATAGCTGATGTTCACAGTTGACCTGGCACTCACACACTTCCCTCACTGGGCCATGAATGGAGGAGTTTGTGTTTGTGTGTGTAGCAAAGACACAGAGTATTAAACTGTGTTACAACATCCAGGATGGATACAACACATTCAGTTCATTGCATGAAACGGCTCCTTTTTGGAGGCAAATGCTCAGAAATGGCCTAATCCTTATCAGAGTCTCATTGGCTGGGTGTGTGAGGTGCAACACCGTTAATTGCTGTTAGTTCTGTATGACAAGCTTTGCAATTTGTTCTCCATAATCTGCCTCAGTTCAGCTACTGACGCTTCATTACTTTCTTAAATGAGACTGGTTTTATCCAAATACTCAGCCTTTGAAAAAACAGGAATGTAATATAGATAATTTGCCCTGAAAAGAAGTAGACAGAGCGGAGTGGGGCTGAGCGATCCGTCACAAAGCCCTGTGAGAAAACTTCACTGACAACCATATAATGAGCCTCTGTGAGGATCTCCCACATTTTTATTGTGTCTTTATCTCCTCTCTCTGAACAGAGAGGGTAAAAAGGAGAAAAAAAAGAGGCTGCAGGTTCGGAGCAAATTACCCATGCTTATTTATTCAGAGATTTCGCCTCATAGAGCAACCAACCCCCTGGGTCTTTTCACAAGCCTGGGCGAGTGCCAAATCACTTTGCTGCGTAGATGGGAAGAAGAGAGAAGGGAAAGAAAAAGGTAGTGTTTTCCCAGAAGTTGTTTAAAGATAGACAAGAGGTTGGGGTCAGCTGTGGGAGGTCGAAAGACAGTGAGTGAATGGAGATGACTACCTGAACCCAAAGGGAAGATGAGAACACGTTTTTCGGGGGGGAAAGCGATCAGAGCGAGAGTTAACTCGAAACCTCAGAAGGAGGGAAATGAGAGGAGAGAGACTGGGGGAGGGTGGGGGTGTTAGAAACAAAAAAGGAAGGAAGGGTAGATGAGCTGGTTCAGCGTCTCCCATGGGGTCTCAGAGGGAGAGGAAGATGGCTCGGCAAGTGCGCCCCCCGCAGAGAAACTCAACAGGGGTTCAGCTTTTTGTTTTGGAGAGGAAAAAAGAAAACCTCCTCACCACCCTTGACAGTAATATGGTGATCCCAGAGGCTCATACACTCCTTATTACAGCCGGTGGAGCGGCTTGTTTAGAAGGACGGGGGGCTTTTTCTATTCATCTGCCGCCCCCCCATAGTCTCACACACACTCCCTACCTCACTGAGATTTAACACACATTCACTGACACAGATACATATGGACGCTGTCAGTATTAGCACAGTGACATGCTTCCCTTTGTTTTGACTCTGTACTCCAACACATCAGATTTGTAATGAGACAATAAGTGTGTTTCCTTCATCTGCTTTCATGCACATGTTGAAAGATAAAATGAAAGAAAAACTAAGTAAGATGCCCCCCAAGAAAGCAGGTGATCAAGTGCTTTCACTTGCCGAAACGTGCCTTAAAGGCGCCCTATTTTGCTTTAGGGTTTTCCCTTTCCTGTAATGTTTTATTTAGGTTTGATTGTCGTGCAGTCACAGCACAGGCAGTATGAGAAAAAGAAAAACCTTTTTGAACATTAAAGCCTGTAAACATGTCACAGTAGAGGCACAAAATACAAATATTAACCTGAAAATGAGCATAATACGTCCTCTTTAAAAATGTTTATAGTGCTTCGGTAGAAGGCAGTAGATAGGAAAAATACAATAAAAAACATTGCTGGGAGATATTTGTTATGCTCTATATAAAAAGGTATTGTTAGTAAAGCAGGGTTGAATATGAGATTAAATAACTTATTTTCAGCTGTAGAGGTTTAGAATAAGACTCGTAGCCGTTCTTACCCTCGGGGGTGTTCTGCATGAAAGGGGGTTATAATCCCGATATCATGCGCATGTAAACACACTTGAGTTAAAACTGTAGGTCAGTATGTTCAACGCGTAATCATTGTTATAATTTAAAACCAATATGTTCAGGAATACTCTACCAGAGAGTCCAAATATTTCAGGAGGCTGTGCTGTATATACCCCCCCCCCCCCCCCCCCCCACCCCCTCACAGAAACACTCCCTCTGCTCAGCCCCCTGAGGAGCAGTTTAATGTGGATCTAGAGCCGATTAGCAGGCTGAAGCTAAATTCTGTAATCGCTCTGATGGGCTTAAACTAAATTGATCGGCGGTCTCCTCAAGGTTACTTGAGTGCTGTATATTCCTATAACCTGTCAGTGTTCATTCAGGCAGTCAACCTTTTCACTCATGTTCAGGTATTGATTTGGATAGTAAATGTGGCCAACTGCATTCCAAAAAGCCCTTTTTAATGTAGTCCTTTCCTTTCTGTACTTACGTCCTTCAAGTCTGTTGTTATCCTTTTCCCAAACAACTTGTCTTGTATCCCAGTTCATTTAGTTTTATCTTGATTATATTGCAGCAAGTTGACTCATCTTCAAAAGAGGGGTATGAGCAGTATGAGGCATGGCTATAATTGGTGAACTTCACAGCAAAACTTCACAGACATGTTTTGTATAGGTATGGCCCTACAATATATGTTTAAAATATAGCATGAAAGGTCCACTTTAAGATACAGAGGTTTATTTTCTTTTAAAATATTATTTTTATAAGGATAGGCCTTGACCTTAAAATTGTAAAGGTTAGGTTGGATAGGTTGAAAGGAACGTGAGAGTTTCGAGCTACCCTCTTGAGAGAGGGTACATGTTGGTATCCACCAGGCCATAGTGAAGTTAAGTTCAGAGAAACCTTTAAAGAGGGAAAACATGTAAGGGAGACTTGAAAAGCTGCGTAGGGTGGGAGATAAAACTAGTTCACCTGCAGGCATGACGGCTCCGGTGTGGGAAGTTTGCCAAAGACTCCAGACACCACAACTCCATTGAACTGCAACATTCAGAAAGCTAACCCTGGTGGTGATACGCTTAATCAGCAACTCATTCGGCAAGGGCTTGAATGGGACTGATTTTTTTTTTATTTACCACTCTGGATCAATAGGTAACCCTGTTTTACCCTGCCTTTACCATAGCAGTCAGATCAGGGTTTGTAGTTTTTGGGGGATTTCTAAAGTTGTGCCTTGCTCTGGGGCATAACGTTAGGTAAACTGCTATCATTAGTCATGTTGCTAAAATCACATGTACAAGTACTTTCCATATGTAATCAGACCTTTAAATCTATTAAAAGCTAATTGTTTAGTTCATTCAAAGTATTCATGCCACGGCTCTTTAACACTCAACACCACCAACATAATCTAAAGGCTTTCACAATGAACGAACAATTAGTGTGACCCTGAAATGATTTGAAAAGTGCAAAGAATCCATCCACTCCCACCTATTGCCAATCAATGAAATGTCTTTTTAAATTCCAAGCAGGGGCGGACTGGGACTACAAATCACCCAGGACTCTCGATCGGCCCACTTCCGTAACGCCGGCCCACCGCGGTGCTGACTTACCGCAGAGGTAGACATTAAGGGTCAAATGCATGGTAAAATGCCACTGGCATTATATTATCACTGGCCCCACCATTGTAACCAATGGCCCGGAGCATTCGTCCAAAATAAAATCGACTAATAATGAAGAAAATTAACACCTTTGTTGCAATAGTAATTTATGCACAAACTACATTACTACTTGTACTACAACATTTGAATAATCAGTTCTTCCTCATTTTCCTCAATTGTTCATATTTGGTTTATTAAAATAATGATATTGTGGTCATTGTTAAAAAATGTCTGCTCTTATTATGAGTATTATTATTTGTATAATGCACTTTCTGCCTTCCTGTCATTAGGAGTTAGACATGTCATGGCTATGTAATTGATTGGATAGACCCTTCATTATCCTAAACTGCTGGGACATTTCGCCAATACCTTTATATTGTCTACTCTTCACTTACTTGTCAGCATAGGTCGGCATTGATGTACAGAGCCGACAGAAGACCTTGTTTATATTGGCATCAGTGACGCGTCCTAAACCAGGAAGTAAGCTGCTGGTTCCCTCGACAAAAAGCAATGGGATTTCTCAAAAGGGTTTTGGAAAATAGCTGGAAATAAGGTCTGTGGAAAACAAACCTGTTAGATAAATGCACGGTTTGTTCAGCCGGATAATCTCCACATGTCTACCCTACTTTTATAATGTTCAAATCATAAATCTATAGATTATTAAAAAAAGGGTTTTAGGACGCGTCACTGCACCGCTAGAAGCCAAAGTTCAATCAAGCTGGCTGAAACTTCCTCTCCCTCTTCTTCTCATGCTCCCTGTCACTCTCCTTTAACTCCTCCGGTAACTTTCTTTTATTTGAAGATTGTTTTTTGCCCGGCGCTTGGCCGGTGACCGCTGGTATTAAAAACATTTTGGCGAATGGTTAGGTGGCGCGATAGTCTGTAGTGAAGGAGCGCGCTCCCGCTCACGGGAGCCTGCTCGCGCAGCACTCCGCAGCAAACAGCTGTTTGCTTTTCACCCAACAACGACAACCGACTCACGGAACTCTATGTTGTAGCGTTGATAAACGAAACAATTTAACTAAATTGCTAGTCAAAATACCAATACCACAGGACAATTATTTTAAAGCAATACTTTTAGTGGCCCGAGCGGGCAAGTGGAAAGTATCCTACGTTATGCTTGCCCGGGGTGTCTAAATAGTGCTTCCGGGCCAGCGGGCCATTTATAATGTCGAGCACTGCCGGTTACCGGCCGGCCCACATCTTCCGATCGGCCCACTTCAGTAACGGCCCATCGGGATTCGTCCCGAGCGTTCCGATGGCCAGTCCGCCCCTGATTCCAAAACATAAAGAAGGGCAAAAAGATAAGATGTGATCTCCATTATGGAAACATACGAAAAGCAACAGCTCACAGTGAGAGAGAGAAAGAGAAGCCTATCAGAGATATTTGGGTTGTTTTGTTTCCTTTGTGCCCTTTTGTGCCAGCTCTCTTTAACTTATTTATGATTCAGGGGACTCGCAACAACAAAACAAATGGGGAATATATGAGGAGGACAGAAAATAAATCAGGTTAAAACTTAGAATCAGGCAGGAAGATCAGCGAGAATCCAATGGGAGTAGAGAAATGTATTTAACTCCAAGAGTCCTTTAAAGTAAACAGAAATGAAGGACCCTGATGAGAAAGAAAAAGACAAGAAGGGGAAAAGGAGGAGAGGGAGTGGGGTGTTTCCCTGAGGCGGAGATCTGTTTGTGTGTGAACTAATCTCTCCCTCTCTGTCTCTGTCTCTCTCTCTCTCTCCCACACACACACACACACACACACACACACACACACACACACACACACACACACACACACACACACACACACACACACACACACACACACACACACACACACACACACACACACACACACACACACACACCCTCCCTCCCTCCCTCCCTCTCTCTCTCTCACAGTCACTCAGTTGCAACAACACGCTCATCGAGGTCGGCAGCACAAAGCAGAGACGCTGTCTTACCAGCTTTCACACACACTCTCTCCACACCTCACTCGAACACGCGCGCGCAGTAATTCAACACACACCTCCTCAGCAACACCCGGGGAGCTGAAGCCTAACTGACGAGAGGAAGGAAGGACACTGGTGAAGAGAAGAAGAAGTAATAGAAGCTGAAGAAGAAAAGATAAAGACACATTTTGTAAACCATCAATAAGGTAAGACTTTTATTTTATCTCATCCATTCAATCACAGCTTATCTGTATTTAAAAAGTCACCACACTGTGTAAATCACTGCCAATGTTTACACAAAGTGAAACGCGAACATCAATTAGAACACTGTGTAAAGTCTCATCTCATGCTGCAGGCTATAGGGGTACCTGTACAGTATCAGTGGGCAGAGTTTATCTCCCCTCACTCTCTGCAAGTTCTTGAAATCTCTCTCTCTCTCTCTCTCTCTCTCTCTTTCTCTCTCTGTGTGTTACATGTTCATAAAACCACATGCTTTTTAGAGGCTTGTTTGTTTACCTTTCACCTGGCAATACGTAAGTTATATAAGAAGAAGAAGAAGAATTTATATAGAAGAAGAATTGATGTGTGGGCTTTTAGTCACAAAGGCTGACATGTGGAGAAAGAATGGGGAAGTGAAAGGTTCACTCACCTTTGTAGATGAAGTTGAGGAGGTCTTTTTTGTGTGTGTGCGTTCAACCATGCGCTGGGTGTATACAAAATCAGAGGCAGAGTGAGATATGAGGTGAAAGCAGAAGGAAATTGCTTTAGGAGGAAATCTAACAAAGAGTGTATAGTGTCGTGGGTGCTAATGCACAAGAGCACTTCTTAGTTTTGTTACGCACTTGTTCCTTTACTTTAGTGACGCGAGCAATCTGAAGAAATTACTTTTTGCACCTTGACAGAAACAGTGTTTTTATTTGTTTTTGGGGTTTTTGACCTTAAGAGAGTTTATTGATGATAATTGAGGTATTTATTTTTCTTGGTTTGGTATTGGTTTGTAGTATGATGTCAGCCAACTCAAATTAATTCTTACTTTCATTTAGCTGGTTAAAGAGTACAACAAAACTTCTTTTCGTTTTTTTTCCCACCTTTATTCCATATTGGTTTCTGACTGTTAAGGCCCATCTACACTACAGGCATTGAAAAATGCTTTCAACGCTTCGCCCATTTACTTGAATGGGGTGACGTAGAAGATTTTTAATCTTCGCCAAACTGCATTGTGGGGAGCATGGCATGGCTTTGCAAGCATCACGAGCATCTATCGGCAAATGTTCAACTTTTGAGGCTCGATGCTTGGCCTCAGCCAATCAAATCCCGTTTATGCAAATCCCGCCAGTGCAAGCGCTAGCCAATCAAACCGCGTGCAAGCTGGGAGAGCCACACCGCAGTTCATTTCCTCATATTCTAAACGAGATATTACGGTAGCAAATCACCCGGTTCTTTACGACCAGAACTATTTACCGGGATACAAACCGGAGGAACCAGGCATGGAGGGAGGTGGCAGAGACAGTGGGTGAAACTGGTAGGTTTTTCGCCTGTTTGGAGAGTTTATATCCAGTTTACTTCGTTTTCACATTGCTATTGCTTTGTATGTCGGGGGCGGGAGATTCTTGTGATTGGTTGTTGGTCGCGTTGCTTGCAAAAAATCGCCAAGCTTCAGACACGCCCAGCTTCAAGGTTTTTTGATGCCTATAGTGTAGACGGGCCGTTACTGTTACTGTTCCCTGACCAAAACAATGTGGTTATTATTGTAACCATGGGTCACAGTGGTTTCAACCAAACCAGGATGCTTTTAAAAACATTTTAACCAAGGTGTGTTTATGCCCACATTTAACCTGACCTTAACCATAGCATTGTTACATCATAATACTGACTAACAGTTATTTGTTATGTTTTTGAAAGGCACAAACAGATGATGTCATCCTGTTGATATAGGCAATTGGGAAATGCATCGTCCGGGAGGGCATTGACCAACAACGTATTTTGCCATTTTAGTTGTTGAAAAAAAGCATCTGGAAATATGTTTAAATGTAATATTTGTTCTTCTAATGCAAGCACCACTTATCATGACACTCCCACTAATTGGTTAAGTGAGTCTCTTCTTAGAGAGTCTGTACTATGAAGAAGACAATGTCTCATGTCTGAAGAACTCAAACGGACTGTAAAAAAGACTAAACAAGCAGAGCAGATCCAGGTCGGAGGCTGCGAAGGGACAGACGTGTTGTGGTTTGTGTTTTTGACCTTCACTGTGTTTATAAAGGGCTGATGTGAGGAGAGGAGGAGGAGAGATAGAAAGAGCTACAAGATGAATAGAGTCGTTAGGCTCGAAAGTAGACGAGAATAGCCGATTGCAGCCGGGGGAGGTCTCAAAAAGCTCGCCTAAAGTCGGACAGCTCGGAGTCGGCTTGACTCGGTTTGCAATGGCGTGAATTGCGTTGGCATTCTTCGCAGATGAAGTGGATGCAATAGAAATCCCACAATTATTATATCACTACAAATGAATCACTCAAGTGTCTGTTCATTTAAAAACAAATCAATACAAGAGGGGTTGAATCCTACATGTAAAAGACAGAACCACTTATTACTTTTCAAAACTACTTCCGTCAGTGGTCTTGACCAGTTTGCATTTATAAAGAATGCACAAATGTGTTTAATCGTTAATGTCAGATATGTACTAAGTAAATACATTTGTTCCTGCTCAAGATTAGATTCAACTTTATTGTTATTGCACATATTAGAGGTACTGAGAGAACGAAATGCAGTTTAGCTTCTAACCAGGAGTGCAAAAAGCAGTCAAGTGAAAAGTAATGTACACAATCTACAGAATAAAATATAGAATGAAATGAATGATTAATAAACAGTGAGGGGTATGAATATACACAGCAGCCTGTGAGCAGTATGAACAGTATTAACAGTGTGTATGAATATGGTAAGATAGCCTATATAAAGTATGAAAACGGTAAACAGTGCAAGTATAGTATAACATTTATAGATATTAATTTCAGCGCTCAGCTCGAAATACCATGCGGATGCGAGTCGTTTCCCATCAAGCATTTCGCTTCTGCAGCTCGTGGAGAGAAACTGCGCCGCCTCGCTCTCAAGGCTGCTGGCGTCTTTGTCCCGCGAGATTTCAACGTCTCATCTAGGCGAGTCTCCAGAGCAAGTCGGACAAAATGACTAACCATCATGCAACGCACTAGCAGGACGGCGATCGCAATTGCGCAGGTCTGCGTCGGTCTCGCTCATCGTGTGTGTGTGTGTGTGTGTGTGTGTGTGTGTGTGTGTGTGTGTGTGTGTGTGTGTGTGTGTGTGTGTGTGTGTGTGTGTGTGTGTGTGTGTGTGTGTGTGTGTGTGTGTGTGTGTGCGTGCGTGCGTGCGTGCGTGCGTGCGTGCGTGCGTGTGTGTGTGTGAGCAATCTGTGTCATGTGAGAGGTTAATGATACATCAAGATGCAGCGAGTCTCATAAAGAATGAGCTCATGGTGGATAACCATTACATTCTGTACTTGTCAATAATGTTCAATCTGTGATACTGTTAGAAAGAAGTACATGGCGTCTTTAGAAAGATCATCTGTTTTACAGTTAGTTTTGTGGCTTTTCCAATAAATAGAAGAAGGACTGCAAAGTTAGCATGAACAGTGACTAGACAACGTTCAAGGTCAGACCCACAGAAACCTACGATGCAATAGAAAAGCTCTCACCAAAAATAATACAAAAATCATCTTACTTGAAAAAAGAGACATTCTGCGGTACATTATTTATCCTTTAAAATCTTTTAGATTTAAAAAAAATGTTTAGTTGGAAACAAGGTGTGAACGCAACACTGACATATATTTTTTATTAGTTTACATTATGTTGTTAGATATCAGTGCCTTGTTTACAAAATTAAATATATTTTGAATATACTACTAATTTGGAGCCTAGTTTCCGGCCACTCTAAGAAATGTAATCGAAATTTCATTGCTCTTTTTAAGCTCTGTTTTTGGTCTCCACCCACTCCTGAGGGAAATATCTGGCTATTTTTCTTTCAAATGTTTCACTTTACTACTTTGGTGTGTTTTTGCTTTAAACAACACGTTGAGAGAGGTGAGAGCGACCCAAAAGAGTAACGTTGGGGACAGGAATACTAAAACTATGAGCTAAAGTTGCTATGATACTCTCTATATCTGCTGAATCAGGCAATACGTGGGGTCACTACAAGCAAACCATGTTTTACAAATAGTTATCTAATCCATTATTAATTCCAAAATGTACTTTAGTTAGCTGTGAAGGTCTCACTAAAGCGTCACAAACATAAACAAAGTAAATCAATATTATGAAGAAATTTGTATCTTAAAAGTTGTAGACTTATAGATGCATTATTTCTTAAAACACATTTAAATTGTGAGTTATAGAACACTTCAGAAGAGTTCAAGTGCTCAACAAAGACCATAACAAAAGAGTAAAACAAACAGCCAGGGCAATTAAAACCACAGACGATATACAAGCAAATCAATTACAAAGTGATTAGAACATAAAACACTGTCGATAAAATGCAGACAAGCAGAGCAGCAGCAAACAAACACCTTTAACTGATTTTTCCCAAGGCTTTTCCTCTGCAAACTGTTTACTGTTTTCCTCAGTTATCAGGTGGATTTCAACACAAATGGATTAAGATGACGCACTAAATATACGCTGCTGGAGCTTCGCTGATACAAGTCCTTGTTTATACACAATCCTCGTTCTGCAGAAAGTTGGCACCCCGAGGCCGTGCAGAGGGAAAGAACAATAGGATTTTCACAAGAACGGTATTTTTAAAAAGTAACATCCGGGAAAAGTATGGGAGAGGAGTGGGATATGTAGCCAGTGATGAAGGAGAATTAGAGACAAATTGAGCAAAGTTAATGGAAACATGGCGAGAAAGCGTGAGCCAGAGCAATGGCTAAGCTAAATGGACTATTCGACTTCAGCCTAGGTTTACTCAACATTGAGAAATGGCCATTGTCTGCTCTCTGTGTGTGTGTGTGTGTGTGTGTGTGTGTGTGTGTGTGTGTGTGTGTGTGTGTGTGTGTGTGTGTGTGTGTGTGTGTGTGTGTGTGTGTGTGTGTGTGTGTGTGTGTGTGTGTGTGTGTGTGTGTGTGTGTGTGTGTGTGTGTGTGTGTGTGTCAAAACAAACTGTGAGCAATCTGTGTCATGTGAGAGGTTAATGATACATCAAGATGCAGCGAGTCTCATAAAGAATGAGCTCATGGTAGATAACCATTACATTCTGTACTTGTCAATAATGTTCAATCTGTGATACTGTTAGAAAGAAGTACATGGCGTCCTTAGAAAGATCATCTGTTTTACAGTTAGTTTTGTGGCTTTTCCAATAAATAGAAGAAGGGCCGCAAAGTTAGCATGAACAGTGACTAGACAACGTTCAAGGTCAGACCCACAGAAACCTACGATGCAATAGAAAAGCTCTCACCAAAAAAAAGAGAAATTCTGCAATACATTATTTATCCTTTAAAAACTTATATTTTTAGTTTACATTATGTTGTTAGATATCAGTGGCTTGTTTACTAAATGAAATATATTTTGAATATACTACTAATTTGGAGCCTAGTTTCCGGCCACTCTAAGAAATGTAATCAAAATTTCATTGCTCTTTTTTAGCTCTGTTTTTGGTCTCCACCCACTCCTGAGGGAAATATCTGGCTCTTTTTCTTTCAAATGTTTCACTTTACTACTTTGGTGTGTTTTTGCTTTAAACAACACGTTGAGAGAGGTGGGAGCGACCCAAAAGAGTAACGTTGGGCACAGGAATACTAAAACTATGAGCTAAAGTTGCTATGATACTCTCTATATCTGCTGAATCAGGCAATACGTGGGGTCACTACAAGCAAACCATGTTTTAAAAATAGTTATCTAATCCATTATTAATTCCAAAATGTACTTTAGTTCAATGGAAACATGGCGAGAAAGTGTGAGCCAGAGCAATTTGGATCAAAAGCAAAATGGATATTTTTTGGGGCGAAAATTAGGGACATTGGACGATTTGAGAGGGAGATAAGAGGCTGAGAGCGACACTGACAAAGACATTGCATCAAATCTAGGGGTTTGATGTGTGTGTGTGTGTGTGTGTGTGTGTGTGTGTGTGTGTGTGTGTGTGTGTGTGTATGTGTGTGTGTGTGTGTGTGTGTGTGTGTGTGTGTGTGTGTGTGTGTGTGTGTGTGTGTGTGTGTGTGTGTGTGTGTGTGTGTGTGTGTGTGTGTGTGTGTGTGTGGTGTCTGTGCGTGTGCGTGTGCGTGAGGGGGTCTCTTCCACCTTGGTAGAAGAGTACATTATGGCTGTTTGGGCACATTAGCTGGAGGAGCAAATCTGAATAATGCATGGCCCTTATTTATGAGCAGAGTGCATACGTCCTCTGAAGCGCACTGAAGCAACTGGGTTACACACACACACACACACACACACACACACACACACACACACACACACACACACACACACACACACACACACACACACACACACACACACACACACACACACACACACACACGCACGCACGCACACACACAAAGTCCATCAGTCACTTTGACATGCTCTCAAAATGACTACATTTGGCGAACTAGCACCTCACTGTGCTGTAGTGTGAAAAAGCATGACATGCCCATGAGTGATTGTGTGTGTGTTTGTGTGAGAGAGGAGTTTGTGTCTGACTGATAATATCTTGAAGACATCTCCAAATATCTTCATGCCGGCATTAAAAGAGGCAGCAGTATTCTCAGTGCGCTCTGCTGAACGGTCGTCAGGTCTAACAGGGCAGCCATGGACTCCATTAACGTCTCACACACACACTTTTAGACACACACACAAACGCAAGCAATGCACTTACATGACAGTCATCTTCAGATGACTTCCGACAATCAAACGCTTAAAGTGACATTTTTAGGATTGACTCCTCTCAGTTTCATCACAGCGTTTGTTTTGTTTGTTTGTTTATTTATTTAAAGGACAGTGCACATTAATTCACATTGCTGTAAATGAGCCAGTATTAGCCAGCAGGCACATTTTCAACTGTTGTCCTTGGCAAGATGTTAAATGACCACAACAAGACTAGAGAATAAAAACATAATTAGATAGAGTACGGCAGACAACATCAGTACAACAATAAATAAATAGCAGTACAACAGTAGAGAGGAACAAACAAACATGCAAACAGATGATATATCATCATACCTTGATACTGTTAAAAGTGTTCACATTTTGCGCGTGCTGAATGATCTGGCCTCATCCGTTACCTAACAGTTTTGATCGAAGTGAAATATTATTTAACATCTACGCTCACGCAAATTACTGCAGGCCTAAAAGGGAGAGCCACATCATCTGCAGGAACTTGTTCACTTTCGTATTACTGACAGATGAATATGACGTAACTTCGGATCTAGGCTATTTTATGTCATTCAGAATGCACAAATATCAATTTTGTTTATCGTACTAGCTGAAATATGTCACCTAACAACCTTTGCAAGTTGGTGCTAGTTTAATTTCAAAATGAGTTGTAAATGTTTGTGTACAAGTTAAATTCTTGTTTGTAAATGAGCATCCTCTTGAAAATGTGTAACAGTGTCAGGGTGAAGATTGATTGGTGAAGGGTGAAGTGACTCCAGCTTAGCAGGGAAATGCACATACACACAAACACACTCACGCACACACACATGTACACTGTTGGGGCCGTCAGACCTCAGCCTCTATGAGGTGACACAGACTCCTAGTGGGTGGCAGATGGAGGAAGTCTGTTATTATGGTACCACCCTGTGTTCTGGCCAAGACCTGCAGACGTGGACAACAACACCGAACTGTTACTTCATAACCCCAGAGAGTGAGGGAATCTTACATCTTGTCTTTAACCCACATTTTAGAAGAGTTATTCACAGAGTCGTATCTTACAGTTTTTCTCGATTGCTAACACACATTTTTTTTTAAATTGCTCAGAACACTAAAAACAATTCACAAAACCAAACCCCCAAAGTGCAAAACACCTCATTTCTCCTGCTAAATGAAGAACTGCACTCAAAACTACATAAACACTTACCAAATGCAAACTTATATAGCACCAAATATAACACACTTCATTCATAATACTAGATGGTTTGACCACCCAACTACACACTGCTGAGCATAATCTAAAGCACTTTCATCTGTTATGGGCTATGCTCTGTACATAGAGGGTTCTGCAGAGAAAGATTGCTTGAGTTTACAGAAATACATTAAATGAAGAAATACAAATGAGTTGTTGAAAACAATCACATCTGATTCAAAACTAACATTGTGCAACATGCATCTCAGCACATAGTTACTATGCTTCGGATCTCTCTAAGTGTGATGCATTATTTGCCAAAACCCTGTTTGTAACTGCTGCTTCCTGTGCCTCATTGGAAATCCTTAGCTTTCCACCTGCACCTCTTTGTTTCTCAGTCCTTCAGATAAACAACCAAGATATAGTGGTTGGTCAGTGTCTGTGTTGCATAAAAGTAAGTTTACCACAGTCTAATGTGCAGGATTGTTGTACAGTATGCAACATGCCAAAAATTAAATTACAGTAATGAAGTAAATAGGTTTCACACAACAGATATCAGCACTGATATATCATGAATTATGCAGAGCTAAGAACTGGGAACTAACCTGTTTTCCAAGTCTAAGTGTCCGGATTACAGAGGCAACAGTACATCGGCTGAACCCTCTGTCCAGCCTCTCTCATCGTCACACCATGGTTGATAACATTTCATTTCATTAAAGAGTATTCTTCTTTGTCCATGTCCTCTCCCTCCAGCTCTTCCTCTACCTCTCATTCTTCCTCCTCTCACTCTCACCCCACCTCTTCCTCTTCCTCCTCCTCCTCTTGCTTCCATGTTGGCTTCCATTGTTGCTGTAAGAAAGTACTCACCTGTGGTCTTTTTATAGTGCTAACATCCTGATTGATGAGCCAACAATTATGCTATCAGGTGTTTGGTCAGGTGGAACGTGTTTCTTGATCATTGGTCCATGTGTGAGGCATTTTGAATATCAGTGTTTTAAACCTGCTAACATGTGACTTTATGTCAGATTCCTGTGTCTTATGTGGAGAAACGTGTGCAATGGTTTGCAAAAAGTGCCATGTTGATTTGTAAATTGTGTGAAAAGCTGAAAACGTGTTTAGAGTTTTGGAGATTTGAGCCAATGTTTTGCTCTTTGAGTGTCAGTTAAAATAATTGTGCTTTATGTATAATTTTAGTGTGTTAGCAATCAAGAAAAACTGTAAGCTGCTTATTCAAAATGATGCATTAATATTACTGCTGTAGATGTTGAAGGCTGTGCTAATGTTGCACGGTTAGGTCAAATATAAATTCTCAAGCCCAGTCATCATTGTTAAGCAGACATATTTTAGGTTAAGCACACAGAAATCACGAAGGCCAGCAACTCAAAAGCATTTCGACCACAATGACATGTATAAAGAGAAGTTAATTTACAATTGTGGGGTTAAATTGGCTCTGGATTGTTTGCCTATAGTATTTCGTTTTTTATTTTATTTGGGGATTTTCCTTTCGCGTACTCTCCTGCACACGGAGCTCAGAGGTCAGCGACAGAGCAGCTGTCCTGTGGCTGGCTGGGTTTCACTGTTTGGCTCAAGGGCACAACAGCAGGATTAGATTGATGTCAACACACTGGGCCAAAGGTTTCAGGCTGAGAGATGATCATCCAACTCTCTATGCACGGCAACATCATCACTTAACCTGAGTGAAATACTGAGAGAATATAGAGAGACTTGACCGAGACATAATAGTAGTTGATAATATATATCAAAGTACTGGAAATGTGTACGTTTGTAGAGAATAGTAGAAAGAGGAGCAACAATTTGCAAATTCCAGGCTGCCTAAGATCTGCATTACGGCTGAAGCAAAACATCTCTTTTTGAACAGCAGCCCAAAACTCTCCTAAAAGTAAAACCCTAGTCCCATCCTATTGATAGTCTGCACTTCTACCGCCCCCCCGCCTCATGCTGCCCGGTCAATTAAGATCAATCAACCCAATCTCCCATATCGACCTCTGTACAGTAACACAGTCATTAGACACGCTGCTGGCCCGCTTCCAAAATGTAAGGAAACATCTCACAGGGAGGTCATGGAGGGCAAACAAAAACTCCAGAGGGAGGAGCAGAGCTTTAGATTTGCGGGGTGACCTTGATGGATACCAGACAGTAAGAGGGGGTAACAGTGTGTGTGTGTGTGTGTGTGTGTGTGTGTGTGTGTGTGTGTGTGTGTGTGTGTGTGTGTGTGTGTGTGTGTGTGTGTGTGTGTGTGTGTGTGTGTGTGTGTGTGTGTGTGTGTGTGTGTGTGTGTGTGTGTGTGTGTGTGTGTGTGTGTGTGTGTGTGTGTGTGTGTGTGTGTGTGTGTGTGTGTGTGTGTGTGTGTGTGTGTGTGTGTGTGTGTGTGTGTGTGTGTGTGTGTGTGTGTGTGTGTGTGTGTGTGTGTGTGTGTGTGTGTGTGTGTGTGTGTGTGTGTGTGTGTGTGTTTGGTTAGGGATGTCTCATTCTTTTCATTTGCAGAAACAACTCTGTCCTGGGGACTGTGTGTGTGAGTGTTGTGGTGTGACAGGGAGGAATGAGGTGGGGTGTGGGGGTTAAGTATGAAGGAAATAAAGCCATTCAAGTGTCATAAAGTGCTTGGTCAATCAAGACCACCCCATGTCATTTGCTGTGTGTGTGTGTGTGTGTGTGTGTGTGTGTGTGTGTGTGTGTGTGTGTGTGTGTGTGTGTGTGTGTGTGTGTGTGTGTGTGTGTGTGTGTGTGTGTGTGTGTGTGTGTGTGTGTGTGTGTGTGTGTGTGTGTTAAACCAGTCTAGAGAGTCAGTGGGATACTGAGCTCAAAGAGAGAAAGAAAGGATGCACCACCAGCTCTGTGAAAATAGCCACAAACAGGATGATTAAAGTGTAGTTTGTCCAACAACTTCACAATATCCCGTATGTCCGTGTAAATACATGCGCTTCCATTTGCACATACGTCTCCGCCTGCGAGTCTGATTTTCTGCCTAATTTGTACCCACTGCCTGACTCCACTCCACAATGCTACAATGCAAACATACTTGTCGAATTACACATCCATCACATCAGCTGTCCGGCTAAGTCCAATACTCCCTCCACTTTTAGCTCCGGTTCTTACAACTTTGTAAGAACTGACCCCTCTGATGATTCAGGACTCACTCGTTGCTCTATATTCATTTGTTTAAGCTCATGATTGAAAATTTGACATGAACGCACAAACATGCAGCTGGATGCTGCAGAGTTAACCTCACATGCCTGAGCAGCAGATTCTAACATTGAAGGCAAAGCGCTGAAAGACACCATCAGTCCTCTGACATGTTTGTATACTCATTTCCATTTGCCTCACACAGAGGTTACTTCTGCTGAAGTAAAGCAAAATGTCAACTTTTAAATCCTTGTCATATTTCAGTCTATCACTTCCTGTGTTTGCACAATGTATTTGTTCACTAGAGCTACAGTTACTATGGCTTATTTGGGACATAATCCCTTATTACTTTACATAATGTCAAATGTGTGAATGAAACCAGTAAGACTGGAGTGTTTTAAAAGAAAAATAACGACAGTGCAACTTTAAAAAACCTAAATATAGCTGCTAGCTGGGGTATCTGTTTCTCTCTGTTGGCTGAACAGTTGGGACACCAATCAGACTAATCGTCCATTTTGGCCATCAAAGCCACCGGCAGCCGGTATGGTTTATTACTATCGCCGCAGGGCTCCGTTTGGCCTGAACACCACACCAACTGTGGCATCATCTGTAACCACCACCACCCTGATTCTCTCACTCATACTCTCTCTTTTTCCATCCCTTCTACAACCTCCTGGCTGTAACACTCTTTGGTCCCTGGGGTGTACTGTCCAGGTGAGAGGGATCATAACAATAGTTGCCATGGTAAGATAGCAGCAGCAGCCCAAACACACCTGATGACGCTAGTCCATCATTTATTTTTCTCTGTCTCTTTCCTTCCACTGTTCTTCCTCCATCCCTCAAATCCTCCTCATTTTACAAAAACACCATCTGCTTTTTTTCCCTATTTCACTCTGTTTTGTTTTGAGTTCCTTCTGCACATACAGCATATAATCCAGAAAAATGCAGTTCCCATGGGCCACGCTGGCCCATGATGATATTGACCAGACACAACTTGCCCGCCCCCATCTGTTGCCCTCGTTCCAGACGCCCATGTGTACACAAGTATGACACTTATGATGTACAGCAAACAACGCTGAATTAACCCAAAAAAGAAAACAACAGCCCCGGAGCTGTTGACCTCGCAGATGTGCCAAGAGGGACGCACACTAATTCTCCCATCCCCGCAAATTACCACACAAACAAACACACACACACACACACACACACACACACACACACACACACACACACACACACACACACACACACACACACACACACACACACACACACACACACACACACACACACACACACACACACTCTCTCACAAACTCTCACAGTCCTGCCCCCCTCGGTGTCCCATCACTCAGTGACAGTCGGGTTAAATCCACTCTAACGGGTCAGTCTCACTGTCAGGGCCAATTTGACTGTGAGAGAGACACCACATATGTTATGTCGGTAAATGTGTGTGTGTGTGTGTGTGTGTGTGTGTGTGTGTGTGTGTGTGTGTGTGTGTGTGTGTGTGTGTGTGTGTGTGTGTGTGTGGGTGCGGGTGTGTGTGTGTGTGTCTGTTCTGGAAGAGAGATGGGCACAGGGGTGTGAATCAAGCACAGTGTGAGCTTTGTGAAGCTGCAGTAAAGTGATGTGTTATCGTCGGAAATATCACCTCCACCGCATTTTAAAATGTAAAATATGTATAATATACATTTTTGTTTTGTATTTGTTAATTTTCTTTGTTTATTACCAACACCTCTCAAAACCACTACTATTTAACACGTTTTATTTTTACTTTGGTTGGTGGGACCATGGATCAAGAAATTAGATCTTAGTTTCTGTAAATATCTTCTCTCATAAAGGGCTGTAAGAAGCACAGAAGGGATATACGTTCCTGGATTGATTGCTTTGCAAAAATATATTGGTAAATATATTGTTACAGTGATTCTGTAAAAATATGATTTGTGACACCACAGCAAACCATTCATTTTAGATCGCCACATATTAGTCAATATTCGCTAATACACTCAAAAATAAATACAGGTATTCTTGATTTAGAAATTCTATGAAATGCATAACCTGCATACTGAGAAATTACTCCCATATGCCTTTGAATGCCAAAGTACACAAGAGTTTGAAACCTTGGTGTAAAGTTGTGCAGTGTTTGACTGAAGCCAGGTTGTTAATTGTGTTTTAATTCTTTATAATAACTGAATTTCAACTTCAAACAGTGGGTACACTACTTTTACAAGAAGAAGAAAGGCACACAAAAAAGAGATTAAGGAAGACATGAATTACAAAAGGTAAAACAGAAGGAGAAAGATGGCTCCATGATGTACCTGACTCAGGAGATGACCAAGCATTACCAGACTGCTTCACTCTCTCCCACCACCTTAAAACGAAATGGCATGTGCTGGGCCCTGTGCCAGGTGGGTCAAATAAAAGCACACACACACACCCACACACTAGGTTGTATGCCCAGACTCTCGTCTAATAATCATTGCAAACACACACACACTCTCATCGTGCGTAGATTTTCTGTTTGTCTCTTACACACACACACACACACATTTTTTATGCATGTACACACACACACTGACACACAAAGATTCCCTTGATAAACTGGATTTCCTAATCACACACCCCCCTGAGCACTTCATCATAAAACAACAACAGTACTTTAGAAGCCCCACTTTTCCTCCAGCACACACCCAACACACACACAATACACACACTAGAGAGGGGTAGGCATTTTGATGTTTGATACGGTTGACCCAGATCTTGGAGCGTGCGCGGCTGAAGATGCGAGGGGGGAAGAGGGGGAAGGGGGTATCTGGCTGTTATGCATGTATGAGTGAATACGATGATGAGGGGATGAAAGGGCGGTGGGTGTGGGCTGCTTTGCTGCCCAAAGTGATTTTTTAGAGGGTCTAATTTGAAAACCAGCAGGGCGCTGATGGGTAAAAGACGGACAGACCTCAGCAAAGGTCAGAGCGAAAGAGATAAACATAGAGAGAAGGCAACACATAAAGACATTATCAAATTTACACAACGTTTGGAGAGGCTAGGTCCACTATCTGTCTGCCAGCCACGATGGAGGTCCTTTGTGTGAATCATCTGTATTTGTAAAGTAACTAGATCAATGTGGTTTGTTTTTATAATACTAATCTGCCATCTTTATTCCTTATCAGATAAACACTGTGTTTACAGTGCTTATATTTGGTTCACTTGACAGCTAGTAGATTCACAATACTGCTTTGTTATACAATACTTTTGTAAAACAATTTATCTTTAAAAGGAAACTGTAGATGAAGAGAAATTACATGTGTTGATGTGTGTTATATGAGCTGATATTGACACTATTGCACCACCATTTAACATGTTAATACATTGTGGGCTGATGGCCTCAATGTTCACCATGGAAATAATCTTGATACAAATAATACTTCAAACACTTTTCATAGTTATAGAGGAAGAGGTTCTTGTCAGTATCTTTATTAGTCCTCTTTATGTCTTCTTCTTCACTCTAAATCCCTTATAAAAAGATAAAATCTCCTCCTCGTGCTGATAACCAAGCACATCCTGAGCCAGTACCTGGTGCAGGTTGCCTCCAACTCCTGACACAGATAGACAGAGTGCCTAAAAGAACTGCCAAACTGCTTGACCTCAACAGAAATGGGGGAGTTGTTTTCTCTGTCTTATCTACATCTTATGTTTCTTTTATCTACCCTTTGAACTTTGAAAGACCTGGCAGCAGACAGAACGTTGTATTGGGCGGAAACTGATATTTGTAACATCTTGTCATGGAAAAAAAAAGAGGAAACTGGACTAGTATCATACATCTTCAAATATAACTCCTCGAACGTTCATTGTCCGCCTTGTCTTCTGTACAATAAATGACGAACACAAGAAGAACGGCAGCAGTCGTCCCAATGAGGAGCATGACTGATTCCCATTTTTCTCAGATGGCTTCATCTATTTTGAATACAGACCCCCCTAGGAGTGCTGGCCGAGTACTCTCCGGTCGGGTAATGGAAACGGAATGGGAAAAGGGAACAGCCTTGTTACATTTGGTTTTTATTCAGAGGCAAGATAGGCAGAGGATGAGATAAATGTGTGCCCTAATCAGCATGTGCGATTGGTGGAGCAGGAACAGGCCGGGGGAAGGTATATGAACACATACAACTGATAAAAGTGCGGCATGGTGGAAGTTTGCAGGTAGAGAAAAACAAACGGCGTAATAAATGAAGGTGAGACCCAGAAAATAAAGGAAAGGGAAGGAGTCCAGAGTGTTAAAGGGAGATGGATGAGACGGGATATGAATGTAAGAAGAAAGAATAGAAGTCAGACAGAGAGTTTTATCTGACTCTCACAGCCCTGGTGATATGACAGGCTTGGCAATCCAAAGCGTTTTACCACGCCACCCCCCACCCAGAACAATCTTCTTTCTGCCTAACACACACACCCTCCTGCAGAGAACAACCACACACACACACACACACACACACACACACACACACACACACACACACACACACACACACACACACACACACACACACACACACACACACACACACACACACAACCTGCACCCCCATCCTGCCTGCCATCCGCCCATCTCCTCCCTTCCTGCCACCCTCCATCTCGCTGTGCAGGATAATCCTTCCACCACCCCGCCAAATACCACCGCTCAGTAAAAAGATATTTCCAAGGTCTGGTTTGGAGACAGTCGCATTCTGCATGCTCATACAAAAAGCAAAGACACTGCACACATGCAGATGAAATGACACACACACACACACACACACACACACACACACACACACACACACACACACACACACACACACACACACACACACACACACAACTTTTAAGATACAGACTCTCCCGATACGCAGCATCTGCCTTTCACAGATAATTACACCCCACCCTCCCTTATCCTCATTTTGCTCCCCATATCCATCGTTTCAAGGCTGGCAAGATACTTGTGATTGTCAATATGGAGAATGCACGCGTCATCGAAAATCCAGGCATTGTGTTGTTGTTGTTGTTTGTTCTCCATCCATCCTCTCCCGCTAATGTGAATCACAAGGGGGGGAAGACAAGGACTTGCAATGACTCATGTGAGCCTCATTGAGCAGGGCTAAGAGGCGAACTGAGCTCATATGGTGATGATAAAAGAGCCGTCCAGCCGTTAATTGGTGCTAATGAAGTTGGCTATTTTGTTTTTATTTTGTGTGGCTTACACAAAAAGAACTGGCAAAAGATCCTTTAAATCCTTTACAATCCTGAAATGCAGCTATATTTAACTTGTGTGCAGACATTCAAATAATTTGTAACACATCTGATTTAGAAAAACAATGTAATGTGATGTATGGAGCAAAACAAATTATTCCAAAAATAAAATTGCATGAAAACTAAAATCATAAACACTATACCCACATACCCGCAATGATAAAATGACAACTCTCCATTCTATAGTCCGTTTTCTTGTGCTATATTTGAACAAAAAGTGCAAATCTTACTGACAATGTTTCTCCAAGAAAGGTGTTTGCAGCAGGGGAAATGAACAAAAGACACATTCTACTTGTAAATAGAGCTGCTTCTCATATTTAAATCCAAATCCTGTCTCGTATCCAATTCGTCAAGATTAAAAGTGAATTCACTCAAAAATATTTCAGGGCAGAAAGGTGCTCTTCTGTTTTATTTATGAGCAGCTGAGAGGCTGCTGCAGGGCATCCCCATTGGTGCCAGGGTTTGTTAGCAGATAAACAGGGACGGATTCAAACAACTCACAAAGAGAGTCAGGAACAGGCTGAGAACAAAAGGTGAGGGTTGAAGAGGACAAGGAAAGGTGAGAGGTAGGGTGAGGGGAGGGTAGAGAAGAGAGTAAGGGAGGAAGGTCATTAGGTAAGGTGGAGGTGAACAGAGCTGACAGCAGGGGAATATACAAGCTCACAGAGGAGTCACAAGGGACTCCGCCACCACTTAACTCAAGGCATGTGTCTGGCTGTGCCACACGCACACACACGCACACGCACACACACACGCACACGCACACGCACACACACACACACACACACACACACACACACACACACACACACACACACAGCCTCTTCACATCAAAATGATGACTGTAGGTGCTCTGAATCTGACGTTCTTTCTGCAGCTAAGCACAATAGGCAGAGTTCATATATAGGTCATTTCTGGTTGAATTCACAAAGAAGTACTTAAGTAAAATATGTATAGCTAGTTCAGGTATATGAGGTGTGTACGTAAGGCATTACTAACAACACAATACAAAGGAAAAATGCTAAACTAAAGTCACCTTACTGGCCGTTTTACCGGCTGATGATATATTGGTCAAATATTGATAAAAATCAATAGTGATTTGACACATGTATTTAACTGAACATTTAACCAAAAACAAAAACGTTTCCTAACCTTTACCAAAGGGCTAAAGCTAGACTCTGGATGGAAATGTCTATCTCCTCAAGGGCTTACTTGCGGTATATTTATGTAGCTAATCCTCATACTGGAAAATATACTTTCTCCCACAAAGGAAAATTGTATAACACATGTTTAGTATTTTAAACGTATTACTAAGAGACTGAATTGCTCTGTCTCGTAAATAACCTGGTATAGCATATGAATGCACAGCCTGCTCATAAGTCTGGAGATTGTTGTCTGGTGTATTGTACAAGACACTGCAAATACCAAAACAGTGCCGTTTCCATCAGGGGCGGACTGGGACTACAAATCAGCCCGGGACTCTCGACCGGCCCACTTCGGTACCGCCGGCCCACCGCGGTACCGCAAGTAAATACCGCTAGTAAATTGTCGACAGGGCCGGTGGAATTGTATTTTCACTGGCCCCACCATTGTAACCACTGGCCCGGAGCATTCGTCCAAAAAAAAATCGACTAATAATGAATAAAATTAACACATTTGTTGCAATAGTAATTTAATCACTAACTATATATTATATACTATACTAAATATTGTGGTCATTGTTAAAAAATGTCTGCTCTTATTATGAGTATTATTATTTGTATAATGCACTTTCTGCCTTCCTGTCATTAGGAGTTAGACATGTCATGGCTATGTAATTGATTGGATAGACCCTTCATTATCCTAAACTGCTGGCACATTTCGCCAATACCTTTATATTGTCTACTCTTCACTTACTTGTCAGCATGGTCGGCATTGATGTACAGAGCCGACAGAAGACCTTGTTTATATTGGCATCATATTGAGAGGTGCAGTGATGCGTCATAAAACCAGGAAGTAAGCCGCTGGTTCCCTCGACAAAAAGCAATGGTATTTCTCCTCACGGTTTTGGAAAATAGCTGGAAATAAGGTCTGTGGAAAACAAACCTGTTTGATAAATGCACGTTTTGTTCAGCCGGATAATCTCCACATGTCTACCCTACTTTTATATTTTTAATCTAAATCGATAGATTATAAAAGGGTTTTAGGACGCGTCACTGCACCACTAGCCAACTCCATCGATCAAGCTGGCTGAAACTTTCTCTCCCTCTTCTTCTCATGCTCCCTGTCCCGGTCTAAAGAAAACATCCACCATACTCAGAGAATTGGTTTAGCTCTGCAGCTGAAAGCCAGACCAGATAAGAGAACTATGAAGAGGAGTTTAGAGGATGACAACAAGCCACCAAGCAGCATATGGAATTTTAATTGAGCACTGTATTTGGTTTGCAGCACTGATTAATTAAAGGGTCACAGTCATTTTGGTCGACACTCTGTGCTTTGACAGGGTTTGACTGGGTGCTTTGATTGTGTGAAGAGATCATCATTTTGTTGATGTCTGATAAACTATGACTTAAAAAAATAAACAAAGGAGATAAAAACAGCTTTCAGCTCTATTCACAATAAAAAGCAGGAAGTTAGCCTTGATTTGGAGTCTTTTTCATGTGGACGCAACTCTGTGGTCAAAGGTCAAATGTCCGGCTCACTATAACCTCAGATCCGTCCCATTCTTGTCAATGTGATATTTCAGGACCATATTGAGGGAATTTCTTCAAAGTTGGGACAAATGTACACTTGGACAGGAGGTTGAACTGATTAGGTTTTTTTTGACAAAAAAGGGTCACTGTGATCTCACTAAACATGGTTTTGGCAATAACTCAAGAAATAATTAGCTAAATATCACAAATGACAAGATAACATATAAGTGAGTTTGGATGGACATAGATGTACTGTAACTTTGTAACTTGGCTGACAGAGGCATACAACCGCGAGGCAGTAAATCTAGTTTTTTTTTTTTTAAATGTACAAGTGCAGGTTCCAAATAGCCTCCATCTCAATGTGAGAAAATCTGCTTACAGTTCTGTTTCATATGGATGTTGAGAGATGTATCCATAGATCTCCTAATTTTGCTCTCAAAGTGCACCAGATTGATGCTTTTTTTTTTTTAACGGTGGAGCATGCCCCTAGAGGAGATTAGGTCCGTCCCCCACTTAAATCATGTTCACATGGATAGGATACTAACACATTTGCACACATCTTGTGTCCATATCGTTCTGTTTTGGTGTTCATGCCACAACAGTGCGCATGCATGCATGCGCGAGTCATGGTAGAATATCTGGATTAAGAGGTTGCTTTTTCTTTGCACAGTATGAAAGAAAGGCGAAATGAATGGGCTGTGATTTTAGTTTTTTTCAGAGGTTGAGTTCGAGTACGACCCTCGGAGGATGTTGTAAAAATTTAAATGGCCCTTGAGAGGAAAAAGGTTCCCCACCCCTGCTCTAATCTATCTCTGTAAAAATCTGTGTAATATCAATTGATTTTATTTCAACAATGTTTATAACATCAATATGGTGAACTAAATAAGGCTGAAGAAGTGCAAAAGGATGTGTTAGGTCTTACATTCTAAATGAGTCAGATCTTATCCTCCTTCCAGGCCCGGACTGGCCATCGGGAGGACCGGGAGATTTCCCGATGGCCTGGCCTGTTAAGTGGCCTGCTGGCCTGAGGAATCTTTTTTTTATATATATGTATTGTGAACGCAACGCGGCGCAAATGTGCGTCTGACTCTGCCTCACAGAGGGTGACTGGCTGTCTACATGATGTGGCCTGCCGACATGGCCACTTTCATACAGGTCATACACTAATGCCCTCTATTGGTCTCTGTGTGTCATTCAAGCTCTGGAGCAGTGGTTCCCAACCTGGGGGTCGCGACCCCCTTGGGGGGTCGCCAAAGATCCCAGGGGGGCAGCCAGACCTTAGATGATTTGAGGCCTAATATCATACTTAGAATAAAAAAAAAATAAAAATGTACATATAATTTTTTTTTAAATATCATTTTTTTTTACATATTGTAACGCAATACATGATTGGCGCTAAAAGCCTTGTCTACATTACAATAAAATATAGAAATTAATTGATTAACTAAAATTAAAATTCAAAAAATTCATCTGATACTCCTCCGATTGTCGCCAACATTGACGTTACTGTGTCAGCTTTCATAATAATAACAGTTTGCTGCGCTTGCTAGCTAGCGACCGACTTCATAAGGTGAATATTTTTGTCTTAAAATGTCTGAAAAACGTAAAGGAGATGACAGCTCATCTGCAATCAAAAAGAAAATGAAGACCTACCTAGAGAGCTATCTTAACTTCGGTTTCATGGAGGGAACGGACAAAACCCGCCCAGAGTGTGTGATATGCAGAGAGAAGCTAGCCAACGAAAGCATGAAACCCAGCAAAATGAAGAGACACCAACAGACCATGCACCCAGAAACAGTCGGGCGTGATCGGGACTTTTTCATAAAGAAACAACACCTTGCAAAGGCAAACAAGCCAATGGATATTAGAACAGCGTTTGTTAGGGCTGGCAGCGAGGCCTCTTTTGAATGTGCACTTTTAATAGCAAAGGCAAAGAAACCGCACAACATTGGCGAGCAGCTCATTAAGCCAGCTTACATTAAGATGGTTGAGAAACTGTGCGGCCCGCAGGTGGCGGAGAAGCTAAAAACTGTACCACTGTCAAACAATACGGTGAAAGACAGAATTGAGAAGATGGCAAGTAACTGCGAGTTGCAGCTGCTCGAAAAGCTTGGAAAGGGGCCATTTGCCATACAACTTGATGAAACCACAACTGTAGCCGACGAGGCTGTGCTGATCGTTTTTGTGCAATATATCGATGGGGAAGATTTGAAGCAGGACATTCTTATGTCAGTCAACCTTACCAATACCACCCGGGGTGAGGAAATTTTTACTGCAGTGGATTCTTACCTCTCATCCCACAAGCTTCCCTATGAGAATTTAGTTGCATGTTGCACAGACGGAGCTGCCTCAATGATGGGGAAAAACAAGAGATTTAACAGTCGCTTGAAAGAAAAGGCCCCACACTCCACAATATTTCACTGTGTGATACATCGCCAGGCCCTGGCCAGCAAGAAACTGTCAGAAGACCTCAGCGAAACACTCTCAACTGTTATTAAAATAGTCAATTTCATCAAAGGTCGCCCCACCAACAAGCGTCTATTCGCAGACTTGTGCGAGGATGAAGCGCACCAAACCCTCCTCCTGCACACCGAGGTGCGCTGGCTCTCACGCGGCCGAGTGCTGGCACACTTTGTAGAACTGAAGGAAAAAATTGAAGAGTTCCTACAAACTCGTAACCGCGCACTGTCAGAGCAAGTGACTGAGTCATTCTGGATTAAAACAGCATACCTGGCCGACACCTTCAGTCTCTACAATGAAACAAACAAGCGTCTGCAAGGCGTGGAGTCCAACATTCTCCAATGATGCATTTGTGCGCAAACTGGAGTACAGGGTCGGGAAAATGGAGAGGGGGGAGCTGCAACAGTTTCCACTACTGCTGAAACAATCCCAAAACAATCCTGAAACGGTGCCTGTGTCTGTACGTCGCGAGTTCATCCGCCATATGAACGCACTGCAAACGGAAATGCAATCACGGTTCGCTGACATAGACGAGTATGTCTCCAAGGAATTGTGGGTTTTAGATCCCTTTATTGCCAAAGTTGAGGATGTGGAATACCTGGATTGCGAAGATGAGCTCACCGACATCCAAGCTGACTCGCTGTCAAAGAAATACTTCCAGGAAAAAGGATTCAAAAAGTTTGGGATTCTCAAAGGACCAAGCCTCGCTCCAAAGATCACACTGCATGCCACGACCAGGATTATACTCCCATTCAGTACGACATATCTATCAGAAACAGCCTTCAGCGTACTTGTTGCCATCAAGACAAAAGCACGCAACACACTGGACGTTCACAACGACTTTAGACTGGCTGTCACTCACATTACACCGGACATTCCATCCCTGGCTGCGGGCGTGCAAGCCCAAGGTTCACATTAATGAACCTACTTGAACCTCGTCTTTTCTCTGCTACCTGTTCCATGGCAGACAAGCATTTGATTTACCTGTTTAATATGCCAGTTTTTTTTTATTTTTTATATAGGCCTATGCAACCATATTACCATTTATTTATGAGACATAGTATATTCTTTTGAAGTGTCCTGTTCTTCGACATTTGAAATAAATATGATGCATACATTTGCAAGTTAGTAGCTAATAAAAGCATACAAAGACAGAAATGTATCATTTTTTCTTTAATATAAATGTTTCTTCTGCGCGTAAAGTGCCGGTTTCAGTTGGATTATTTGTCACAGTTGCTCCGATCAGATCGGTCTCCTCCATTTTGTAGATTATTTACGATTTTTTAATCCACATAAACACATCGCCAAAATCCGGCTTACTTTGAGCATGTGTTTTAAACAGTTGAATCCCTTTGTGAATTGTTTCCACTTGCGCCGTCCTTTAATTTCTTGATACAGCGGGCATCCAAATTCATTAATCCTGAGTCCAATAACCAATAAAGTCACTCCAATAGTGCTCCTTCATTACGCTTTCATCCTCCTTTAATGAAATACTTCACATTCATCCAGTTTGTGACAGTAGTTGTAGCATTTTTGAGACTTTTAAACTTTCCGCTGTTACCAGGCACGGCTTTCACTACCCGATCTGCCCGATCTGTACTGCGCATGTGCGAGATGTACTACATACGGCAACTGTAATAGGACACTTCACACAGTGGCGTTTGGCAAAGCAGAAAAAGAACACAAAAAAACGGGAGAGATGAGTTATTGTTATGACAACGTGACTTCACTTTTATTTAACAACTCTTTTTATTGGGTTCTTTTATTTGGGGTTAAGTACATTGTCAGAATAAGTGAGACATAGATTTAACTTCTGTTAGACAGCTATATGCCATACATTTTTGCATACATTCACAGTAAATATTTATTCAGTATGATAACTGCCAAACAGAAGTTAAATCCATTTTCTTTTTGTGCTTTGGCAAACGCCACTGTGTCAAGTGTCCTAGTTGGGTTGCCGTACGGAGTTGTCCAGTATGGCAGACCATCTTGCACATGCACAGTACAGATCGGGCAGGGGGGCAGATCGGCAACAGCGATAATTAAAGTTTCAAAGTTTTGGGGGGTCGCAAATTCCAACAGGAGTCATTTAGGGGGGCCCTGGGTGAAAAAGGTTGGGAACCCCTGCTCTGGAGGGTGTGTTTGTGTGGCGCGAGCGAGCGAGAAAGCGCGCGCACCGGTTACGTTTATTGTTGTTAGCATCTGGTGCTAGCTAGCTGCGCTAACGGATATAATGAGCTGTCAACAAGGTGGAGGAGAGTCCTCTCCTGTCAGACTGAGAGACTGATAACTACAGCTCAGGTGAGGTAAAGGACTCTGAGTGTTTAGATAGTTAACTTAGGTTCTCTTTGGGTCTCAAACGGTTTGGTCACCATTTATGTAAACACATTTTTCCATTTGAAGGGGGAGTGATTAGTCAAATACGCATGAATAATAAAAAATGTTTTTAACTAGGTGAAAAAAGATAAGATAAACTTTAAAAACTTGTTGAGAGCTAAAACTAGTCTTTGCTGCTGCCTCAAAGAGGAGCAGGGGGATAGGAGGGAGACAGGTGAGGCTGATTCAGGAGCCCACACACTCACAACTATAAATGAACCAAAAACAAATAAATAAACAAGTTTCAATGTTTTTTCATATTGGATGGTATCTTATTGTTTATGGCCATGTCCTTATATGATTTTATGATTATTTAAATGTCTACAGTTCTGTTTCATATGGGTGTAGTTTCTTTATTTCCCCCTCAAAGTGCACCAGATTGATGCATTTAAGTCCAACATTTCAACAAAAAAATCTTACCGGGGGAGCATGCCCCCGGACCCCCCTAGAAGATTTGCGTTCCACCTCCACTTAAAATATGTTCACATGGATAGGTTTCTAAATAGATTTGCAAAATTTTTTTAAATAGTAACCCATGTCCATATGTTTATTCTGGGGTAGTAGATTTAAAGTTTAGGGCTATCACTATGGGCAGCAAGGCTGTAAATATTGACAAATAAATCCAGGAAAATGGCACAAAAGAAAACTGGTTGTGGCCTGGCTGGGTGTATAATTCCCGACCTGACTTATTGTCCCATTCCAGCCCTTCCTGTTGACAGCAACGCTGTAGTAAAACGCCACCACGGCCAGAACACCAACGCTAACAAACCCCACACTCACCAAGGGATGGCAGAGGATTGCAACATCGATGACGACAATGTCGCCAAGCCAGGGGATGGCACAGAAGGTCGGGGGTGCAGCGATGCTCCCTGAAGGTGCAATTAGCGCTCCACTACGGGAACAATGCCAGACAGGGTTCCTCCTCTGAACCAGAACATTGTCACACTAATTAATAAGTCAGTCTCATCAGGGCGGTTTCAACACAATAACAACAATAACAGGAAGGGCACGAGAACAAGGGGAAGGGTTATTGTGTGCTAACAACTGCGTCAGACTATTCTGTTAAAGAAAGACAATATAATTTGTTTACATTGTTAAAAAGTTCCTTGGTAAATTACATCTTCAAAGATTTAAGGAGCACTTGTATGCCTTATTTGTTTTTACCTACCTAGCATTGAAAAAATACAACACTTCCAGAACCCTCACAAATATCACAAGAACATGTTTTTCTTTCAATACTTTAAAAAAAACTGTACAAAAGAATCTTTCTACATCATGCAGGAGAAAAATCTCCCAGAATGCAATTCAGCGATACTGCCGTTTTTTAAGAAGCGATATGAACAAACTATTTACGGTTTTAGATGTATGGCAACTAACTACCAAACTCAGTGGTTTCTGCACATCTTTGCAGTCACTTTGGGATTGTGTCTGCCAGGATTTCCCAGTATTCCATAAACAGTTTTGTCCCCAATGAAGGATGACATAAAAAGTAGGGTAAAGTCAAACTTGTACCTTTTCCTAACTCACTCTCCAGCTCTTATCACAGTTCCACCACCTAAAACCTTTGGGACAGAGAACATCTTGAGAGGAAAAGGCACAGCTGTGAATGAAGACGCTAACGATGGCTCTGTAGCACCTCGTTAGTGTGATTAGAGACACCTGCAGTTGGAGCCTGTGTTTGATGAGACCATAAATAACAACCAAAAAATAAGGGAAAGTTTGTGCATAAACTTGTAAATTACAATATTTAAGATATTTGAATGAATATTTTCACTTACCCAAAAATGGTCCCACTACAGAGACAAGAAAAACTAAAGTAAGCTAGCACGTGTGACGGACAAAGACTACAAAATAAACAAAAAATGCTCTCATTATATTCACATTCTGATGTGTGTTCCCAAGTGCCTATGTTCCCAAATTCAAAATTCTGACACATAAAGATACATTTGAGTAATTTTCCAGGGCCCCATGCTAACTTCCAAGTATGTGTTGCCATAAAACATGCATTATTTAGCTAACCCAGAGCTCGGGAACTTCATTTTCATGGTCTTAATGTGGAATGAATTGTTTGGGAACCAGCTTGGTCTCATTCACAGGTTGTCAAAAATGTACTTGTTTAAACCCAAACTATAATCTTTTTTTGTCTAAACCTGTGTGAAAGATTTGGGGAAAATAGGACCATAGGCAATCACCCGTCACAAGATGACATGAAGTCCACTTGAAACCACGACTTCTAAATGTATCGTGGTTTTTGTATGGATTTGAAAAATTATTATGTATATAATGCTTTACACAAAACACCCTGAAAAAGCTATTTTCTTCACACCGATATTCTTTAAAACACTGTGAAGAAAAGCTCTGCTCTGTGGCTAAGCAGCTGATCCCTGCTCTTTAGGCACACGGAGGTCTGGTTGCCTTGCTCAAGGGCAAAGTAGCTGATGACATTTGATGCTCAGCTGCAACCAAACAGTGCCAAATAAAGGATTAGTTTATTGCATCTGTGAAATGTGTTTTTTTGACACTGAAGAAACATTTTTGAAACCCCCAAAAATACAGAGTAAACCCAAGACACTTTGCAGCATTCAGACATTCACTGCAACTTTCTTCTATACTCTAAAATGCTTCAGCAGAACTCAGAGGGGTGTTGGTGCTCCTTTGGGGCAGCCTAAACCTCAAAACAGCATTAATGTTCAATGCATCCCCTCTCTGGGTGCTTTAGATGTAGATTAATATTTTAATATCTTCTGGCCATAATCACATCACAGCCCTATATTCTGGGCTGAAGCCATCATTCCTTCGGCTGGGTCTTTGTAGAATCGTAGAGTCGTCTCAGACATGTGGGATTATGAAACTGTCGAGCATGCATGGAGATATATTGTGAGCTGTGTATGTGAGATGAAAGAAACCGTCTGGGACTACACACCCTTAAAATCTGTGAGTGATGCATGCCCCCCCCCCCCCCCCCCCCCTTCTCAAGGGAAACATTTCACATTTGTATTTTCTCATGAAGAAGGTTTTGTTTTTATTGTTTGTATTTTATCAGGACGCACCTGTTTTTCACACCTGTGTGTGCATCCTCATGAGATCTGTTTAGTGTAGTTTAATTTGATGGAACTTTTCCGAACACAAGCATCTTGTTTGGACTTCATTTGCTTTATTTGATAACTTAAAGTTTTTGTTTCTACGGTTGAAATTCTTGAAAATAATTCATTAATACAATTATTCTTAAGACATTTCTTCTCACCATGATATGGAGATTGTCATGTATGCGTGTCTTCATGAGGAAATCTTTGTTTTTAAGTATATCTGAATCTATTTAAGCTCCGTGGTCATTTGGACAATTGTGGCTTATTGATTTGTGAGTTTATTCCAACTGTGATTTTCTTCTTTCGAACATTGATAATGACAAGAGCTAACGAGGAACCAATGACATCAAAAATAAGTGACATGGTTCAAAGCTTAAGATAAAATATAAATGTCCAAAATGTAAAAAAAATGTATTTATGATTTTACGGCTTGTTTTAAGATAGAAGAAGAAAATAATGAAAAGTGTTGCATTTAACCTTTTCTCTTTTCTTGTCTCATAGGTTGTCCAATTGAACAGCTTCCTCCTGGGGCCCTCTGCTGACAGACCCTACTAGTGCGGGAGCTTCATGAGTGTGTGCACTTAACCCCCTGTGTGTGGTGTGTGTGTGTGTGTGTGTGCGTGTGTGTGTGTGTGTGTGTGTGTGTGTGTGTGTGTGTGTGTGTGTGTGTGTGTGTGTGTGTGTGTGTGTGTGTGTGTGTGTGGGTGTGGGTGTGGGTGTGTGTGTGTGTGTGTGTGTGTGTGTGTGTGTGTGTGTGGCACCATGCTGTGGACAGTGATCCTAGCGCTGCTGGTGCTTCTCCTGCTGCAGACTCAGCTCTCTGTGTGCTTAAGGGGATTACGCAGCGGGGTTTCCAGCTCCTCCTCTTCCTCTTCATCTTCCTCTTCCTCGTCCTCCTCGTCCTCCTCCCCCAATGCCACCCAGCAGCGGTTGCCTGGAGCGATTATCATTGGGGTGCGGAAAGGCGGCACCAGAGCCCTGCTGGAGATGCTCAACCTGCACCAGGACGTGGAGGTGGCAAAGGCCGAGGTAGCGGACCATAACTTTCACCTCATAATTATACTAACAACAGTGGTGGGAAGTAACTGAGTACATTTACTCCAGTACAGTGCAATTTTGTTCAATCTTCTGTTACTTTAGTTAGTCTCTCAGTCAAATATTGTACTTTGCAATCCATTAGCTGCAGTTATATGTTTACATTCACCCTGTGACTATAAAATACCAATCAGTACCACCTGGATTATCTACAACATTTCAATGCTGTTTAAAGGTCACCACATTTAGAATTTACTGCGTGGTGTGTTTTTAAAAAAAAGTGCTTAGTTGTTATACACTGATATACTTGTCCAATAATAGTTTCTGTATTTGTATTATTGTAGGGCTTTCAGTACTTTGACAATATTTCTATGACGGTAGAGCAACAAATACTTACGCTAAACATGACCCTACTCCTCCTGACATTGTCACACTTTGCTAAATACTACTTTAGGGATTGATGAAGGGTAACAACTGCCTGACGGATTTGGCTGAAACTCTAACAAGTAAACACGCATAAAGAAATCAAAGACTGCTGCAAACACAAATGAACATAAGTACTGTTCTTATCCTCCTATCCCCAATAAACTTCACTGTTTCATACCTGGTACAAATAACCGTTTGCTCATGATCATATTACATTACATTTGTTACAAATAATTCATCAAGTTTAAGCTGTAAACATGTTTAGGTGAATTTCCCACTCCAGGGGAACTTTTCCCCTATTATAATCAGAGGCATACATTAAATGAGAACAAAGAAATCATATGTCTCGCAGTGTACTTACATGGTTATGAATGATGACGGCCTGTCCCGAAGAGGCTGCACACAGAGAAATCCTAATCAGGGTAGTTTGAGGTGAAGACTGCAAGTTGGAAAGTTAGCTCAAAGTAATAGATTGCTCTTGGCAAGATGGGGAAGAAATAAAAGAGCTCAGTGTCTTGGAGATGTATCATCCCTACACACTCTGAGAAGAGAAGTTTGCAACCCTACTGCAGGTGCATTTTATGGTCAGGCTTTGTTTTCATGCATGTAGCTTATTTTCATTTTCTTTATCAACACCACATCTGGTTTCCCTCTGTTAGGTGCACTACTTCAACATCGAGGAGCACTTCCGCCGAGGCCTGGCATGGTACAAAGCCCAGATGCCCTTCACTCTTCCTGGTCAGCTGACGGTGGAGAAGACCCCCGGCTACTTTGCGTCCCCTCAGGCTCCTGCACGAGTCTGGGCCTTGAACCCCGCCGTGCGCTTGTTGCTCATCGTCCGGGACCCGGCTGAGAGGCTGATCTCCGACTACACCCAGGTCCTGCACAACCGCCTGACCCGCCACAAGCCCTACCAGCCTCTCGAGGAGCTCCTGATCAACAAGGGGCACATCGACCCAGCCTACAAGGCGCTGCAGAGGAGCCTGTATCACCAGCATCTGGCCCGCTGGCTGGAGGTCTTCCCCAGGGAGCAGATCCACGTGGTGGACGGCGACGCACTCATTCAGGATCCCTTCCCCGAGCTGAGAAAGGCAGAGAGGTTTCTGGACCTGCCGCCCAGGATAAGCCCCGACAACTTTTACTACAACACCACCAAGGGCTTCTACTGCCTCCTGTCTGCGGGACACGACAAGTGCCTGGACGAGTCCAAAGGCAGGCCGCATGCGCCGCTGAGCACCCAGGCCTTTCAGAAGCTTTGTCGCTACTTCAGGAAGCCCAACAAGATGTTCTTCGAAATGATAGGAAGGTCGTTCTCCTGGTGCTGAACCAGTGGTGAAAAGCCACTGTGGAGATGAAACAGCTCCTGTACAATGCCGACACATTCAGGGACAGAAGGGGAGAAAGAACTGTGGTTTGTGTTTTTGTAGGTAGAAGAGTGGAAAGAGTCTTATTTCAATTTATTTCACAAACATTGCTTGTTGTTGATAACACTCAGGTGTAAATGTGGCCAAAGAGAGCAGATGAAAAACGTAGAGAAGTACAACTACTCGTGTGGCAAACACAAACCTTTACGACGACCAAGCTGGTGCCTCTTTGGATAAACTCACTTGACGAAGCTACGACAACTGTGCCATACGCAAGTTTGAAACTATATACGACTAACTCCTTTTGAGTGATCATTTGTGGGGTGTGCAGACTTTGAGGTGACACAAGTGGTGAAAAGATGGATGAATTTGTTGCACTATGAACTATTGCATAATAAAAAGAAGCCAATCAAGGTTCAACTTCAAACAAATAACTTTTAAATCAGATTTTTCTAACAGTTGTTACTTGTTGTGTGTAAGTATAAATGCTTAGTTGATTTATTTGCTTTTTTACAAGACAGACTTTTAGAGAAACTTTGAGTGAAAACACCTTTATTTTGCTATAGCTCTTTTGAACGTCCCCTTGAAAACTTGCTTTTTGGTTCTTATCTTACATTCAAGGCCAATGTAGTACCATTTTTTTGTTTGTGTTTTTTAAAATGTCCTTCTAATAAACGTGCTCAGTACAGTCTCCTGCCTTTTAAGAGTCTCCATGAGGGTTTATGGGTTTAAAAACATCAAACATAAAGACACAGAGTCACTGACAGGTCTCTCTGAAAGCTCCTCTCAAGTGCATGAAGATGTTCTCTGTCAGGGTCTATCTGACAGACTCCTCTCATTGAGGATCAAAGGACGCCTCCGTTCCCTTTTCATCGTGAAGTTATTCCTAAAGAATTACCTCAGGTTTCACCACCACACTGTAACAAATCACACCTGTAAGTCACCTGGGTGTCTATGTGTGGTAATTCAAAGCCAGAATGGATGACTTTAGATAATTCAGTTCATCTGGAAGGACTAGATCAAACCGACATGTCATGACATCAACGTTTAAGTTATAGGATTGAAGGACAGGAGGATTGTTTTAAGATATTTTACTTACTTTTATGTGAGACACAGTGTCCCACATTACACCAGACAGGGTGTGAGGTTAACTTAAGTTTAATGGGGCACTACTTTGAGCCTTCAGGTATAAATCAAACCAGGGCTGCAACTTATGATTATTTCCATTACTGACAAAGCAGCCACTTATTTTCTCAATTGATGGATTGTTTTGCTGATACAATGTTGGAAAATAGTGAGAAATTAGAATGTGTGAATCACATCCGAGAGCTGAAAGAGATGTTTTCAAATGTATTGTTTTCTAAGATTACGGTCCAAATGTTTTTTAATATAAAATCATCATTGGCATAGAGGACTTTTCAATTAAACCATTTATAAATCACCTTAATACTTGAGATCAGCTCTTAACCCAACATGCAGCAGGGTCTTGCCACACAATCCAAAAACCCTGGTGTTGTTTTTACTTTTTTTTTTACTTGATGATGCATGTGTTGGCCCCAAGCAAATCACAGTAATAAAACATCAGGGGTAATTTTGACTCTCATTTTAACTGCAAGGATAAACCTTTTAAATAATTAAACTAGTTTTCAAATGAAATCCTTAAACAAGCAACCAAAATAATGAAAAGATATTACAGATGATGTTGCAAAAAAACATATATTTTCTTCATTCAAACTTCAAGACTAAATCACAAGTTTTCAAAAACAAGATTGAACATGCCTTATGATGATATGATTTTTTCCCCCCAAGAAAATCACTGTTGTAGAACGCACCATTCTTCATTAGTTTCTTTCCCCAGAATATGATTTTCATAAGGGAGTTGATAACAGTTTAAATGGCAATCTGTTAAAAAAAAAAAAAAGCCAGCAAAAGAAACTAGTTGAACTAACATTTCTGGATAATTAGCCTACCTGAAACATTGTCAATCAATCAATGTTTATTTATATAGCCCAATGTCACAAATATTACATTTGTCTCAGTGGACTTCAAAGTTTGCACAGAGTATCAGTATGGCAATATGACACCCTCTGTCCTTAGACCCTCACATCGTACAAGAGAATGTGAGCTGAAGGCTGACCTCTGGCTGTCACCCTCCCTCCGCCCTCCAGAGAAAACTGTAAAGACACAGGCAGAGAGAGAGATGTAAGAATAAACAAATGATTCCCGCTCTTTGAAGATGTGAGGCGGCTGCGTCTTTCATGTGTTCCCTGCTGACGTTCGCACTCATGTGGACAATACATCTCATGTCACGTTTGATCAGAGGAATCTTCACTTTGTGTGCTGGGGCTCCTGAGTTTGCAGCAATTTCATAACCAACTTCATTTTAGATATTCTATTTTGGTGTGTTGTTTTATACACCCTGGTGTTGTTGCTGCATTTCACAAAGATCACCTGTTTTAACTTCTGATCTGCCAAGATGGCGATCACTGCTGATGCTGTGTCCGTAAAAAAGTGATGCAGCGATTATGTATGTGTAAACTATCCAGGAAGTAGGCATTACACTTTTTCCCTAAACAAATACAATGGGAATTTTCGATTGGATTATTGCGGAAAATAAGCTCTCTGGCACAAAAAAAAAGTTTCATGATACTTAGGCTACATGTTTTGTTAAACAAGATATCTTCACACAATGAGCATCAGCAGGACAACACCACTGTTTCATGACTTCACAGCACCACCCATTATACTAAAGACAGACAGCGTCAACATGATTAGGTTTAGCAGTCCACATCAGTATGAATTTTAATAACTTGGCTGACCCCCGACAAACATCTAGTCCTATATTCAGATCAAAATGTTAATTTGACCCACTTGTCAAGTTATATAATATAAATACCAACAAAACAAAAGTCCCTACCAATAGTCTCAGGTGCACTCTGTGTTTAGTGCTTAATGAAAAATGTAATCTAGCATAACACACTTTACTGAAAGAGTAAGCATGTGGCTTAACATCAGCATGTTAGCATTGTCTGTAGCAATAAGCTTAAAAAAACACTCCAATAAGCAAGACTAAATCTTCAAACCCATATATTTTTCGAAACTTTACAGAAAATTCAAACACGCAACCATAGACCATTTGCATTGGGATCACACCTGAAACAACGCCAAATCAGGCCATGGTGGCTTCAAGAAAACTACATTTCTTGTCCATTGCTCAGACCACACACATCTTATAACATTTTTATACATTTAGAAGACGTTGTGTTCCTCCAATTCAATCTTTAAAAATATGTACATTTGTGGTATGGACAAAATATTTGTAAAACAGTGACTCAGATCTGAGGTTTCCTCATATAAAGAAAAGTCAGACCATGGGATCTCAGGCGATAATGGAGTTATTGCTGCTCTTTCAAAGGTCAGTCTTGTTAGTCTGATAAGATTATCGCTGTAGGCCTATATCATGGGCTGTGAGCAACATAAGAGCCGAAAGAACATCAATTCAGTATCATAACACCTCTGACTCAGACATGAGTAAACAAAACTTCATTTAAAATAAACAATTTGTTGTTCTTGTTCCCGCCGGAGCTGCTTGCTCTATTGCTGCCCCATTACTCATCTCTTCCACATCATTTGCAGCTCAAGAGCTACAATGAGAACTGCAAGGAACATAATGAGATGAGCATTGCACTGTTGGGGTGTTGCTGGGATACAAAAGAGCAAAATGCCATTTAGACTTTTTTAAGTTTCTGTCTCTGTCAGCTTCAGAAATGCTGGTCGGCAGATTTTGCTAAGTTCGGACAGAGCCAGGCTGTTTACCAATCTTTCCAGTCTATGCAAAGCTGAGCTAAGCTAAACAGAGACCAAAGTGGCATGTGTGTCATCTAACAGCAAAAAATGTTGATTATGTTAAAAACATTTGTGTATAATATATAAGCAGTGTTTTATGAGGAAAATAGCCCCAGGTTTTCTCATTAAAGAGTAAATTGAAGGCATTTTCTCACAAGTTTCAATACTATAACTGCTTCTACTTTTGATACTTGAATATATTATATTATTTTAACATGGCATGTCTGGAGAAAGGGACATTGTTTAAGCCAGATGTGGTTTCTAAGTATAGATTTGAATGAATCTTCCATGACTGTTTGCTAGACAAATAGTGACTGTAATGTACACGTTGTTATTGAGCTGTGATGACAAAGTGAAGTATTTTAGGGTTGATCTCAGTGTCTCCACAAACAGCTGAAACAGCACAATATCTTTTTATTCTTTTTATTTGGCCTTTTGAGAGGAGTAATGTAAACAGGTCTTTAAAAAAAAAACGATTAAATAAAACTCAAACACTACCCTTTGAAAAGTTGTTTTTAAATATTTTAGAAAGATGTTCCCAAAAATTGGCAACCATACATATGGTTGCAGCAACACGAGACAAAAGGGTGTAATTATGATATTCTGAATGTCAGGGGCTCCCCCTGGTGGCCGGATGTAATCCTGCAGTACAAATTCTGAGGTTCCAGATGTTTGGATTTGCTGCCAAACTGTACTAAAGAAATCTTAATGTCCATGAATTGACTTGTCAAAAGCACGACATTGCTTCTTAATCATTTGAGGTTTTTCTTGATGGATCATTTTCTAAAGTGTTATGTTACAAAGATATTGCAGTTTTGTTATGTATGGCTGGACAGTAGGAGCACCTTGTATAGACTTTTCTTACTAAAAACGGCAAAAGATAATTTCAATTTGTTGTTTCTAAGCAAGACAACATGCAATGGGTATTTAATCAAAGATAAAATGCGTAATTTCCCTGAAAACAATCATTAAAAACTATGACCTCTACTTGAAAATGTAATGTAGTTTATAGGCGGGTGATTCTCTGAATCAGGTGCCTTTTGGGTCTTCGCATTTTTGAAAGAAATACCTTAAAATATTGCATTTTTGATCATAACATCTGGTAGACGACTACTTAAACTTTGAGAAAACTCATTTTCCCACCTCAGGCATACAATCCCAATCATTACTGAGTTTCCTTCTTACAAAAACTTATTTGGAATTCAACCCTGTCACAGACAACTTGGAGTCTGTGTGAATATGATTAAAAAAGATATCCAAGTTAATTCTTGTTGAACCTTAATCATCAGAAGTCCCTTGTTTAAAATCACCTATGTTAAGTAAATGTTTTCTTTTAAAATACTCACCATTTGACTGCAAAAGGAGATCATTAGAACTTTATCCAACATCGGCCTTCAAATGTTATCAAAAATATGCATTAAACTTAGAATTTTGTTTAGGTTTCATATTTTTGTCTGATTATCTTGTACATTGCACATAATACAACACTTCAAAGTTCATATCACTAAAATATTAATACAAACCTATTAAATAACAGGGTTGAACTCAGCATGACAGTGTTGAATATGATAACAGGGTTGAAAGGAAACACATTTTTCAATATGGTATGGATTTATTTAGTTGAGTAATTAATGATAATGCATTCAATTAAATGGAAATTCAATTGAATTACAGCTGAACTATGAAAACATTTGATACAACATCAAATATTTAAAATTACATTTAAAAAACATCAAAAACATGAATGGAATGAATCAGTCCATATGGTCAGCACACACCATTGCCCCAGCACCTCTGTGTCTTCCCATTGGATTTGCGTTGGCCTCTGTGACACAGCCACTGCCACCTTCTTGAGAAAGCTGAAATGCTGTGTATTCCAACATTCACAGTGTAACTGCTTTTGGGTAGAGCACATACAGCTGACATCACAAGATACTATCTCTCCTGGAGCGAGAGTTACCAGCTGATGGATTCGCATGGTTCCTGGGACTGCTGTTAGGTTTAATGGCATCCTCTCAATCAATCAATCAATCAATGTTTATTTATATAGCCCAATATCACAAATGTTACATTTGTCTCAGTGGACTTCACAGTTTGTACAGAACATCAGTATGACAATACGACACCCTCTGTCCTTAGACCCTCACATCGTACAAGGAAAAACTTCCAGAGAAAACCCACAGTTTAAAGGGAAAAATGGGAGAAACCTCAGGGAGAGCAACAGAGGAGGGATCCCTCTCCCAGGACGGACAGACGTGCAATAGATGCCGTGTATAAATTGAAAAGATAATACATTTGCAACATAGGTAGTCCAAATGTTTGGAAATGCATGTGTGTATAATAGGAAGATGAAGCCACGAGTATATCCATCCAGGACTTATGATCCAGGACCACAGCCACGACTCAAGATCCAGGACTCGCAATCCATGACACAGGACCGCAGGATCATCCATGACTCCGGATCCCGGCGTATATAGACACCAAAAAGAAAGAAATTTGGGGAAGCTGGGTTAATCGGAACATGAGAGTACACAGGTATAGACAGAGAGAAGGAAGAAGTAAGATGTCCCCCGACAAACTAAGTCTATATCAGCAAAACTAGGGGCTGAATCTAATCAGCCCTAACTATAAGCTTTATCAAAAAGGAAGGTCTTAAGCGCACTCTTAAAAGCGGATAAGGTGTCTGCCGTCCGAACACAAACTGGAAGCTGATTCCACAAAAGTGGAGCTTGATAAGAAAAGGCTCTGGCTCCCATTGTACTTTTAGAGACTCTAGGAACAACCAACAACCCTGCATTCTTGGAACGCAATGCCCTAGTAGGACAGTAGGGTATAATGAGTTCTTTAAGGTAAGATGGCGCCTTCCCATTAAGGACTTTGTAGGCGAGAAGAAGAATTTTAAATTCTATCCTGTGTTCTATAGGGAGCCAGTGTAAGGCAGCCAGAACAGGAGTAATGTGGTCCCTTTTCCTAACTCTGGTTAGTACACGAGCTGCAGTATTTTGAATCAGCTGAAGCGACTTGACTGACTTCTTGGTACACCCTGATAATAAGGAGTTACAATAATCCAGCCTTGAAGTAACAAATGCATGGACTAGTTTCTCTGCATCGTTTTGAGGCAAGATATGCCTGATTTTTGCAATGTTACGTAGCTGGAAGTAGGCGCTCCTTGAAATTGATTTTATGTGGGTGTTAAAGGATAAATCCTGATCAAATATAACACCAAGATTCCTTACAGTCTCACTGGAGGCCAAATTAATGCCATCCATAGTTAATATATCTTTAGATAATTTGTTTCGTAGATTCTTCGGGCCAAGTACAATAACTTCAGTTTTGGTCGTGTTTAACATCAAAAAATGTAAGGTCATCCACGTTTTTAAGTCCTTGAGGCAGTCTTGAATTTTATTTAGATGATTAATTTCATCAGGCTTGATTGATAAATATAGTTGAGTATCATCCGCATAACAATGAAAGTTTATAGAATGATTCCTTATAATATTGCCTAACGGAAGCATATGTAGGGTGAACAAAATAGGTCCAAGCACTGAGCCCTGTGGCACTCCATGGCTAACTTTGGTTTGCATGGAAGATTCATCATTGAAACGTACAAACTGAGAGCGTTCAGATAGATAGGACCTAAACCAGCCTAAAGCAGTTCCCTGTATGCCAACTAAGTGCTCTAGTCTTTGCAATAGGATATCATGGTCGATAGTATCAAATGCAGCACTAAGATCGAGCAAGACAAGAATAGAGACAAGTCCCTTGTCAGAGGCTATTAGAATGTCATTTGTGACTTTAACCAGAGCTGTCTCTGTGCTATGTTGTGTTCTAAAGCCAGACTGAAAATCTTCAAATAAATCATAGTTTTTTAAGTAATCACACAGCTGTTTTGCGACTGCTTTCTCAAGAATTTTTGAGAGGAACGGAAGATTAGAAATAGATCTATAGTTGGCTAAAACCTCTGGATCGAGGTTGTGCTTTTTAAGAAGCGGTTTTATCACTGCTACTTTGAATGATTGTGGAACATAGCCTGATAATAAAGACATATTCATAATATTTAATAAAGAAGTGCTAATTAATGGAAAAACTTCTTTTAACAGCTTAGTTGGAATCGGGTCTAAGATACACGTTGATGGTTTAGAAGAGAGAATCATTTAATTTAATTGTTCAAGGTTTATGGCTGAAAAGCATTCTAGTTTACTATCTAGTGTAATATTAGAACTTACGTTTCCGGGAGCTGTTGATAACACTATACTGGTCAAAGGCAAGAGGTCATTGATTTTGTTTCTAAGAGTAACAATTTTATCGTTAAAAAAGCACATAAAATCATTACTACTGAGTGCTATGGGAATAGAAGGCTCAGTCGAGCTGTGGCTCTCTGTCAGCCTGGCTACAGTGCTGAAAAGAAATCTTGCATTATTCTTATTCTCATCTATTAATGAAGAGTAGTATGCTGCTCTCGCTTTACGCAGTGCTTTCTTATATTCATTGAAAGTAATATGCCAAATTAAACGAGATTCTTCAAGTTTAGTGGAACGCCATATCCTTTCAAGTTGTCTCGACTTTTGCTTTATTTTGCGGGTTTCGGCATTATGCCATGGAGCTAATCTATGTTGTTTTATTTTCTTCTTTTTCAAAGGAGCAACAGAGTCTAATTTTATTCGCAGCGCATCTGTAGTACTATCAACAACATGATCAATTTGGGGTGGTGTACATTTTGTATACGTTTCCTCCCCTACATGCAGACATGCTATCGAGTTAAGTATTGGTGGAATCTCTTCCTTAAATTTGGCTATAGCACTAACAGATAGGTTTCTGCTGCAGGAGCTTTTGGCTAATGCTTTGTAGTCTAGTAACAGTACTTCAAAAGTTACTAAGAAATGGTCGGATAAAGCAGGATTATGCGGTTCGCCTAATAGTTGCTCAATTTCAATACCATAAGTCAGAACAAGGTCAAGAGTGTGATTATAGCAGTGGGTTGGTTTATTTACACTCTGACAGAAACCAACAGAATCTAATATAGAGTTAAATGCAAGAGTAAGGCTATTTTTATCATCGTCAACATGAATATTAAAGTCACCTACGATAATTACTTTATCTGTTTTAAGTACCAAAGCTGATAAAAACTCAGAGAATTCTGATAAGAATTCTGAATAAGGACCTGGTGCACGGTACACTGTAACAAATAAGATTGGCTGCAAAGTTTTCCAGGTCGGAAAAGACTGAAAATGAGGCTTTCAAAGGAGGTATAATTTAATTTTTGTTTAGTATTGATAAGTAAACTTGAGTCAAAGATTGCTGCAAGTCCACCTCCTCGGCCCGTGCCTCGGGCAATATGTGCCTGCTCAACTGTTTCACTGTTGACAAAGAACAACTTAATCGATTTATTGGTCTCCAAAAGGGCATTGAAGAGCTCTGACCATGGCTTATTAGCATGTCAGCAGTCCTCTTCAAGGCTGCGCCAACACCATCTGGTGCTCCCTTACCATGGCTGGCCTCAAAGAAATTCCATGTCCCTGCATTAAGGCCTCTTTTCCTCATCAACTTCAACTGACTAAGCTTTTCTGCCAGAAAGCTAAGATTCTCGTGCAGGTTGCACATGCACGTGTCACTGTCAGAAAGGGACGGGTGCACAACCCAGAAGGGACGTTGGTTGCAAAATGCAGGGTATGAGATCCTTACCGTTGTTCCCGGCTAGACGTTTTCTGTGGAGGTTTCTTCTTGCCCCACATGGATTAAGGACATCATAAAATTGTAACATTTTGCAAAACTATTGTTTACTATAATTAATTCATACAACAGTTGAAATGTTGAGCTTGACAATATCAATCTGACAATAAAAAAATGAAATATAGGTACGAAAAGATACTGACACTTGCCTTTCTTTGCCGCCTTTTCCTCAGTAGACATCTTCTCCCTCAATGCAGATGTCACATGGACTAATCCATTATTATAATGGGGTGAAATGTATGGCGTAACAGGGTTGAAACAAACTGGGGGACGTGTGTCAATAGTGCAATTTCACTTAAAGTACACACGCATATGATTATATTAGCATCAAAATGTTGGTATAATTGGAAATTGTTATGTTTAATATTCAATGAACACGAGGACATGCAAAAATGTGCGTTGTCTACTACAAAGACAACTAATTATTATAAAACAAAATATATATATTTAGTTTTACATTGTGATGCATAACACCCTGTTCCTATCATTTAAAATCTTTGAAGAGAATCACCCAGGCACTGATATAGTACAATCTATGTTCTCCAAATATAATGGTACATACAAAAAATAAATAGTGGTGAAATACATTTGATGGATGGCTCTACAGTGAGGCTCAATCACCTGATCACAGCAACCGCAGAACTCTTCATTTCAAGCTTTATACGTTGGCTGAAGGGCTACCAACACAAAACACTGTATAAGTTATTTTTCAATCATTGTTTGTTTTGATGAAAAAAACGTAATACATCACTATCCGTACAAAAAATATTTCGGTAATTCCAAAGTGGAAAAAGCATCATCTCAAATTGAGCTTTAACCCAACATGCCTTCGGAAAACATCTTTAAAATGTGTATTATAGTAAATATTGTAACTTCCCAAAAAAATAACCACAAAACAAGATTCTTATATAAAAAACGTTTTTAACAATTTCTTTTTTCAGTATAAAACATTACAGAGTTCCAGGCCAATCAAACAAATTCACGGTCAACATTTGAAATAAAAATGAACTCCCCAGTCAAACGTTCTACAATAACATACAAAGGTTTTTTTGCCATTAAGGGGTTTTCTGTATTTTTTTTTAATCTAGTTACGGGGAAATATTACAACACAAATCCTAACAATCACTCTTTGTTGGCTAAAATATTAATAACAAAAAAGAAAAATGTGAACTCCTGGTCCCATCAAAGCCCAAGCCCCGAATTTTCTGGTCAACATGGCATTTATGCTGTCTTCTGCTGGCCCTTCTTCCCAATGAGGGATTTGTGGATGTGGGGAATGACACCTGAAAACAAAACCAGAAAACATTGATTAGATAAATCATTCATTAAAAATATCATCCAGAAAAATGTCAACTGCAGTAGAACAGATTTAGCAGAGCGTACGGACATCAAGAAACAAACAATATGGATAAAAACGTGAAAAAACAAGGAAAAAAATAATCTGAAATAATGTCAAACTGTAATCTCACCTCCTCCAGCAATTGTTGCCTTGATGAGGGAGTCCAACTCCTCATCACCACGGATGGCCAACTGCAAGTGACGGGGTGTGATACGCTTCACCTTTAAGTCCTTGGAGGCATTGCCTGCCAACTCTAGTACCTAAGAACAAAAAGTAAAGATATTAATACAAACATCACCCTTGCACACAGAAACACTGTGTGATGGTTAACCACTAACATGCACAAAATAAATAAATGGGGAAAGCTTACTTCAGCGGTGAGGTACTCAAGGATAGCTGCACTGTACACAGCTGCTGTGGCTCCTACACGACCGTGGCTGGTTGTGCGAGTCTTTAAGTGCCTGTGGATACGACCCACTGGGAACTGGCAGGAAATAAACATGAAGCAATGAATCGAGATGAACAAAGAAGAAAGAATGTGCCAAAGACCAACATATAAAGATTGAAAATTACCTGTAATCCAGCCCTCTGGGATCGAGACACTGCCTTAGCCTTGGCTTTGCCACTGTCCTTTCCTGCCTTGCCACCAGCCTGTATGGGTCATTTCAGGATTTAATGAATAAAACATGTAACAAGAAATCAGACAAGAAAAGCTAGCTAAGACACAGCTGTGTTGGGATGTGATGTTTAGATTTCTTGAAATGGGTTCTGCATTAAAAAGAATGTACAGCCCTGTTTTAAAGTTAGTAGGCAGGGGAATGTGCAAAACTAAACATTCGCCCATGAAGTGTTTCAATTACAAAAGCGCCTCAACAGGTAACGTTACAGATGGCCGGTGAAACTGTTATTGTTTTCCCGCCAATCACACAAAACACAACAAATGCGTTAACGGCTCACCGGAAATAACAACATGCGTGAAAGCATGAAATAACCCGAAAAAAGGTGGGAAATTTGATTTAAAAAGACAGTTAGACACAGAACACAGAGGCTGCCCGTGATCCCGCGACAAACACAAAACAAACGCGCAGCTTTAGGTCGGTCTGCGGAATTAGTTTTCATTCAGAATTTCCATCAGTTAGTACATTTGCCTCCTTAAGTCCGACCGTCAGATAAAAAAAACACAATGACGATGTTACGCCTTCCTAATAGTTAAGAGGCTTATTTATAAAGGCTTGTGGTCAACTGCTGATGGCTAACCAACCGTTAAGCTAATGAAATAGCCTAAGTTAGCTTGCTAATGGATGCTAATCCATCGTTCAGAGGATAAACAGGGTGAAAAACACTCCTACGAATAAGTTTAACTGTTACACTTCTAATAACCCCCCCCGCTTTTGCGAAACAGCAACTATCCGATTATCAGCAAATATAGTATTACATTTTAGGGGGGGGAAACAACAAAACTTGGACTTCTCGAGCAGCCGTAAATGCTAACATGTTAGCTGACAGTTAGCTCTTTATGAAGCTTTTTTAACCACACATCTTCTGGTCAAATTTTCTCAGTTCAAATACAAAGCAGCACTTCATACTGTGGCACATTAATTACAGTACAACTTTAACGACGTCCTGTGTAAAGCATGTATCAGTAACCGAAGCGCACATACCATTTTTCCGTGTCGTTATTTGATTGCAGAACTGAGAAGATAGCAAACAATTTCGGCTCCCGAAAGCAAAGAAACAATAAACCCTTTCCCAAATCTTTTGCATGCGACCCCTCGTGGGAGTTTAGACAACCAATGATAATGTGTGTTGTTACTTCGAATCTCTTCCCCGACCAATTGCAGAAGCGCTTGTAAAACCTTACCCATCCCCCACCGTAAAATCATCGTGCCTGCCTTTGCACACGGAACCAACAAGTAGGCGGGACAGTGTGTGTTGTGTCCTACCACTGCCATCCATCCCAAAATGAACAACATACATAACTAGGAATTTATTATTGAACTGAAATATAAAGACAATGACAACTTATTCAAAATACATAGTTGTGTGCTGACTGTGTTGAAAAACGGGTTGTGCCAACAGTACATTCACAAAAGGATTAATTCTCCATCAAAAATGTTCGTTAGTCATGAATGCAAAAACGTTAGGGCCTGCTAGTATGTACTGTAAATACAACATGTAGTTGAATGTCACCCACAAGGCGGTTACGTTTTAATGACAGACAGGGAAACTGGCGAACGAAACACAGCCCTTGTGTCTGAATGTTGTGTTTGACAGCAGCAGCAGCCAATCAGAGGCCAACAAAACCATCTGTCCGGTTTCCTCAGTGAGCTCTGCAAGCGAGGGGGTGGGGGTCAAAGATACGCAGAGAAACGGGCTGCTGGTGGCGAAGATGGCGGATGGGGACAGTGGCAGTGAGCGCGGTGGTGGTGGTGGTGGCAGCAGTAGCGGCGGCGGCGGTGGCGGTGGCGGTGGCGGAGGCGGAGGAGGTGGAGGATTTCAGCATTACCAGCGGGAAACAGAGACCCAGGAGCTGGCCTCGAAGCGGCTGGACATTCAGAACAAACGCTTCTACCTGGATGTAAAGCAGAACGCCAAAGGCCGGTTCATCAAAATCGCCGAGGTTGGCGCAGGGGGCTCTAAAAGTCGGCTGACCCTCTCTATGTCAGTTGCGGCAGAGTTCCGCGACTACCTGGGGGATTTCATAGAGCACTACGCCCAGCTTGGGCCTAGCACCCCGGAGCAGATCGCTCAATCATCCGGCGGGGATGACACCGGGCCTAGACGGGCCTTGAAAAGCGAGTTCCTGGTGCGTGAGAACCGTAAATACTACCTCGACCTCAAGGAGAACCAGCGGGGTCGGTTTCTCCGGATCCGACAGACCGTTAACCGAGGCCCCGGTTTCGGAGTTGGAGCGGGTGGCAACCCCGGTGCTGGCCTCCAGTCCGGACAAACCATCGCACTCCCGGCCCAAGGCTTAATAGAGTTCCGCGATGCCTTGGCCAAGTTGATAGACGACTACGGGGGAGATGAGGAGGAGCTGTCCGGCGGCGGAGGGGCCGGGGGCTACAGCGAGCTTCCAGAGGGCACCTCGATCATGGTGGACTCCAAGCGCTTCTTCTTTGACGTGGGGTCCAACAAGTACGGAGTTTTCTTGCGGGTGAGCGAAGTGAAGCCCAGTTACAGAAACTCTATAACCATCCCCTTCAAGGCGTGGAGCAAGTTCGGGGGAGCATTCAGCCGCTACGCCGAGGAAATGAAAGAGATCCAGGAGCAGCACCGGGATAAGATGTACGAGAGGACACCTGGAGAGGAATCGGAGGGCGACGACGTGGAAGACGATTGATTGGTGGCTATATTGTGATGAAGCTGACAACATGATGCAAAGCCTGGCGATAAACAAGAGAGAGCAACGACTATTCTTTGCATGACGAATCGAAAAATGCTACAACAACGGAGTAAAACAAAAAACATATATATATATATTTGACTGAGAAATTACTGTCTATATAAGAGAATCATGTCCTAAAGTTTAGATGGATGTTATAGCTAAATGAGTGGGGACTGCAGTAGTCAGCTCCTGTATGAGATCCCCCATTGATATAACATTTTTAGATATATATCTATATATAAATATATATTAACTTTGTATTTGATAACCTCACTTGTAGCCCAGCAAATTTAAGTTTGAGATACACCTATAGGTTACCAGACCCACCTCCAATGGTGAGAGCTCACCTGGGGCTGAACTGTAGTCTGTGTTATGATAATAAGGAAGTGTGACATACTCATACCAGCAGGAGCAGAGTGGGAATGAGACAGAGCGCCTGCATCACTCACCATGGTTGTGTGTGCGTTTTTTCGTCTAAAGTGACCTGTAACAAATGGCTTGCCCAGACAGACCCACAACACCCAGAGCCACGGTCTCAGCTATAGAGGGAATCCTCTGCATCTCAGGACATCCACTAAGCCCAGCGAGGTCCCATAAGGTGATCTGTTACAAGCACATTTATCATTTGGATTCTCTGGACAGTCCATTTGACTCCAAACGACCTCCTGCCCCCCCCCTCTCCCTCCTGGGCATCCCTCCGGTGCTAACCTCCTGCTCCGATAGCTGATACATGGGCCTCCTCACGCGTGGCTCGTTTTGTCTCAGGACTGGCTAGTCCAATCTGTATTCCTGAGTATATTAGCATTTCCTGTGCCTGTGCATCATCCTTAAGAGGTTCTGTCTGCAGATCTGGTGAGCCAGGTGCTGCAGTCGAGACGTCTGTGGCAACTGATGATGTTTCATATGATGCAGGCCCACGTTTCACCCCTGTGATCTTTTCATCATAGGGGGCACGGTGAGCTCGGGCCTTTAGCACCCGTCACAATTTTTCCAGTTAAATCTTAATGTGCCGGGCTTGAGCTATTATTTAAGGTGCGCCATTTGGATTCTTTATTCTTGAACTCAGACCATTATTGAAGCAATATTCAGTCTGATTGTAAGAAAGAAATTAGGTCTTCTTGGAAAACAAAGCTGTTAACTTAACTTAAAATATATACTGGAAGAGATTTACTTACTTAATGATCAAGTATAGATTTAATTATTTTTCAAAAGAGATATATTAAAAGATGTCTTGGAATTATGAGACATTTATTAGATAATGCTGCCTAAAGTGGCTTATTTAAAACACTAAACTTGGATGCAACTGTCCAGGGTGATATTTCATACCTGCTTTTTTCCTAACATTTATTTTATTCCTGAGAAGAAATTAAGAAGAATACAAACACATTGATAACAGTATGTTATAGCAATTTCTAGAAGCAACTTCACTGAAGTAGTTTCTCAGCAAACACTCAGCACTCCAGTTCACTTTACAAAGCATCAAGTTGTCCCCTCGTTTCAATCCACTCGTTTTAACCATGTTTTGTCCCAAATTGGCTTTCCATAAGTCGCCATATGACGCAAACAAAAACTTGCAATCATTGACATTTGTCTTTAGTGCTCCTTTTTAAAAATATGATTATTTCTGCATGCATGCTCTTATGCGGAGCTGCCTTGTGTTCTTTAATTTAGCATATTCTGATTACTGTATGATGGTGTTTATCCATTTTTGAGAGCGGTTTAAAGTTTTATTTCTTGCAATGGAAACATTTTAAGTTTACTTCTCAGCCTGATAAAAAAAAAAAGCAACAAAGTCTCTGCGCTTTGGGGAATGTTACTTTCATTGTCCCACTTCCTTTTGTGTGTAAATCTCTCATTGAATTGTATTTGACCCACTTTAACACAGCAGAGAAATGCCATATGAAAAAAGTTAACACATGGGAGCAATAGTTTTTTTTCTTCTTTTCTATAAATATACTATATATAATATTACACATGAGATTGAACTACATCCTTCTTCCTGTACTGTGTTACGTGAAACGGCAGCTGTTTCAGTCATGTGTGTTCTGCTGTAATATTCTACCGAGTTCCTTTCAACGAGAAATAAAAAAGGTTTTTGCTCAGGAGAGGTGTGGTGTTTTTCTCCTCCCCACCTCGGGGTGGAGGTCACTTTCTTTACAGGATCTCTGCAACAAATGTGTTTTTGCAATTAATGTTGTCCATAAAAAGGTGAAAAATACGTATCCATGCTTGCGTATAATATGAGGCCTCTTTAACAGGGGATAATCAAAACATTTGCTTCAACATAATTACTATTTCCACATTATTTCATAAGCAACTGACTAATTGTAAAATGCACCAGGCTTTCATTCCCTGAAACAAACTGGTGGATGAGGTGAAAGTACCAGTACAAAAATGTGAAAGTACTCCATAACAAGTAAAAGCATTCAATAACCTTAATCTAAATCACAGAAATATATCTTTTTTTTTTTTTTAATGTGCTTAAACTATCAAAATTAATAATTATTTTCTGCATTAAACCCCTCCATGACTAGTGTATTATATATTACATAATCGTGCAAATGATACGTTTGCATTTTAGAATATTAAATGTTTCACTATGGTACGTGCTGAAGGTGTAGCTAGTTTTAAACATGTAATATTCACTGCTAACAAATATTCGATATCCAGATAATTAATGGTAGAAGACTTTAATGACCACACAGCCAAACTGGTGGAATTCGTGTTCAGTGCAGATTATTACAGCTTGTTCCATACAATTCAACATACAGTAAACCGACAATAAAAAGTTTGCCCTGTGCGGTGTGCACAGGGCAAATACATACATCATTACATACAGTATATACATAAAGTTCAAGGTGTGATTGGTTGTGATTGTTCATCGGGGTTATTTAGAGTCCATTTAGTGTCCGTATTGCAAAGGGGAAGAAGCTGTTTTTGAAGCGGGCGGTTTTGGTCCTATCAAGTTCATGCTTTGAGAAAGATTAAATACTTTTACGTCCTTTCGTCTCCAACTAAATCAAGCTATCTGACAAGTTTAAACAGACTAATGTTTTTGTGGTGTAGTTAAATGTAGTTAAGTAGAAGTTTATTGTATCACAAGATTGAAATACCTACCAGAAGATCCTGCTATAAAATGCGAAACATACTTTGTAGTTTCATTACTTCTTAACTTTAAACGGCCCTTGAGTAAATGTACTTAGGCACTTCCCGTGACTGAAAAGTATCATCGCCGAAGCAGTTTGATAAAATAAAACTATGCTTGCAGTACAAGCTTTTTCAAGAGTTGAGAAAAAAGAACTGTACTAACTAAGATTTTGAATGCACAATTACTGTTTTTACTTAAGTTGAAGATGTCAATACTTCTTCCACCACATATGTAAAATCTTATACAGTCTTGAGTGTCACAACTCCTGCCGCATCCGTTAACCAGGAGGTTCAGGAAGCAGGACAGCTAGAGGCCAGTGTATCCTTTGAGGTTTATTGGAAACCTAAATATAACCCTCTGCTGTGTAGGGGCCTACATGGTGCAGGTCAACAGGGCAACGTGTGGAAGGCCAGACAGGGAGGTGTCAGTGTGCCGTTTTATTTTTGAGGAACTGGAATGAACCTAGTCCGTCAACCGCTTCTGAGGGAGGATGATTCACAGAAAAAAAAGCTGACTACAACTTAAAGCAAGGTTTCGCATAGATTTCAGTTAAAAAACATAGACACATCACCTTTGTAAGGATTTGCCCTACCACTAGAAACTAGTGAGCCATTTTAGCTGTCGCATAACAAAACCTTTTCTGTGTAAATGACCTATTGTATACACATTAATCATTTTTAGCTTTTTATTTAGTAAAGAATATCTTAATATTGCCCTTACTTATTATGCATTGTATACTTTGCCTACTTCTGCACACATGTGCAGACTGTATATACAAGTAAATAAGTAAGTACACCTTACTGGTTATTCAAAACACTATTTATTCTGTATCTTCTAAACATTACTCTGAATGTAAGTGTTTTTTGACATTCAGCTGAGATACATTTAGTCATATCAGTTCATGTACTCTGTAAAATGAAAATATAGTTCATTCTTATCTAATTTGACTTTTTAAAGTCAGAAATGGTGCATGGACTGCATTTATATAGCACTTTATAGTTGTAGCACCACTCAAGTGCTTTATGCTTCAACATAAGCCAGAATTGACCAGTTCACATACACATTCAGACAGCTGGGGAAGAGGCTACCGTACAAGGAGCTATTGCTCATCTGGAGCGATAAACATTTACACGCACACTCACACTGTGATTCAGGATTCAGAACCTTGCCCAGGGATTCTGGATCCTGGGCCCTGTGGAACTCTGTGAACCCTGTGGCTGTGGATCAAACCAACGACTTGCCGCCTGCTGGACGACTGCTCAACCTCCTGTTGTGGAGTACAGATGTATAAGAGTTTATCAAAGGCAAATCATTCTTCAAAAATAATTATTAAAGATGACATTATATTCCAAAAAAAAAAGTCAAACTGTCCTTCAATACTATTTGACTCCAAATTAAAGGTGGGGTAGTTTTAGAAACCGGCTCAAGATACACTTTTTGTTATGTTCCATGGAATGCTCTTAACATCCCGATAGCAATGAATATCTTAAGTGCTTTGACAAAAAATCCATGCAAAAATGTCATCTGTGGAAGCCGTAATACTGTAAAAAGCACGACCAATCATTTTAGCCGGCCCGGCTAAAATAACTGGATGACCTACCTGCCTGTCAGCCTTCCATCTGTGCACAAACTTATCTCGTGCTCTCATTGGTCATGTGCATTGAAGATGCTTTTTGAGAGTCTGTCCCCTTCAACAATTCAAAACTTAAACTATTTGGGGAATTAGGGGAGAACAAGTCAAAGCAGCATGTTTTTTCATGTCCTTTTTTTAGCTATAGCTGTGTGTTAGCAATGTTTCGGCCACATCTGCATAATTCTTAGCCGTGTTTCAGGCTACTCGATGGATATAAATCCTATCTTTTAGTTTAGATTTGGAACTATGTCCAATTGTGAACTGATTTAATTACACATATACAAGTCAAAGTCGTTCCTCAGTAAAGAACTTGAGTAATGGTACTTAGTTACTTTCCTCAACTGGGTGATGCTTATGGAGCAGAGCTGGGAAAAAATATGGAGTTGTGCTCACTCAGAGAATACTGATGTTGCATTATCACGAAAACAATCTCGGAATCCATCAGCTATTGGTCGATAACTATTAACCTCTGAGGACAAGTGTTGTTGGCTCCAATGTAGCCAGCAGATATCCAGGCAATGACTTCCTCTTAAGTGATCCGCTCAATTTTGAAATTAGCAATATAAAACTAAACAATGTAATTGGGATACAATATCTAAGAACGGATTGTTACACAAAGACACAGTTTATGAGCTAATTTAAGTCATTGTCAGACGATAGTCAATCAAGATTACAAGTCAGTTAATGGTCTCTGTTGCATTAGCTCTCCACAAGGACTGCTTACCTGCATTCCACCATAGCTCGAATAAAAGTCTATGCTGACTATTGCCACTCAATATCACAGAGGGATTGCTAAACTGTGATTTTCTAGTTGGATGCGTGCGTGCTCCAATGACGACGATGTCATTGCTACAAATATAATTGTGAGTTCCTTAAGAAGCGAGGCAAGAATACCTCCCAGCCTCGGGAAAAACGAAGAATGGAACAGGCTAGCAAGTGTGCAGGTGTGCATCATATGAGAGGACCCGCCTTACATTTTCCGCAAATACATTTTGGTAAATTGGTCCGTGCGCAAAGCATTGTGGGGATTTTAACATGTGCAGCCTCGAAATTTCCCGCAACTAAGTACGCCGGCCTCGGTAGAATTCCAAGTATCCTGGATATTGGAGCAGTCTTTCGTCGGGACTCGATGATGTAGCATCCTTGAAATAGTGGATCTGGAGCAGCTTTCCTCGACATTGAGAAACACCCAGTGTCATCAACAGACCTCATAACGCACTGATGTTGTAAAACTTTCACAACATCAGTGCGTTATGAGGTCTGTTGATGACACCAAATCTTCCTCCCTTCTGCGTTAGAGGGGACTATTACACATGGCCCTGGTGTCCTGATGGCCACGCTAAGCTGCCCATCCGTCATTCTGAGCACTCCTCGCCTGCTCAGAATGACGGAGATCAAATCCTGAGCCTTCATACCTCTAGTATGAAGGCTCAGGATTTGATCTCGATGGGTGGTGGGGTATCAAATAAACCCAATAACAGACAATCAGCTAAATGCATCCATGCTTCCCATCAGTAATTCATGACCATGGAAAGTTGTTTTCGAGTGTGGTAAATAGAGAAAGAAACACATTGTCTTCAGTTTGAACCCATTTTCCAACACAAGTTCCAACTACTTTATGTTTGCCACTGCAAGAATACATTGATTGTAGCAATTTACAGTAAATCACATCCTCATCATATGAAAAGTTACAAGAGTATTGCTCATATGCTAAAGTCCCTAAAAGTTGAACAAATTAGTACACCTGCATTGATCAGAAAGTATTGTACAAATCAGTAGACATCTTAGTACACTGGTGGTGAAAAAAAAAGCAAATGACAACTGATTTGAGGAAGTGGGAAAGTGGCTGAGAGAGGGGACAGAAACCAAGGACATAACTACGAATGATTCACTGCTTACCTAGCAAGGGAGCTACAAGAAACACCAAATGCTGATTTTGCATTAATCTTCTGAGAACATTTGATTAGATGCACCAGACATAGTCAGTCATCTGTGTGTTCTGATGCTTGACCAAAACAGAATGATCACCATAATATAGTATTTATCAGACTTTCATAAGTAAAAGGACCATCAATGTTGTGCATGGGTAAAGTTTCAACTAAATAAAGGGAAATACTCAGCAGGAAGTCAAGTAATTTCAAATATTCACTTAAACCAAACAGCAGCATACAAATGTCTCTGATGTGTTTTCTGTCTTGCCTGAAAAAATCCACAAGCAGAGGATTTAAGAAACCCAAAAAGGGAGGCAGAAAAAGGTATTGTGGTAAAGAGAAATGAAAGTAGGACAAATAAGACATGAGTTGATGGAGAAGGTATAGGTGGAGGAAGAGGATGGAGAGGAAAGTGTGAGGGAACAATCTGGACCAGAGCAGCCGGGGATTCCGCGTCTTCCGTGCAAATATCCCCTTGTTCTTTATTGTTCTTGTGGTGAATGAGGGAGATTCTGCGCTATTTTTAGCCGTGTTGCTATGTGTGAGGAATGCTCGCTGCACACTCAGGCAAACTACATTTTCTAGGTGCAGGACACAGCGTCATCCAATTCTCATGCATGAGTGTGGGAAATGATCAGCTCGATTCCACATAACTGCTCAGAGATGCAGCCCATTGCGGGATACACAATCACATCTCTATTGCCTCTCTGGCCCTGTATCTCTTCTCCCTCAATCTGAATGTTCGGAAGACGAAACAGCCTCTGTGAGAGCATTATTTGGACTAAAATGAAATCTATTTTAAATAAATCAGGTAAATATTGTATTAATAAAATAAGAACTGCTGATACAATAATTCATGAACCATTTTCCATTGCCCAAATATTTAATCAGCATTTCGCTAATGTATGTTCAACACTACTATCTGACTCCTATTTGACGACTGGTATTTCTAATAGTAACTCATACTGCAACAGTTCTTTTTCTGTCAAGAAGTTTCTATCACACAAAGTTCATAATGCTATCACAGAATTAAAAGTGGATGGCAGTGCAGGACTCGATGGTATAGAAAACAGGTTCATAAAATTGGCGTCCCATATTCTCATATACCCACTTGCTGATTTGTTCAACCTGTCTTTGTCCACCTGTGAGTTGCCAACTATTTGGAAATGTGCACGCATCATTCCACTGCATAAAGGTGGTGATTTACTTGATACAAATAATTATAGACCAATCTCTATAATCTGTTCTATTTCCAAACTTTTGGAGAAAATAATTTATAATCAACTGTCACATTATCTCAATACTTATAATATTTTATCTCCGGTTCAATCTGGTTTCAGGCCTAATCACTCCACAACAACTGCCCTATTTACATTTACGAATGACTGACAAAAGCCTTTGATTTCGTTGATCGATATCTGCTCTTGGATAAACTTCACGGCATTGGCCTTTCTAATAATACAGTGTTATGGTTTAACTCGTACCTTCACATTAGAAAGCAATGTGTGGTTGTTAATGGAAAACAGTCTGACCTGTTGATCCAACAAAAGGGTGTACCCCAGGGATCAACTCTGGGCCCACTTCTGTTCTCTATTTACATAAATGATTGATCTTCTTGTCTCATGATGCTGATGACACTGTCATATATACATCCAAATCTGATTTTTCACAAATACAGATCTCTCTTCAATCGGATTTTAATATCTTACAGGACTGGCTATCACACAATAAACTACTGCTTAACAAAACACAATCTTATACCATGGTCTTTGGTACCAGGCAGAAGCTCAAATCCAAACCTAATGTAGTAATAACATGTAAGGATGGCACTTCTCTGCATAAAGTTGATAGCTTTAAATATCTTGGTGTATGGCTAGACTCTGAACTTTCATTTAAACTACATATAAAGCATGTAATACAAACAGTCAATTACAGAATCTGTGTTTTACGCTCAGTGTCCGAAAGAGAATTGCTTCTCAACTTATTCTTCCGATTATGGACTATTGTGATGTTGTCTACCAAAATGCACATAAATCAGATCTTGCTCCACTCAACATAGCCTACAACAGACTATGCAGATTTATTCTTGGTTGTCCTTTTCGTACACATCACTGCACAATGTATAACCAACTTAAATGGCCTTCTTTAAATGTAAGAATACACACGCATTGGCTTCAGCTGATATTTAAATGCATTTATCTTTACTTTCCCCCTTATTTAAAGCAGTATTTTGTACCCTACTCGCCAAATCATCAAGTTAGACATTCTGTTCAGATTTATTTCTCTGTCCCTTCTGCAAAAAAATTGATTGGCAGAAGAGCGTTCATTTTCAAAGCCCCAACAGACTGGAATACTTTACCTGCTGCTATTAGATCTCTTGCATCATTGGGTATGTTTAAACATGCATTATCATCTCACTGGTCTGTACTTGTTGTTAATGAAACTGATATTGATGAAACTGATTTCCTCGACTGTCTCAAATTGTAATGATTGTATGCATTGCTTGAATTGTACTTAACAGACTGTATGTGGTTTGTCTTGTGTGTCATGTTTTGCATTTTGTCTTTTTGTTTATGTACAGTATGTCTGTAAGTTGTTGCTATTGTCGGGACCCCCTTGAAAACGAGATGGTGTATCTCAAGGGGTTTATCCCAATGAATAAAAAATTCTATATTTATTATAATCCAAGTTGGAAGATAATTTAGCTGTTTATCATGATAACTAATTGGGTGATTTAAAAAATCAAACTTACTGATGCTGGTATCTCTAATGTTACCTAGCCATACTTTAAATTGTGACCTCGATAAGAAAGAATACAATAAAATGAATGTCAGCACAAATGGCTTTGGCTTCCACTGAGGAGTTATAGCATTTAAACAAAAAAAATAAACACCTTATAGGTTTGAGAAACAAACACACGTACATACATTTAAGCCAATTTAACCATTACATTTCTGACAACACCCTTTCTACTGCAAAATACAAGGGCCCACAATACACACATTCAAATGAACTCTCCCAAATCGTTCAGCATCCCATTTACATTTATTATGGCTATTTATCATTGCGTAAATAAAAAAATAAAATAATGTATTGCATCCATTTAGTAATGCATTGCAAAACCTCCTCTTTTTTGCAATCATACAATTCTCTATAAAATATCAGCCAGAATGGCAATACCACACAAATGCCACATGCCCGCAGCAGAGCTCAAGTGACCGTGGAGCTAACACAACCTGTTCATCTGACCTGCAGTGAGAGTGGCCCCTGAAGGCAAGGACTCCGATGGGGGCCCGTGCATGAAGGCACGTGGGAGCATGTAGAGCCATCTTATTTTCAAGGAATGGAAATGCACTCTCGAGGGTAATTTATTGCATGTTCTTGCAGGGTATTGGCAGAGGTGGGAGAAGTACTCAGATCGTGCTCTTGAGTGAAAGTAGAAGTACCAGAGGGTAGAAATACTCTGTTACAAGTAAAAGTCCTGCATTTAAAATGTTAGTCAAAAGTATTAGCATCAAAATATACTTAAAGTACCAACAGTAAAAGTACTCATTATGCAGATTGGCCCATTTCAGAATTATACTATATATTATGTTTTCTTTATAATTATTGATCATTAAAGTTTTATCAAAGCTGGTAAAGGTGCAGCTAGTTTTAATTACTTTTTATACTGCAGGGTAGCTTGTGAATTTACTCCAGGTGTAACTAAATTCTGATTTAAGGGTTGATTATAGGGTTAGTAGAGTAAATAAAGGTATTAAATAATTGTAGTGGAGTCAAAGTAAAAATTAGCAAAAACATTGAAATACTTAAGTAAAGCACAAGTATCTCAGAATTGTACTTAAGTATAGTACTTGAGTAAATGAACTTAGTTACTTAACAGTGAGTCATTGAAACAAATACTCATAATAGTTATTGCAGAGCTGCTTTACTTCATTATTTTTAGCTAAAGCTGGGCCCTTAAAATTGGCAAATGAGTGTGACCTCTGACTAGTCTGATATACCATATATCATAATTTATTTTTACAATGTTATCAGCAACGACATTTCGACTGGATAGGACTAAACTGCTGTGCAATCACACACCTGTGCACACCTTGTTTGTTTTTTTATCTTGCAGAACCCTCCTCCCTATAACATATTTTATGTTAAATTCACTTGTCAATCTCCCTCCTCCACACAGGGGTGCAACATCAAGGTGACTCACAAAGCCTGTATGGGAGCCATTCAAATCAGGTGGGACATTTTTATAAGATAGAAAGCCGTAGCTGTCTACCTTTTGACAAAAATGGAAAAACCATCAACCTACTTTAGAGATTAAAACATATGCATTAAAATAAAAAATGCACAGAAATGGTATAGCCATACCTCACTGGGTATTAAAGCCTGGAACAAATCTAGCATTGGCCTTGGTTCTCTAAAAGTATTCAATTGCTGTTGTTATTTATATTTACTTTCGATGCATTGAGACACTATTTACCTGTATCGTCCATTATCAGCAGGCTTAAGTCAAGACACCTGACAGAACGAGGTAATTTGTTATTGTGGTCAAGGCTCGGTACGATTTAGGCAACTTGTTATGTTTTAGAGGAGACATCATTACCATGTCAGGCTTAGGGAAGGTTATTTGTGTAGGCCAACAAGTAATCTTTTTCAGGGGCCTCATTTATAAAGCCTTGCGTAGGATTCACGTGGGAAGGTTGCTTACGTAGGACAAAGCAAACTAGAGAATGCAATTCCTGAAGAAATTGCTATTGGGAATACTTTATGCTGAAAAGCTGACGCTAAACTGCTATGATGAAATGTAATGTGCAAGAAAAAAGTGAAGAATTTAGATTAAAATGATACATCAACACTGGGTGCTTGAATGTGTGATGAGAGAAGAAAAGAAAGTAAAAAGGCTTGGAAAAGCAGCAGAATATTTGAACTGCAAACCTTTGAACTAACTTGATGGCGAGTGATCTGTCGCCATGGCAACGGTATTTGATGACACCCCATAATACGCTTAGATGTGTTGATGGCTGCATCGTTACCAAACCTGTGAAGTTTTGGGCCGTTTGGAGAATTTTCACTGAAGTTATGAGAAAACTGTTTTTCATGGCGAGTATTGTGTTGCCATGGCAACGGCATTTGAAGAAATCTCAAAACTGTCCCGTAGATGTCTTCACGGCTGGACTGTTAGCACACACGAAGTTTGAGCACTTTTTGACCATTTTCATAGGAGTTGTAGCAATATCGTGTTTTATTGCAAGAGATGGCAACAGCTTTTGAGGAAAACTCACTATTGGCACATATGTTGAGGGCCGGACCATTAACCATTATCTGAAGTCTGGTGCTGTTTTGACCAGTGGCATAGGAGATACGACAACATCTTGTTTTTTGGCGAGGGATTCCATGGAAACGGCATATGGTGAGATCTCGGATTTGACGTAGAGCTGTTGAGCTACCGATGATATACAGGTGAAGATTGGGGGACGATCGGACCATGTCCATTGGAGGTACAGCGACATCGTGTTTTATGGCAAGGGATGCGTTGCCATGGTAACACCACATTATGTAACATCAGATTTGACGTAGAGCTGTTCAGGGCCACAGTGTTAACCATCATGTGATGTTTGGTGGCGTTCTGAGCATGTCAGTTGGAGTTATGACATCATCACACAGGTCAGGCTGAATTTACAATGTGCCTTAACCCTCTGAGACCCACGGGGCTGTATACGATCCCAAATATCACGTTGTGTTCAAAGCGTCATAACTTCTCAGCTGTTGGAGTTATGACATCATCACACAGGTCAGGCTGAATTTACAATGTGCCTTAATCCTCTGAGACCCACTGGGCCGTATACGATCCCAAATATCACATTGTGTTCAAAGCGTCATAACTTAGTTGGAACACATGCCGTGTTTTTCCTCTTAAACTACAGAAACGGCAATAAACAACTATATTACGTTTTTCATTGATTACTTATTTCGGTGAAACGGATGTGCGAAAAGTTTTAAAAGATGCGAATAGTCTCACCTTGATTCTGGCGCATTGCTTATCGTTTTGTATGTTTTATAGGTCTATTCCATGGATGTATAATAAGAACTGGATACAGCGTGGGATTACTCGATTACGCCGATTTTCTTGTTGCCCCAGCTGGTCAACACCGCTTTTAGCAGAAACAAAGGCTACATTAATGTATTAAATCGATGTTAATCCATGCGTGTGGATGTGGAATTAACGGACGTGACGTTGTGCGATTGAGTTACCAGGCAACAGCTTCGGTTCATGTTAATTTACAAACTCTTCAACTACAACCGTAGTTATATTTAAAAACATGTTAGAAGGCCTCACAAAATACTTTAATGCAAATTAAAATGTAAATGTGAAGGAATGTGTGTATAACAAAATACATCGGTCATAAACGAAACCGGAAACAGACGTAGGCAAGATCCTCAGCTCGATGATTGGATGGTAATGCATACTGGGATTTGGTGTTTATGTGATGTGAAATATGTAGGACAAACTGTGACTTTTTTTACATGGAAATTATTTTTTAAGATCGACAAACATCATATGTGTAATTCGTGGCACAGTTCAAACGGGATCGAAAGATAATCTTTCTCTCCCCATTGACTTCAATAGATAATTTTTCCGAAATAAGGTCCCATGGAGGTCCCCCGGAAAGGGAGGGACTTCGCCTCTCTATACATAAACGTTGCGTAAGCTCAAAAGATGGCGTACGCCAGTTCAGTTTCAGTTTTGAGCGCAAACCACCTTGACTGAGCACAGTGAAGAGTCTGCTGTATGTGAGTGCATGCTGCTGTGTGTGCGTCATGATCACATACATCTGAGCTTTTGTTTGCGCACACATTCAAGGTGTGATGCAACTAAGGAAAAGTTGGCTTGATCCCAACAACAAAGGAGGGGCTGTCAGGTTGCTATTGTTATTATCTTCCATGTCAAAAGAGCAGCAGTGGGCAGGGTAATGAAGAAGAATAGCCGCTTTCACACCAAGTACTTTGCCGTACTTAGTGCCGGCACAGTTTTACGGGGCGTGGTTTGCAATTCGCCCAGCCAATAGAAATTGGTACTTTTTTGGTACTTTTTTGGTACCACCTCTCTAGCAGGCACTAAAAATGGGGGTAAAAGTTCCCGGCACTAAGTACTCTTTTACCTCATTCACACCAACGGTGTTTCAGGGCCGGTTCGGAGCTGGAGCTTGAAAAGCACCAGGTTTTCCTGTTCACACCACAGCGGAGCAGCCTATTAGCTCCGGAATCCGGTTCGTTTCAAGCACCAAAAAATTGTCCGGCTAGAGCAAAAGCACCGCATACGTCAGGCTTACGTCGAGGCGGGGGCAGGGGCAGGGGCAGATCAACTGCTGAACAACAACAAAAAGCCTGCGTTTTATCCAGTTTGTACACAACGATGGAGAAACTTAACAAGCAGCAGTGGTCCACTGAAGAGACCAGCTACCTACTGGGAATCTGGTCTTCCGAAGAGGTACAGAGGAAGCTGGAGCACAATCGGCCATTGTTGTTGTTGTGTGAGCTGTGAGGGGTTTCCGCGCGGTTTGGCTTTATGAAGCAGGCACGCAAACGGTTACGTCATGACGCAAACGATGACGCAATGACGCAGCACCAGTCGGACTCTGGGCTGTGTGAAAAGAGCCAGAGCTAAACCGAAGAACCGGTTCTGAACCTGAAAAGCTCTAGCACAGAGCTTGAACCGGAGTTGCGTTGGTGTGAATGAGGCCACAGGTCTTTTACTTTACATGTGGATTTAAACATAGATCACAACTATGTGGTGACACCTTGTGGTAGGAGTGTACATCTATCTAATCAACACATCCCCCTTTCTTTTAGGTAATATAAACAAATAGTGCAACATCAATTTTAACCAAACATTTTGATTTCTCTACCATGCCATAACAAAAAGATATCTGGTTTAAATTGACTCAGGATGCTAACTAGCACAAACTTGGAAATTGTCTAAACATTTTACACCATTTTACATCCATTAAACTCTCTTACAGATTCAGTCTATCAGATTTTCTGATTTCCCTTATAGATCTTCTGACCACATGTTCACTTGGAGTGTTAGTATCACAGTCTGTCTGTGCTGAAGGTGTGGACTCAGCCTCATTGATGGATTCACTGAGCTGTTGACCAGCCTCTTTTGTTTTCATAAGACTGCGATGATTGCGTCTGAAGACTTGTCCTTCCTCTGTCCTCACAGTGAAGGATCGCGGTGCTACTTCCTAAAGAACAGTGGCTTTTGTTCTCCATCCATCAGGACCCTCAATCCTGACTGTGTCATTACTTGATAGTAATGGAAGCTGCTTAGCTGTTTTGTCATAGCATGTTCTCTGCTTCATATTTTGTTGTTGTAGTTGGTGTTGCAGATTTGGTTGTCTCTTTTGCTTTGAATAGCTTGGCAGTGTGGTGCGTAACTTACGATTCATCAGAAGTTCAGCTGGTGACAGACCACACTCCAGAGGTGAGGCTCTGGAGCTGAGTAAAGCGATGTATGGGTCTGAGCCACTCTCATCAGCTTTCTTTAGAAGTTGCTTCAGAATGTGAATTCCCTTTTCAGCTTTCCCATTTGACTGTGGATAATGAGGACTTGAGGTCACATGCTTGAAGTCGTACTGTCCTGCAAATTCTTGCCACTCTCTGCTGTTGAAACACGGTCCGTTGTCACTCACTACTGTGTTATGACACATGTTGATGATGAGTTTGACAGTAGTGCCATTTCAGGAAAGTTTGAGTAATAGTCAATGACCACTAAATAGTCTTTACCTTTGAGATGAAACAAATCCATTCCAACTTTATGCCATGGTGCTGTTGGCACATCATCAGTCACCATCATGGGCCCTTTAGTTTGTTTGTTTCTGTGTGTCTGGCATTTGTCACGGGTACCAATCAGTCTCTCAATGTCTTTATTTATTCCAGGCCAGAAAACAGTCTCTCGCCCGTCTTTTGCATTTTTCACCCAGATGACCTTCATGTATTCTTTGTAGTACTTCCTGTCTCAATGTGCGTGGAATGACAATCCTGTGTTGTTTATGTAAAAGTCCATCAACGACATTCAGTTCACCTCTGATGTGGTAGAAGAGAACCTACAGGCCATCCATTTTGCATATTTGCAATGACACACTGCAGCTCTGAGTCTTTTGCTGTTTCTTCAGCTATCTGTCTGGACTTTGTGTCTGATACAGGAAGAGCAGCAGACACCATGTTCACATGACTTCTCACATCCTCTTCAGTTGTACTCACATTATCCACTGTACAGTAGGTGCTCGTGAGAGAGCCTCAGCAAGTATCAGGTGCTTTCCGGGTGTGTAGATCAGCTCAAAGTCATATCTCTGCATCTTCATCATGAGACGCTGTATCCTTGGTGACATTTCACTTAAATTATTTTTAATGATGGATACAAGTGGACGATGATCTGTCTCTACTGTCAATGAAGGTAGGCCATAAACGTAGCTGTGGAACTTCTCCAAGCCATAAACCAGTCCTAGACATTATTTTTCTATTTGAGCATATCTGCACTCAGTCTGTGTCATTGACCTGGATGCATAGGCCAATGGTTTCCAATGCTCTCCTTCAACTTGCAGGAGCACTGCGCCTATTCCATCCTTTGAAGCATCTGTTGAAACTATGATCTTCTTTGTTGGGTCAAAGAATGTCAATACAGGTGCAGTTGTCAGTGTCTGTCTGAGTGTTTTCCACTCTTGGCCATGTTTGACTGTCCATTTAAACTCATTTTCTTTGTGCAGGAGCTCACAGATGCAAGATGTCTTTGCAGATAGGTTAGGAATACATTTACCTATGAAGTTGACCATCCCCATAATGCGAAGTACACCTGTCTTGTCTGTGGGCCTTGGCATATCCTGTATGGCTTTGATCTTTTCTTGGTCAGGTTGTACACCTTGTGCAGAGAGCTTGTCTCCGTTCATAATCATTTCAGCCGGAGGGAGGGGAAGCGGCGCTGCGCAACAGCAGAGTGGCGAGTGAGAGCTGTCATCTTCCCTTTACAAGCTTCAAAAATGTATTTATCGTGTGATTTTGGAAATAAAAGTTTCATATTCTAAACGTTATTTATTTAAAATCAAACAAAACACCCGAACCCCGAAAAACTATTTTTTTTACGCAAATCCACATTTATTTTGAAATGAGCCGTTGCGACTTCCGACTGATTTCGATAGAGCGGGTCACAAATAGACTCCTAAGTTATTATTTCATATGTATTTCGTATTTCATTCGTATGTAAGTAAAGGGAGGGAAGAGTCAATTATATTGAGTAATATATTTTATATTGGGTAATTTATTTCTCAAACCTATGTTTTATGGAAGAGAAAATGTATTTCTGATAAACTAATATTTTATCAAACGATAAATGGTGAATTCATATAACATTTACAATAATTGAGAAGGGGTTATATCCACAGGGACAAGCTCACCTTTAACTTACAATAACCTTTCTCTGCTATGAACTGATGAGTATTATGATTCTTGCATGTTAAATGACTAACACAAACCTTCAAAATGATAATGTGTATGTGTCAGGAAGGCTCCCAAAGCAATCTGAGGGGCCTATCCTATATTTTGTAATTAAATGATAATGTGCTAATCCATTACTTTCAGTTGTCATCTCTCAGAAAACATCCCTATCAGGTGTTGTGCCAATAACATTACATTATATTACATTACATTGCATTTAGCTGACGCTTTTATCCAAAGCGACTTACAATAAGTGCATTCGACCAAGAAGATACAAACTTGACGAAAACAGAATCATATACTGTAACTACATCAGGTTTCATAGAGCCAAAACATTTCAAGTGCTACTCAACTGGCTTTAGATAAGCCAGTCCTTTATTAGTATATAAGTGCTTTGTTAGCAATTCTTTGTTTGTAATTCTATCGCTCGAAGTGGAGTCGAAAGAGATGAGTTTTCAGTCTGCGCCTGAAGATGTGTAGGCTTTCTGCTCTTCTGATGTCAATGGGGAGCTCATTCCACAATTTTGGAGCCAGGATAGCAAACCCACGTGTTTTTGCTGATGGGAACTTGGGTCCCCCTCGCAGTGCGGGTGCAGCGAGCCGTTTGGCTGATGCAGAGCGGAGTGCACGTGCTGGGTGGGGTGTATGGTTTAACCCTGTCCTGGATGTAGGAAGGGCCAGATCCATTCACAGCATGGTACGCAAGTACCAGTGTCTTGAAGTGGATTCTAGCAGTTACTGGAAGCCAGTGAAGGGAGCGGAGGAGCGGTGTGGGAGAATTTAGGAAGGTTGAAGACCAGACGAGCCGCTGCATTCTGGATGAGCTGCATAGGTCGGATGGCACATGCAGGTAGACCAGCCAGGAGGGAGTTGCAGTAGTCAAGGCGTGAGATGACGAGAGCCTGGACCAGAAGTTGCGTCGCTTTCTGGGTCAGGAGGGGACGTATCCTTCTGATGTTGTAAAGAGTGTATCTGCAGCAGCGGGTTGTAGCAGCGATGTTTGCGGTGAATTACACAACAGTAATTGGTTTAAATTGTGTACAATGCTTTTGTGTTTTTCCCCTTCGATTCTGAGAAACAAATAGTTTTATCGGGAGTTAGGATGGCCGAAGACACTACACTACCCTCAGCTATCGTTTGGGATGACACGAGTCCGCTTTGCTTGACAAACCCCGAGATTAGTCCTCAAGCTCTGTGATTGGTTGACCTCCGACTTTTTTCCATAATGAAAAAGAGTTTCGTAAAAGATAAAATCATACTTTATTCAGCCAGTGCTTGCTTTACTCTTTGAAAGTCTTCACATAAATGCATTGTAATAAATGGTTCGGCTGCATTAAATATTACACATCCGGCTTAGTTCTTTATTTATCTATTGAGATTGGGCTTCAGAATAGACTGGAAACTTTTACCGTTCTGTTTTAATTTCACAATAAAGTTAATAGTAATATTTAGTTTGGTATTATTATTTTTTAACTAGACCTTCATGTTAAGACCATCTTTTCTGTGTTGCTGTGGGTTTTTTCCATCGCTTTTGTGTTACAAATATCAAAACAATATATATGTAGATAACAAAATATATCCGTCGTAAACTAAACCGGAAACAGCAGTATAATGTATTGTGTTAACACTGTAAACTTGACAGTTTTTAACCTGCACCACCTAGTGGTTAAAGCACGTTATTACACGTTTAGAGTAATTGCAATGCAGGTAGATTGTGTTGTTTTCAATGACTGTTTCTAAAGGCCTTTTTCTTAATGTCTTTCATTTTTGTAAAGCACTTTGAATTGTTTTGTGTTGAAAGGTGCTATATAAATAAACTTGCCTTGCCTAAGGTCTGCTGCATGTTTTGTTGAATGTGTTATATTTGATGAAAACATCAACATTAATCAAAATCTATAAAGTAACTAAAATAAACGTAGTGGAGTAAAAAAAATAGGTTAATCTCTGAATTGTGGTGGAGTTTTTGCCATCCATGGAGGATATTTACTCCCAGCGGCTCAGGAAGAAAGCCCTCCTGATTACAAAAGACCCCCACCACCCCAGCCACAAACTGTTCTGTCTGCTGCCGTCTGGCAGGTGGTACTGCAGCAATAGGACTAAAACACCAGACTCAGGGACAGTTTCATCTCACAGGCCATAAGACTAACACCTGCACTTTTGAAACAACATCCATAACATTCATCTGGCTGCAATTTAGAAATTATTTATCTAATATATCATATTTCAATCACTTGAATATAGACTCTTATTGCATTTCACTTTTTTACTATTTTTCTTTTTGTATTTACTTGCACAATTTTTTCAGTTTTATTGTGTTGCACTGTTGGAGGAGCCTGTGACCTAAGATTTTCATCGTCATAACTACACTGTAGCTATGTATGTATGACTAATAAAAGCCTTGAACCTTGAGTAGAATTACAAACAATAAATTGCATATTTTATGCTGCTGTAACAAAAACATTTCCCAACTTGGGATCGATAAAGTATATCTTATCTTATATTAAGATGGTCGATGGCTACTGCTATTTGCAAAATGTGCCTCTGAACCTTGACAAGTGCATGTTTCAGGCTTATCATTTAACAACAGGAGGGGTCACAGATATATGACCAGCTATTAAATAAAACTCTTCTGACCTGAGCTGTCATGTGGGTACATGATTGCTGCCCATTATGGACACAAGCAATTTTCACCCATTTATAGATGATATTTTTAAATGTGATAACACCACTGTGTTTCCCATCCCCTAAACCTCCAGGGTTGTACACAGTTTAATACTTGCAACTTCTAATTATGGGAAATATGAAAGTGTTTTTTAAAACTACAATTACCAGTAGAGACCTGCCATAGAACATGTTGCGAAACACACAAATAGCCAGAATGTGTAGTTCTGGGGGGGGGCAGTTGTGGTGCGTCACAACTGCACGCCAAAGGACCTGACCAAGCGTCGCTCTTTGACGACTGAGACTGTGTTGGCCAATGCAACAGTTTGAGTAAACAATGCACATGTTTCGTCAAGTTTGTGAGTGTTTCCTAAATGCTGCCCAGATTTGTCTTCATTGTCTTTTATTTTTTGAATAATTTCAGAAACTGCAGCGCGTTTCTACTATTGGGAAATGTTCCGGGCCGTTGTAGTGTACAAACACCTGTCAGGTACAAACACCTGCCGGCCACCGTACATATATAAATGGAAACATGTTCTGGTTTCTAGAGGATAACATTTAAAGTTGTCCATCAGTTGTTAAGGTGAACTGGAGTAAATTTGGACTGGCTGTGGTGCCGGCCAAATGAATGTAATATAATATATCACAAGCCACTGCTCCAAAATGTATATTCTTGTAATAAAGAGCTATTAATGGCAGCATGACACTTAAATCTGCTGAGCAGCAATTCTGTCAATGAGCGAGGATAGGGTTCTACTTAAAAAATATAACTTGCCCTAATAAGGCATTTCTTCATATGATATTAAGAAAGAACAGATCACACTTGCATTGGGTTTTATTTGCACTTGATAGGGGTGTTTTTGTCCAGTTTGAGATTATGTGACATGTGCAAATGACAAGAAAAAATTAGAGTTACATGCATGCACAACAAAGATAACCAATGCAAACAAATGAGCTGTGCATTTGCACACACAACATTAACTTTGGAGGACTTCCAGTGCTCATGTCACATACCGTATTGCTCATTTTTCTTTTGTTAAGAGATTTCCATTTAGGGAGTTATCCGGTTTGATATAACTGCAATACGGGTGATGCAACAGGTGTAGGTTGAATGTGAAGCTCTGGCATTTCCGGCAGCTTTCAAAACGGACTAACATTAAAGCAATCGTAATATAATCTGTTGAGGTGAAGCAATGATGTCCCACTAAATGTGTGATTTATTAAAAACAGGGAGGATATATGATTGTAAAAACATAAAAGCTTGTACTGTGGATTTGTATTGCTGTTTGGCATAAATAGGACACTTAACCCTCTGCAGACAGATCACCAACATATTTTCATTGGCATCATTTCACTGTACACCCTTTTAATAAAAATAGAGCTATAGGCTACTCTTGTTTATGGGAGAGATTAGGAGTCAAATAAAGAAAAGTTATTGTTTTGTTAGCAGGAAGGACTGCATGGTGCTGATAAAGTGTGAGGGAACCCCCACCTAATTAGAAAAAGAAAAAAAAAGTATCTGCATTGGTCTGTTGTCCAAACATGTTTATACAATTCCTGCCTATTCCTGCAGTATGTGTTTTATCTGCAGAATGTGATTGGTTGCTACACAACACCGCAGTCTTTAGAAACAAGTGTGAAGTGGTCTTTATGTGTGACTTAATTGTATACAAGTCAACATTTCATTTTTTTCAGTGCATGCAAACAGTCTTGGGGCTTTAACAATCTCTTGAGATGATAGATACAACGGGCCTGTTCTTACTCACTCTGGGCTTCAACCACACAAATGTGTCTTAGACGTGACCTTAAAAGTATATATTCTCCTGTCTGCTACTTGTGTTCTTCTGGGTCTTTGCTCCGAGAACTTAAATCACATACATAAGCTTCCAGTAATATTTGCAGGTGCAGTTCAGGATGAAGCAAGCTATCTGTTTTTTATATATATCCTTCAGCGTGTCTGTGGGAGAGCCTGCTCTTGTTTGCATATTGATAATTGAACTGTTATCCATTTGGCTTGTGCCCTAAGAAAACAACAGCTGCACACAGAAAACGGTAAGTAATGGGAGAAAAGCAAAGTATTGAAGTGACATTCTGACCTGAGGTCCAGAGGACAGTTTGTTTAGTTGTGCCTGTTTAAGAGCAGGACTTCGGCTCAACTCTACCCCTGGTTGAGAGTGTTCAGAAACGGCTGTATTTCTTAATAAAAATTAAACCTTTTAAAGAGAAACAATGTAAAACAACATGTCTGCAAAACATACTGTCATGGCACGCATATGGCAGTGATAACACCCACCCAGATCATCATTGTTACCCATCCCCCAAACATCAGCGATATTACACAGAGCCCAACGGATAATAAAGGGGCTCTATTCTTTACATGCACAAAAAACATTTAACACACTACAGGAAAGGGAAGACCCCCAAAAAGCCTAATAGGGCCCCTGTAATGACTGACTAAAATTTATTTCAGGAAAGAAGATACAACAAAGACGGCTGAATGGTTTGATTCTTCTGTGACAGACTTTAATCTAACGTTTCTCCATAAATGTAACTGTTATTCAAGTACTGTACATATTTGAGGTACTTCCTTCAAAGACATCTCTTTTATTTAACTGTTGTCGCAGCACTTTTATTTATCAAATGTGTTTAAGGAAACTAACCATTCAGCTGTCTTTGTTGTATTTTATCTATTAGGTGGGTGTTTCCTCACACTTTATCAGCACCATGCAGTTCCTTCCTGCTAACAAAACAATAACTTTTCTTTATTTGAATCCTAATCTCTCCCATAAACAAGAGTAGCCTATAGCTCTATTTACTTTACAATGTATCGTTTTTTTTTTTTTTTATATCTTTTCAATCCAGTGAATCTCCAAATGTGAAGATTTGTAAAAATGTCCTACCTCTTAAGCTAAACAAAACTCTTCAAAAAGTCTCTTGGATCAGCTGGAAAATGCATCATCACAAAGCTGAAAAAAGGAGGGAATTTCTGAGCTTGATCCGTGGTTTTCATAGCAACGAAGCTCAAGATGCATAGCAGTAGATTCATTTACCCGACAGGATATAAAGGAGTTGAAATTAGCATAACCTTAAACATCTTCAGCCTCAAAATGCTACATTAATTCAGCATTATTATTAACCCTAAAACTCATATTAAAAGATTGAATATTAAATATTCTACTGGACAATTCTTTGTTTTGATACTTTAGGGACAATTTTTGCACTATTAAAGGTTTAAAATTAAAGGATATTACTTGTAGTCTAGTATTAAAGTGTGGTATTAGTTATTTTATAAAAGTAAAAGCACTGAGTCAGCGTTGGAGAATGGTCTGGAGAATGCACCATCATCATTGTTCCATGGGAATAAAAACATTATAGATTGGTTTTTTTCTGCAAATCCAGTCATTACCATGTTGGGCGGTGCCAAGCGAAGGATGCAGCGACAGTGTCTTTAACTCGAAAGAGTTTAAGGAGAGGAGAGTGCCAAGAAACAGGCCACCAACTTATGACTTATCCCCACAATCCATGTCTGAATGGTATATATAGTAATATAATAAATAAATATCTGAATTGTATACAATATGATTCATTCCATGACACCAGGACACCATTGAAGATATACAACTGTTTATTAAAATAAGTGTTCACATTTACAAGTTACACTAGTATAAATATTACATAGAAAAAAATAAATAATTATAAAGCTTTTCCTTTCCAAAACCAGCAGGACAAGACATGCAACCAACATTAATTATTGTTACTTTGGATGGATTACACAGTTGCAGGTGTTATCTAAATACTGGTAAAGCATGAAGCTGCTTCAACTAAAAGCTAACCAGTCTTTTCAGGGAAGTTAGGTTGAAGCTTGAGTTGTCCAAAATAACATTTGGCGAAGAAAAAGATCATCAATAGCCTTCATATAGGTAAAGTAATCGATTCCTTCTTTGCATTTAAATACCAACAATAAAAACATTATTATATAATATATTATTATAATGAATCCTAAGGATTTCACACATAAAGACCAGTTTACTAGTTATGTGGAGAACAATATAGTCTTTGAAAACAGATTGAGTAGTGCGAGAAAATATAGCTTTTGGCTGGGAGACTTTAAACTTTTTAACAGAATGTTAAAACTGGGGCTTCATGTTTAAAAAGTTAAACAGACTGTACTAGTTGGATAGCTTCATCAAAAGTATAGTGTTAAGTTTAAGATACATAGTCACCAAGGAAGGATACATTTGAAGTAAATCCACTCTCTAGTTGTTGGCGAGAAACCCATCTAACCCAGCAGGAAAGTCTGCTGTTTTGTTGTCGAAGGTTTAGTTGGTTTCTGCAGAATGAACAATATGAAAAAGCAGGGTCAGAGTCATTCAAATCAGGTTAAAGGTAGATGCAATATGGATTCACTTTGGTTTGAATCATGAAAAACATACCTTCATCTGTGAGCTCATCTGTGAGCTCAGCGCATGCCTGACTGTCTTCACTGAGGCAGAAAACAGCGGTTTCTTTGTCATCTTCCAATTTACTGAGGTAATGGCCATTGACGACGGACCGCAGGCCGTAATGTTCGCTGATGTGAAGGTCAACCTTCTCAAACCAATAAGGTTCATGGGTTTCAGAAACATCTGCAATCTTCTCCAACTGTGAACACAAAAAATACAATGTCTATGCTACAATTCCCCACCAGTGTAAAATTCTGCAAATATAAATGTATCAAGATGTTGCTATTGTTAGAGGTTTTTATTTACCTGCAGCTTTTTTTCTTTCACCTTCGGGGAATAGTCAGCGCCATCTCTCAGGAAACTAAAAGCAATCTGATTTTTCGTTCCTTTTACACGTTTCCATATTTTCACTGAAGGTGCTAAACACAAAAGAGGAACAACATATTAGCTTTGAGTCATTATATGAATTATAAAGATGATATTAAATGTATCCGCTCTCTGCTGTGGGTATTCAGTTATTTGGAAATACAGGTGTGTTCAATAAAATGTATACCGTCTTCTTTAAATTCGACCACACATAGCTCCGGTCCAGCATTAGAATCCATTTTGACCGCCACAAAGTGTCCTTCTTTTATCTTCAGAAAAGCCTTATGGACCATGGTGCCTCTTCAGTCGTATACTTTCTGGTTTAGCTAAAATAAGATAAGACTTTATTCATTCAGAAGGAAATTATTGTGCCAGACACAAAAGATGCAATAAACAAAATAATAATACTTGTAGCTCTCTTCACGACACAGACACAGGTCGGTTCTAACTTCGTTACGTCATTTACAATACTAATAGTAAAAATAGCAAATGTAACAAAAAACTACAAGAAACAAAGATAGACAAATAATGAAGCTTGTAGAGTCCTCAGTCATGCATTAACGTGTATTACAGAACTGCCATAACACCACGCACTGTTGAAGCCTGTGTATTGCAGTGAGGAGGAATGCTAAGGTGCATGTGAGAAATAATGCAAAAGTAACTTACCGTCGCTGATAAAGTGTTGGGAAGCATGGAGAGTAAATGTTTAGAGACCGTGTTGTTAACAGAGCAGAAGGCGCGTGCAGAAGGAGCGAGCGAGCTGCCAATAAATAGTCTCACTGACGCGAGGCGCGCGCGCACAACGCAAGGGGCTGGGCCGACTCATGGAATGAAACCCGACGAATTAAATGCCTCACATGTGTTTAATTGCATTCTTTTTTTATATAATTACAAAATCGGAAGTTGTGAAATCCGCACGTACGCATCTGAATAATAGTTTCCATGAAGATGCATAAAGATGTCTAGTTTATTTTTTATCACTAAATCACTCATGGTTTTATCCTTGGATTGACATGAAAAACGAACAGAAGATAGACAGAATAATGGCTGACAGGATTATGCTTTCCTTTTCTTACTGTGTCGGCTACGTTCTGAAGGCATGTAAAGGCACAAATTAACCCAGCTCATTTATGCAAAGATACAACATCACTCCTTTAAGTTAAAAAATAATTATGTAAACTTATGTTTGGTATTGACATGCATTCCATCTCATGATGTTCTAACAAAAAATATTTGCAGTTGGAAATAAGTGTATTGTAACATAGTATACCACTAGACCTGGATACCTTATTTTAGCTTCAAAAGTTGAACATTGCTCAACTTTTGAATCCTGAGATGCATGGAAATCTCCGCTTTGCTTCCTACAATGCAGTTCGACGAAAAGTGAGGCAAAATTACGTCACCCCATTCAAAGGGAGTGGGCAGAAGCGTTGGAAGATTTTTTGGAGACAAGGTGGAACTGATCTGGTACACTTCCAAATCCATCCTGAGTACTACATTAAATTTAATCTAATAAATAAATAATTTTTAATCTAATTGAATTGAATTGAGTTTAGTATGCTGAATACTTTTATGTATTTCTGTTCAATGGCACACACAGACAGGATGTAATGTGTGTGTGTGTGGCATCCTCCTGCAGCTAATGGAACTGATTCAGTAGCACTGATGGCAAGCTGCTGTAAATAGAGTGACCAGGTGCCAACAAGCCATAAGTGGGAAAGAGAGTAGAAATGTGTGGGACTGTGGGAAATGGAAATGCAATGTTATTTCGATATAATGTCCATGTCACCCTAAAAGGTAGCTTTTATAAATAACAATAACAGGTTGCACACACAGCGGGTAAATTGAAATTGATTGAATAAATGGATTTATGTCTGTGAACAATATAACAAAAAACAACTGACCTACTGTCAGAAAAAAGGACCGGGGCTAGCTTACTGCCACAGTCTGCTGACCATAGGCCTACTGCAGTGGTTCCCAACTTTTTTTTTACCAAGGCACCCCTGAAAATATTTCTCGACCCCAAGGCACCCCAACTTTTTGTAGATTTAAAAACCACTTCAGAGCTTAAACTAAAAACCATAAATACACCATAAATTGGGTTTCAAATGTGTATTTAATTGAATAGAACATTTTATAAAACAAATAATGTATTCACACATAATAACAAGAACCAGACTAAAAATGTCAACACCATTTCTATGATGAATTCAATATTATAAAAAGGCCTACTAAGTAGGCTCTTTTGTTTTGGCTGAAAATAGTAGGCCTACCTGTGTAAAAACACGAATACATATCAATACAGTTATTATTTTACATTTGGATTTCCTGACTGTGGTCATGTGACTCATCAACCACATCCCAAATATGAAACATTCTGCATTTTGCTATCCAGATAATACTGATTGACAAAATCATAAATCATACATTTATAAGAAAGGCACACAAATTAACATCCAAACATAAACATTTCTCAGACCGTTACACGGTGCTAGTGCGACACTTGTGCCTGCTTTTGTGAGCAGAGTCTCTTGATGCGTGGGGGGATAGTGGACAGCGCAACGCGGAGGTCCTGCTCCACTGACATTCGGGTCCGGGTCTTGTTTTTGACATATGCGAGTGAGGAAAACGCCAGCTCGCACAAGTAGGAGGTTGGAAACTGTAAAAGCACCTTGATGGCACTCTCTGAGAGGGATGGATACTCGTGTCCCACAAGCAGCCAAAAATATATCCAGACGTAGTTCCCCGTGCTTCAGTTTCAGGGAGCGGTCCATAGATAGCTCTGCGAGTTCATCCTGAGCTCTGCTGTTTAAACTTGTGGCTGACATTAATGTTATTTTAGACTTCTTTTGCACTGCTGTTCCATCATGTTCTGTCATCCCTGCCTGTGTTGTTGAGGGCTGGGGTGCTTCTTTATTTATTGTCACTACGTAACGATCCATCTTGAAATTATTTGGCGCGAGGATAAAAAGCTGCTCTGCACACCGTAAACAATGAACCGCGGTGAATTTAGTTTTAGGTTGGATATTCGACGGACATTCGAGGACCCGCCAGCAGCGTCAGTTTCCCGGACCCGCCGGCAGCGTCAGTTTAACGGGGAGATCTTCTCCGCGAAACGAGGCTTTCACTTAGGGACCATCAACAAATGACATTTACAATTACACAAGAAAAATGTTCTTTTTAATAAATCGACAGCTTCTCGATCGTGTGAATGTGAAGCAAATTCACCCTAGTGCATACATTTATTGAACAAACCTCTTTTTATTGCATTTTAATACTTTAAATGGGTTTTATTAATATTTTTGATGGAAACATTTGCTTATTTCTTCAATAACTTCCAGGTCATGTGACCGATTCACTCAAAATCAGTGCTGGGGCAAAGAACTACACTGGCTGCATAGGACACACCTCTTTTTATTGCATTTTAATAGTCTAAATATTTTTATATTAATATTTTTATGGAAAAATTAGCTTATTTCTTCAATACCTTCCAGGTCATGTGAACTAATCACTCAAAATCAATGCTGGGTCAAAGAACTACACTGGCCGCATAGGACACACCTCTTTTTATTGCATTTTAACACTCTAAATATTTTTTATTAATATTTTGATGGAAAAATGAGCTTATTTCTTCAATACCTTCCAGGTCATGTGACCGATTCACTCAAAATCAGTGCTGGGTCAAAGAACTACACTGGCTGCATAGGACACACCTCTTTTTATTGCATTTTAATAGTCTAAATATTTTTATATTAGTATTTTGATGGGAAAATGAGCTTATTTCTTCAATACCTTCCAGGTCATGTGACCTAATCACTCAAAATCAATGTTGGGTCAAAGAACTACACTGGTTGCATAGGACACACCTCTTTTTATTGCATTTTAACACTCTAAATATTTTATATTAATATTTTAATGGAAACATTAGCTTATTTCTTCAATACCTTCCAGGTCATGTGACCTAATCACTCAAAATCAATGTTGGGTCAAAGAACTACACTGGCCGCATAGGACACACCTCTTTTTATTGCATTTTAACACTCTAAATATTTTTTATTAATATTTTGATGGAAAAATTCGCTTATTTCTTCAATACCTTCCAGGTCATGTGACCGATTCACTCAAAATCAGTGCTGGGTCAAAGAACTACACTGGTTGCATAGGACACACCTCTTTTTATTGCATTTTAATAGTCTAAATATTTTTATATTAGTATTTTGATGGGAAAATGAGCTTATTTCTTCAATACCTTCCGGGTCATGTGACCTAATCACTGAAAATCAATGTTGGGTCAAAGAACTACACTGGCTGCATAGGACACACCTCTTTTTATTGCATTTTAACACTCTAAATATTTTTTATTAATATTTTGATGGAAAAATGAGCTTATTTCTTCAATACCTTCCAGGTCATGTGACCGATTCACTCAAAATCAGTGCTGGGTCAAAGAACTACACTGGCTGCATAGGACACACCTCTTTTTATTGCATTTTAATAGTCTAAATATTTTTATATTAGTATTTTGATGGAAAAATTAGCTTATTTCTTCAATACCTTCCAGGTCATGTGACCTAATCACTCAAAATCAATGTTGGGTCAAAGAACTACACTGGCTAAATAGGACACACCTCTTTTTATTGCATTTTAACACTCTAAATATTTTATATTAATATTTTGATGGAAAAATTAGCTTATTTCTTCAATACCTTCCTGGTCATGTGACCGATCCACTCAAAATCAATGTTGTGTCAAAGAACTACACTGGCTAAATAGGACACACCTCTTTTTATTGCATTTTAATACTTAAAATATTTTTATATTAATATTTTAATGCGAAATTGAGCTTATTTCTTCAATACCTTCCAGGTCATGTGACCTAATCACTCAAAATCAATGCTGGGCCAAAGAACTACACTGGCTGAATAGGACACACCTCTTTTTATTGCATTTTAAATACTTAAATAATTTGTATATTAATATTTTGATGCAAAAATTTGCTTATTTCTTCAATACCTTCCAGGTCATGTGACCGATTCACTCAAAATCAATGTTGGGTCAAAGAACTACACTGGCTGAATAGGACACACCTCTTTTTATTCCATTTTAATACTTAAAATATTTTTATATTAATATTTGAATGCAAAATTGAGCTTATTTCTTCAATACCTTCCAGGTCATGTGACCTAATCACTCAAAATCAATGCTGGGCCAAAGAACTACACTGGCTGAATAGGACACACCTCTTTTTATTGCATTTTAATACTTAAATAATTTGTATATTAATACTTTGATGCAAAAATTAGCTTATTTCTTCAATACCTTCCAGGTCATATGACCGATTCACTCAAAATCAGTGCTGGGTCAAAGAACTACACTGGCTGCATAGGACACACCTCTTTTTATTGCATTTTAATAGTCTAAATATTTTTATATTAGTATTTTGATGGGAAAATGAGCTTATTTCTTCAATACCTTCCAGGTCATGTGACCTAATCACTGAAAATCAATGTTGGGTCAAAGAACTACACTGGCTGCATAGGACACACCTCTTTTTATTGCATTTTAACACTCTAAATATTTTATATTAATATTTTAATGGAAAAATTACCTTATTTCTTCAATACCTTCCAGGTCATGTGACCTAATCACTCAAAATCAATGTTGGGTCAAAGAACTACACTGGCTGCATAGGACACACCTCTTTTTATTGCATTTTAACACTCTAAATATTTTTTATTAATATTTTGATGGAAAAATGAGCTTATTTCTTCAATACCTTCCAGGTCATGTGACCGATTCACTCAAAATCAGTGCTGGGTCAAAGAACTACACTGGCTGCATAGGACACACCTCTTTTTATTGCATTTTAATAGTCTAAATATTTTTATATTAGTATTTTGATGGAAAAATTAGCTTATTTCTTCAAGACCTTCCAGGTCATGTGACCTAATCACTCAAAATCAATGTTGGGTCAAAGAACTACACTGGCTGCATCGGGCACACCTCTTTTTATTGCATTTTAATACTTTAAATATTTTTATATTAATATTTTGATGGAAAAATTAGCTTATTGCTTCAATGGAGGATCCTTTGACCTAAGATGTTCATCGTCATAACCACACTGTAGCTATGTTCGTATGACAAATAAAAACCTTGAACCTTGATTCATGAATTAAAGTGCTACTTGTTGTTTTGCCCGCTGACCGGCTGGTCCTGTTGCTCGTCTTTTTTTTGTAACTAGCTGATGCTCAATCTAATCCTGTTCTTCAAAGTCACTGTCGGACTCAGAATTCTCAGAAATGTGACCCACACATTCTGATACACCTTCCCCTTCCTCTACATCATCGTCAAATGGTTCTCTCTCTTCCAAAATCATTTGCAAGGCCCTCTGAGCAGAGCATAATTTGGCCATCTTGATCAGTTGTGATAAGACACACACACACACACACACACACACACACACACACACACACACACACACACACACACACACACACACACACACACACACACACACACACACACACACACACACACACACACAATTTCCACATTCGTGTTAGCCCCGAACCTCCTGTTTGTAATATAAATGTGTAGTACAGTGGGTGGTCATTTTAAATGTGTTCTGATATAAGTTCTTCACAGAAAATTAGCCAACGCCATTGAGTGTGAGGTTGAACAAATAATGTATCATATCATTTTTGTTGATTTATTTATATAGATTTTTTGATTAGATCATAGATACGTCCATGAGTTAAGACCATGGTTAAGACATGATATGATGATTCACACTCATGTACAGGTGGCGGTATGCACCTTTAAAGTTGTTTGCAATACGCCAAACATCGAGAGAAGAAGAAGAAGAAGAAGAAGAAGAAGAACACGAAGAAGACATTTTAGAAACCAGATCACATTGTTTGATCTAAAAATGGTGCGCTTCAAAAAAGGCAAGACAAAGAAAGCTTTAGACCTGTGGCAACAAGCAGGAGGTAGAGATTTCATCACCAGGTCTTTAATTTCTCATGGTTTTAGTGAAGTTAATGTTACAACTGAGCAGTGGTCCTCAGTTACACTTACAGTGTTTAAAGGTAATAAGAAAGAGCATCTTAAGTGGTTGAGGGTCATCTGGGGTGAAGACCGACGTGGAGTCCGGACTGAGGTGCTTCAAGCAGGTACTGTTAAAAAATAATTTTGATGAGCCCCAGAGCAGAGTCCCGCCTCGGATACCCGGCGGATAACCCGCAAAATAGTTGTGTAACGGGCAGACCCGGCGGCAGACATACGTCTCTGGGCGGGCATTTGATTTGCCAGGGCGGGCCACCCCGAAACTTACATTTCCCGGGAAATCTGAATTGTCAACGGGGGTGGGGACTTGGGCAAGCACGCAGGCAAACTTGAGGAGCGTACACAGGGTGGAGTGAGGTTGAGCGATAAAGAGAAAGGGGGAGAGAGAGAGAGAGAGAGAGATTGAGCGAGGGGCAGATAGCGTGTGCAGCGGTCTGTTTGCGCACAGAACCGGAGTTTGTGAGAGAGCCGGCTTGAGAGTCAATTTCTCTGAGTTGCCATATTCCTTTCATGAACCACTTCCTGATATCCATTGTTGCAGATAAATATAAATGATAATAGACAAACTAACCTAGCAAGAGTATACTGTCAGGCTGCTGTGCCGCATCTCACTCAAACACCCACATGACTCAACCCAGCGAAAAACCAGTCTCGCGCGCAGCCTTTCATTCAGAATTTCATTGAGAATTTCATAGCAAAATAAAAAAATGATATTAAACTAATCTTTCAACATAGTTTAAAACAAAAATAAATATTAGGACAGAGCCCTACAAATAACAACCATAAACATAATAATAAAACAATTACAATGTTGTATTCAGCCCTGATTAACTGCGGGCCCAAATCCTGGATGGGCGGGCCCAAATCCTGGATGGGCGGGCCCGGCCCCATGGGGCTCGCCCATGACGCCGGGTCTGGTAACGGGCAAAACATACACGTAGGCCCATATCCAGGGGTGCACATAACTGGTACGCAGGTACGCATGCGCGGAAACAATCTGAATTGCGTACCGTCACTTGTGTCACAAAGTGCATTTGCGTACCGTGGTACTTGTGAAGCTTTTCCAGAAGGCGGTTCGATCACCGGACGACAGAGTCGGTCTCCGTGTGCACAGACGGGGCTAATGTTAACGTCGGTCTGTACAACGGAATTGTGCCAAAAACTACGCCAACCGGCTGCGGAGGGAGACTCACTGGAGAACTGCGCTAAAACAGCTGATCACAACGTTCACGCTCTGTGGTCACGAAGTACTCCACTAGCCCCCCCAAAAATTCACAACGGGTCGGGTCGTGGGTCTTATATCAACAGGTCGGGTCCAGATTTGACTTGAAGATAATTGCGTGTAACGGGTCGGTTCGCAGTTGCTACTGAGCTGCGAGGGTTCGGGTGGTTGCAGATTTGCAAAACTGGACCCATGCAGGACTCTGCCCCAGAGGCTTTTAAGTTGAAGCTTAACCCTTGTGAATCCCTTTTTAAAAACATTACTCTGAAAACACTAACGACAAAAATGTCTGCATCTAAAAATACTGTAATAAAGATATTATAGGCTATGTTAATAATGTTGTTCCACTTTCAATTACTTACATTTTTTAACCCAATTCAGTGCTGATCATAATTATCAAATGTTCATTCACTTTTATTTTTTTCGCTAGGGATTTGAAAGTCACTATTTTGATTACACATTATTAAGAACATGTTTCCAAAACACTAACATCTTTACCAAATGCCGTGTCATATTCTTAACACAATCAGAATGCTCGCAAAATTAAACAGTAGCCTGGATAATACATTTCATTAGGGAGGCATAAGGGTTAATGTTCTTATTTAATTAAATACTACAGCCATCACAGTAGGATGTTAACATAATTTACTGTAATTGACCCAAGGATGGCAGATTGCTTAAAGTTGCATTGTAGTCTTGCAATAAGAGATACAGTAGTTAAATGAGATTTTTTACTTTTGTAATGTTTGTATTTAGGAAAATATGTCAGTGAAAGAGGGAGAGATGGACAGCACAGTATCAAGAAACAGTCTTACAGCGCACCTACGGGTGAGGAAGACGAGGACACAAGTCAGGATGAAAGGGAAATAAGTAACGCACAGCTACAGTCTGAGATAGACACAGAAGAGTCAGACCAACAAAGTACAGAGACAGACACCAAAACGACAACAACAATGAACAGAAAGGGACAAACAGGCAAGGACAAGAAAGGGCCAGAAAAGGATAAAAAAAGAAAAAGAAACAAACGAAAAACAGGGACAGAGCCTGTGGGGAAAGATGAAGATAAGAACAATGAAGAAAAACAGTCTTACAGCGCACCTACAGGTGAGAAAGACAAGGACACAAGTCAGGATGACAGGGAAATAAGTAACGCACAGCCACAGTCTGAGATAGACACAGAAGAGTCAGACCAACAAAGTACAGAGACAGCCGCCAAAATGACAACAAAAATGAACAGAAAGTGCAAAGCAGGGCCAAAAAAGTTCAAAATTGCCATGACAAGAAAACAATGGAACAAAATTAAACCTAAACATTGCAAAAAAAAACTCCGTCCCCCCTGGACTGATACATTTTATCAGGAATTTTTGAAAATAATCCATGCTGCACACTTGCTTTCAAATACCAGCATGTTAAGACAAATGATAGCCGTAAAAAGAATTCGCCATTTTTCTGTGCCTCTGCAAAATGCACATTTAATGGATGCAACGCTGTCTACAGTTTCTCAAAAAAGAACAGGCCAAAATCAACGGATAAAAAAATATTTTTTTAAAGTCATGCGCATTGGTGAAGTTATACACCATAAAAATCAAAGGCGATTTAGACCAGCAAAATACACGAGAAGAGGAACAATTTCCAAAGCCTTAACCAGTGGTGTCAGCAATTATTATTACACTATGTTGAGACAGACACCAGTAGAGGAAATAATGGCTGGTAACATAAGCAGAAGCCTCACCAAAGACGTATTAAAGAAAATATCCTCTGAAGTGAAGAAAAGTGCAAGGCTCCACGATGACATGATGCTTGAACTCATGTTGACTCAAAAATAATCAAAGAGAGCAGCAGTCATGCATCATCAAAAGGCTATCTTCAGCACCTACAAATTGATCCGTTTGCTGTGCATTTATACACAGATGCTGGAATAAAGATATTGACTGAGCACTTGAAAAAGCCAACACCTACGGCCCTCTACCTTGATGCCACAGGCAGCGTGATACAGAAAATTCCTGATCAAAATAAGCGGGTCTTGTATTATGCTTTGGTTTTGCCCGGAATGGGTAAGGATAAGCCTCCCTTGCCTGTCACAGAACTGATCACCAATAGCCATTCCATTCCATCTATTTCCCATTGGCTCATGGAATTTAAGAGAAAGTTGTCTTACACAACAAAAAGAAAGATAGCACAGGTTCAGTGTGAGAAAAAGTTTTTAGAGAGTACTTGTCCATGGACAAGTGAGTTTGGCAATTTACTTGTCCGAATACATTTTTCACTTGTCCAGAATGGAAAATATGGCAACACACATGCTGCAACCTGCCTGTGAGACAGAGTCCAACCACACATGTCCAACACTATAGGCCTAATAATAATAATACATTATTTTCATAGCCTATAGGCGTACGCTTTTCTACAACTTAAAGAAGCTTGCACGCTTACACATGTCCTGCAATACACATGTTTGTACACTGTTTGTAAAAGTAAATAAATAGTATGTTCATTTCAATAATGTACTTTCTATACCCTGCTTCATAAACAATACTGACATCCCTGTGCTCCTCCGAGTCTGGGGGTCCGGGGATGTGAGGAAAACGCGAGGACACAGACAGGGAGGCTGTTTCACTTCATAAAGGAAATGGCGGTCAATATTAACAACACAGGAGCTAAAACGCTTAATAATCTTCATTACGTGTTAAAGAAAGAACATAAGAAAGTTTGACAAAGATGAGGCTGTTAAACGGGCAGCGGATCCGCTGTGTGTAGAAAGAGAGAAAGAGAGAGAGAGACGCTGAGCTGCAGCGATCAGCTGATCCGGAGCATAGAGAGAGAGAGAGAGCTGCGGTCCGCGGGGTTCGGCCTCGCGTCCTGTCCTCACAACTCTTATTAATCCCGGGACCTGACAATTGTTATTTGTTCCTACTCGGAACCGAGTTTTGCTTCCCAACCCTGCCACTGTGCTACACGTCCCGCCACGCCATGCCCCTGTCTCAGTACAGAAAGCGGCGAGATGCATTTCCTTAGGAATTGACAAGCAGAACCGAAACTAACATTTCTAAACGAACAATGTCGGACACGGACAATTTGCGAATGAGTTCTGCCTTTTGTAAACTTAATTTGTCAATAATTTGTCAATAAATGAGGACGAAAAACGTCACTTGTCCACCGGACAAGTCAATTACAAGATCTACTTGTCCGTTATTGTAAATAACACGTCCCGGACGGTGGGACGTGTGCTTTTTCGCACACTGAGGTTGAGACAGATTATAGTTGGGCTCTGATAAACAGTGTGCTTCTGTCTTTTAACAGGGAAAATATGTCAGTGTACCTTGACAGAGCATTTGAGATAGTGTCTGGACAAACTGAACTGATTCCTAACTTCACTGTGCTGCATCTGTGCTCTGCTCATATCATGAAGGCTGTGTCACAAGCATTTGGAAAAAAAACTGTAGACAGAGGCACACAGGAATATGCAACATTCTGTTTCGCGTACATCCTGAACTGCACAAGTATGCAGGAAGCCTTTGATGTTTTTTATCATATGTGTATGCTTTTTGATGCAGAGGAGTACACTAATTTGGTGAAACAGAGCAAAATGTACCTCGACAAGTGCATTTTGCAAACTCGGGACGTGAAACTGAAGGAAAGTGGACATGTAATGGGAGAGGAGGAAAGCAAAATGGAAAAAAATGCTCATAACATTATTGGAAAGTCCCCTTTTACACAAGCTTTTCAAATCAGACGGGACCAAGCAGAGTGTGACATTCTCTCTGACGATGCTGTTCATGTAAAAAACCACTACCTCTGTCCTGGTGCCATTGATGCACTGTTAAAAAACTACATGGGGATCTTCCCATTGTGGAGTGGTTTGTTGCTTGGGGATCTGTCGCGACATAGAAAAGGTACCTCTAAAAAAGATGGAAGTCATAAAACCAGGGATACCAACTGCCATGTTGAGCTCTGGTTTGGGTTGGTCAAACACTCCATCCTTTTAAAAAAAAAGTACCTGAGACCAGCTGAGTTTGTCTCCAAAATGTATGCCTCAATACAAGGAAGATATATAGAGCACATTGAGCAACACAATCTGCCAATGCATATTCTGGACAAAAACTTTGGACATCCTAGCAGGCCAGATGATGACCACGAGGAACAGTGGAACAAGCGGGAAAGTTCTGCTGGTCACACCAAGCCCAAGTCCAAGTACTTCAATCCACCAAAAACACTACCCAACCCCAAGAGCCCACCTGCCACAAAGGTGAAGAAAAGAAAAGTGGACCAACAGGAAAAATATGCACAGGGAAATGTGAGTTTCTCTAAGACTTACTATGTTCAGAGTGTGTAAATTGTTCTCCAGCATTTTAATTGTAACAATGGAATAAGTAAATATTGTCAGAAAGTAAAGCATGGACTAAATTGGTGAGTGAGGTGAAGGACAAAGGACATGAAGTATTATAACCCAATATGATTAGGTGCATGTTGTAGGGGGAGAATATGAAGATGAAAAATGTAAATACAGCATACAAACTTATAACAGAAACTAGATTTCTAAATCAGACTTTAAACTGCAATTACAGTTTCTGTTCCTGAGCAGCCTGTTTAATGTCATTTAGTGAAAACTCTAAAAGGGACTGAGGTTAAATGCATACACATGGACAGTTTAATTATATTTTGTGTATGTAGCTTTGATGGTGCATATACAAAAACAAGGCCTCCACCCAAACATTCAAGATTTTTAACCCTCTGGTATCATTCAAATGCACTACCCTAATTAGTCATTCGGGACAAAAATGTCCAGAGTGATACCGGAGGGTTAAAAGATTCCTCAAGTGTCCATATTAAACAGAATGCATCTATTTCCCCTCAATCTTGACTTAGTTGACCTGGCTGTGGAAAAAAAAGGACACCGAGGTGGTCGTGGCAGTGCTCCCCTCACAGATGAAAGGACGCATCTTACTTATCCGCCACTGTGAGCTATGCTCACTTCGACCCCACCAGTGGTTGACAGGGGAGGTACGTTACTACATGTTTCAAGTGTCTGAAGTTTCACTCTACACTGTGTCATTTTCTTTATCTAGCATTTAACGATTTCTGCCCAAAAAGTACCTTAAAAAAAGCTCTAGATACTTTTGTCAGTCACAAGATTCTCAAAGTTGCAGGGAATGAAAGTTCAGTATAACTGGGAATATGCATTAATTGGCAAATTGTTATGATTTTTTTTGCCAGGTAATTGAAGGCGTGTTTCATGTTGCTGCCGACAAATTCGGCGTTGTGAACAAAATGTACTTGCTAAATCACTACACAGCAGGTGTCCTTTTGTTCGGGGACAGAACTCAGCTAACATCTCACAGTTTACCAAAGGTAATGTGTGTGGTCTGTGTATGTTTATGTGTGTGGTGTGTTGTGTTTGTGCATGGTGATACTTTAGGGGGAAGTAGGTGTGGATTTGATTTGTGGGCTCACACTCACCCATTAGGTACATGGAGTGAAGCATTGGCTGAGATCTTAAATAGGAAATTAACTGAGATTATTTTACTATATCCTCTCTGAAACTATAGTCATTAGTTAAATCACCTGATAAATCTACTTACTTTTGAATTTCCATACCAACACTTGTTTTAAGCACGACAAATGAATGGCACAAGAACAAAATTGTCAGACTAATGTTGTTGTTATTTTTACCTTAGCCTTCAAGTTTGTTTTAATCCTTTATTTGATGGCATTATAGGTCAAATTTGACAACTATGAAGCTGTCCTGTCCTTTGTACTTGTCAACAACAACCACTGGAAGTTGCTGGTTTGTAATTATTTTTGTTATTGTATTATTTCTGTTAAAGCACAAGACTTACATGGTGAAACCAAAAATCTTTTTTGATGAAAAGTGCTTTTACTTTTTCACAGTACATTCATGCCAAAACCAGCACCGTATTCCTGGTGGATCCAGCTCAAAGCATCGAAGAGCTTGATGACTCCGAACATGCTGCCAAAAGAATACAGTAAATCAAAATTCAATAGATATTTGAAAATTCAAGGAAAAACTATATTTAAACGTAAAAAATGTGTCACATTTAGTTACATTCATACTCACAGACAGCATTGAAAGCATTTTAAACAGTCTGATACAGTCTTTGTTCAGACAGTGATATCTATAGCTGACCTGTGGCTGCCCCTTATACAAATAAATGGTCATATGGTGAATACAAACAGTATGAATTTCTGTTACATTATCTTTAGGAGCCACATAATTAGAAATGTAAAGTGTGTTGACATTATCCTTTCTCAGGGAGTACTTCAGGATGAGGAGGACACGCCACAGCATAACAGACTGGGTGGATGTTAAGTGGAAGGGAGGCGTTATGGGTCACCCACTTCAAAAGGATGGATGTAGCTGTGGTGTCGTTGTTGTGAAGGTGAGCTGAAGAGATTCTGTTTTCATCCAGTTAACAAGCAGAGTTTTTAATGTGAAAGACAGTTTAATGCAAGGACGGATTTAAAAAAGCTGTCAAAAGTAGTGGTTGACCGATAAAGGTTTTTTAAAGGCCGATGCTGATCCCCATAATATTTAGCAGGCAGGTTGGCCAATGGACAATATATAGTATAATGCCGATATCATGTTGTTGTTTATTGTATTTTTCACAACTGACAACAATTGGATTATGACACAACATTGTTGAACTTAAATTAGTATTCACTTGAACACAGAAAGTTTAATTGACAAAACTTTGCTTCTGAATATCTCAAAATTCCAATAATAGGACCGGTCTATATCAATAATCAAAGGTTTTGGGAGGCATTCTAGTCAAGGGTGGATGTTTTCTATAATGTGTCTCATGTTTTTGTCTGTATCTGTATTACTATACAATAAAGAAGAAAAACCCTCCATAACATAAGTGTTGTTTGTTTAGATGGCAAAGGCAGTCATGGAATCCTTCCCTCTGATCCCGAATGTGAATTTCGAGTGTTCAAAGAAATACATGACACAGGAGAGGAGAGAACTGGCTCTCGAAATCCTTGAGGCACCAGGTCAGGGCCGGCCCAACCCATTAAGCGACATAAGCGGCCGCTTAGGGCCCCGCAGCCACTGAGGGGCCCCCTAGCAAAAAAAAAAATTAAATTTTTTTTTTTTTTTTTTTTTTATCTCAGTACACCGTTGCTCTACTCTAAAGTCGCTTCTAAAACGCGATCTGATCTAGCTGTGTATATTTTGTTATTTTTGATTGTTATATTCAATCCAGTGTTCGAATGCTTGGCTCCCCCGAAGAGGGAGGGAGCTCCCCTGAAGGCCGACTTTGAGATAAATAGGGGGAGCTGCATATTTGTGTCACACAGATTAGAAATGTTGAGTTTCTGTAAATAAAAGTTCTTGAAATAAATAATAGTCATTGTTCATTACAGTTTCTGAATATTTGTTTTATATTTGTGAATATTTCTGGGTGTTGCCATCTGTACGTGGCGGCGCTGCATTCTTTACGCTACTTACGTTGCTATGGTTACGGCGGCGATGCCGGCGGCGTATTTGAAATGTTCATAAAAAATATGGCGAAACGAAATCAGCCAAGCCTCGCAGCTTTTGGATTCACAAGCAAAGAAGCGAAGGATTCTAAAAATGACAACGTGAACGGAACAACTTTTAGCTAGCCGGCTGTAAGCGGCGTTAGGGTCGCGTTTGACAGCTCCACACCGAGGGAGAGGCTTGCCGATGCGGAGCCTGAAGAGGCTTCAACAACGGCCACAGCCGCCGGCGCCACCTGCACTAGCAAACCTGACGATGCCCATGACCTGCCTTTTAACTGGACACAGAAAAGATGGAGTGAGTGGAATGAAAGCTATCCATGGCTTTTCATTCCACTCACTCGTATATTGATCTCTCTGCCGCTCGCAGAAAAATCCACCGGAGTGCACCTTTCACAAGAAAGGATTCAGGGAAAAGTCAGCAGTGATTAAAAGAATAACCTGCGGAAAAAGATTTATAATCACCATAAGGGCCAGGCAAACGAAAAAGCGATCGAGATTTCGGAGAGGAGAAAAAAAGATGTCCTACCAAACAAGCTATTGGCGATCAATGTTGACCTAATGCAGGAAACATATAGATCTTTCAGGTCTGCCTATATGATTAGCAATAAAATAAATAAATAGGGCTCCCCCGAAAGCAAATGGGTAATTCGAACACTGATTCAATCTCATTAGCTACAGGCATTTTAAGCTTGTAAAGGGAGGATGACAGCTCTCACTCGCCACTCTGCTGTTCCGCAGCGCCGCTTCCCCTCCCTCCGCTGAAATTATGAATGTAAGGTGTATAGTAATCATAGATAACACGGCAGGGTCCGTTACAGTTTGTTTTCATCTGATTTCAAATAAACAAAGTATTGGCTTTCAGAATATTAAACTTGTTTCGGCAAATTCAGATGATAAATACAACTTTGAAGCTTGTAACGGCATAATTAAAAGCGGAGAACGGAGTAACTTGACGTCACAGCAGGCATAACAACAGCCGGTGTTTCTCGAGTGTTTTCCCACAATACACACAAATGCAAAAATACACAAACACACACACACACACACACACACACACACACACACACACACACACACACACACACACACACACTCGCGGGCTTCCCCCAGACCAGTAATCCAAACGAAAATATCTTCCCTCCGTACTATTTTGATAATTTGCTCCGCTAATAATCAATCAGATCGATCCAGAGAAGAGGAAACTTTGAAGGCCTTTTTCTCAAAATGATGACTCTGTAACAGTCATTATATAATGTGACATATTTTGCTTAATATTTGGAGTACAAAAACAATCGTCGTGGCGTAGGTGTTACTCTCATCTATCTCAGATAGAAGATATGATTGGAGACGACCAGCCAATCAGAATTGACCTTCTCGAGTTCTCCGATTGGTTGGTTTTGTGGCACATTTGTAACGCTGTGACAACTTGAGCGAGCAGGCAGGCAAAGCTGAGCGCTCAACTGTGGTGCCTTCAGTTTGCATGATGTCTGGCAAAAAAAGGACATACGCCTCTGGTGATCAAAAACGAAAAAATAGAAAACTTAATGAAGAAAAAAGGCAAGACAATAAAGGTATGTAACTTCATATTATGGCTCTGTCTCCTGTCCTGTGTCCCACTAACAATAGTTGGATAACTTGGATTTGGGAGTATTCTAACTTACTTACTACTACTACTTACTTTCTAGCTAATGTTACAGCTAGCTAACTAGCCAAGTTATCATTATTATCTCAGCCTTTCTGTAGAATAATGCGATGCTATTAACGTTACTGATTAATTTACTTTAGAAAAATTTAGCTCAGGCAGCAAGTCACACTCGTAGCTAATGTTAGCTAGGTATATGTGCTTGTTTCATATTTTGACCAAGTAAACCAATTTCCCCTGGGATTAATAAAGTACTATCTATCTATCTATCTATCTATCTATCTATCTATCTATCTATCTATCGAACTATCCAAACATCATTGTGTGGGTTCTAAGTTCATGTAAATGCAAGTATTCATTGGCTGAATATTGAATTAGCTATATAAAGCTAGTATGTTCCATTTGATGTTCCATTTCAAGTCTGTTTCCATAAAGCTTAACTCTGTAACATACTCTCCTCAGGAGCACTTCTGAAGTACTTTGGAAGCCCACAGCAGGTGCCAGCACACACCACAACGTCCACTGAGGACACTGTTGGTGAGTTCAAATGGGCCCAAAGTGAGAGCTTTCTGAATTTGGAATATTAAGTCATTACATTACGAATCATATATTTCTTTATTCCATAGCAGGTCAATCAACCTCCACCGCTGCTGTTGGTGAATGTGAAACCACAAGGTCAGCTGTTGGCACCAGTGACTCCGATGTCATCCAAGAAACCGCCTCAGACAATGCTGGTAAATGATGTGTTAAGTGTATAGATTAAGCCCATAGAGCTAGCTACAATTGCCATTTGTCGAAGTTCTATTGAGCAAGCTCGCTGTTCATTGCTTATAATAAATATCTGTCATGCATGGGGCAGGAGTTTGATGATACCTGTTTTTAAGGACTGATTCTGGATCAGCACTTTGGAGCTATCTCAATAGCAGCGCCATAGTGGTGAAAAGACAGCTGATCTAGAGACAGTCCTATAGTCATATATTAAACAATGATATACTTCTTTATTCCATAGCAGTTCCATCAACTTCCATCACTGAAGAAACCACCTCTGACAATGCTGGTAAGTTTAGGCCTACATCAAAGAGACCTTAACTTTGTTTGTCAAGAAAAGCAAAGCACTATATGTCCAATCAATCATGGTATTATTATTATTATTATTATTATTATTATTATTATTATTATTATGAATATTATTATTACTATTGTGTTCAATCATTCAACTGTGTTGTTCATTGCCAGGAACATCAACTTGTAAACATGTCAAGTAACAAAAACTTATTTTTTAAAATTAATTTCCCTATAGGTATTTCTGTACCCATTGAAGTTGAGAGCAGTACCATTACGCCTACTACACCTACCTCTGTAACTTCTACTCCTTTTCTCTCTGGTTCACCAATGGATCCAACTGGGTGGCCATCAGTACTTAACGATCACGTACGTACAGATCTGGTGATTAGGGGGCCAGTACAGGTGGACAGAGATTTTGTATTCCCGAAAACACCAAACAACAGAAGCTTTCATTATCATTACATGTTTAGAACACTTGTAAATGGTGAGAAAGTTAAGCGAAGCTGGTTAATATACTCCAAGAACAATGATTCAGTCTACTGCTTTTGCTGCAAGTTGTTTTCCAAGAAATCATTAAAGCTCATAACAGAGGGACAACAGGACTGGGTGAATATTGGCGCATTACTGAAGCTACACGACAACAGCCCAGATCATGTGAAAAGTGTGTTGACTTGGAAGGAACTAGAGCTCCGTCTTAGAAAAGGGAAGACAATAGACAAAACAGAGTTGTACCTCCTGGAGGCAGAGAAGAAGAGGTGGAGAGAGGTGCTCATTCGGTTGGTTTCCATCATCCAATCTCTAGCAGAGACCTGGGACTTAGAGGGACTGTTGACACCCTGCATAACCACAACAACGGGAATTTCCTCAAAGAAGTTGAGCTAATTGCCAAGTTTGACTCTGTTCTGAAAGAACACATCAGACGCATTGACAGTGGAGGAAATTACACTACATACTTGGGTAAAACAATCCAAAATGAACTCATGTCCTGTATCAGTGACACAATACTTGCAGCAATGGTGGCTGAAATCAAAGAGTCCAAGTATTTTGCCATCATTTTGGATTGCACCCCAGACGTCAGCCACCAGGAGCAGATAACTGTTGTGATTCGAACAGTGAGTGTGAAGAAAAGGACTGAGATCAGGGAGCACTTTCTGGGGTTCATCATAGCCCCTGCATCCACAGGGCTTGGTTTGTCTACACTCATTTTGAACAGGCTGGAGGAGCTGAAGATCCCCTTTGAGGACTGCAGAGGACAATCCTATGACAATGGTGCAAACATGAAGGGCAGAAATAAAGGGGTGCAGGCCAGGCTGTTGGAGAAGAATCCTCGAGCTCTGTATGTTCCTTGTGCAGCCCACACACTGAATTTGATGGTGGCGGATTCAGCCAAAGGATCAATAGATGCTACTTGCTTCTTTGGTAATGTTCAGAAGCTGTACACCTTGTTTTCAGGTTCTCCCCAGAGGTGGACCATCCTAAAAAAACATGTGTACATCACTCTCAAGTCCTGGAGTGAGACGCGGTGGGAGAGCAGAGTGAATAGCATCGAGCCGTTGCGCTACCAAACGAATAAGGTCAGGGAGGCTTTGCTAGAGGTGAGGGAAAACGCAAATGATCTCATGGTCAGAATTGAGGCCCAATCCCTGGCAGAAGAAATTGGATCATTTAGATTCCAAATCTGCACTGTTGTCTGGTATGATATTCTGTCAAAGATCAATACAGTTAGCAAGCTCCTTCAGTCTGTCAACATGCAGCTGGATGTTGCGGTCAGTCTCTTAGACAAAACCAAAGCATTGCTGGTAACCTACAGGGCCACTGGGTTCACAGATGCTCAGGCCACAGCAAAAGAGCTCTGTGGAAATATGAATGTTGAGGCAGTGCTGAAAGAAAAGAGGCTGCGGAGCAAAAAGAGGCATTTTGCCTACGAGGCAGCTGACGAGGCAGTGGCTGATGCCATGACGAGACTGGAAACAGGATTCTTTAATGTTGTGGTGGACTGTGGCATCCAGTCTTTGGAGGACAGATTCAAGTCCCTGGGGGAAGTAAGAGACAAGTTTGGAGTGCTTCACAACTTCCATAATCTGGATGATGAGTCACTTACAGACCAATGTTCCCTGCTGGGAAAAACATTGACCTGTGGCGAAGAGGCAGACGTTGACTGGAGAGAGCTAGCCATGGAGATGCAAAGCCTTCCAGAGCTTCCCAAAGAAGATATGACCACATTGGAGATGCTCACCTTCTTAAATGAAAACGAGCTGTGTGAGATCTATCCAAATCTTTGGATAGCGCTGAGAATAGCCTGTACCCTTCCAGTGACAGTGGCGTCCGCAGAGAGATGCTTCTCGAAGCTCAAACTGATAAAAACATACTTGAGGTCCTCCATGGCCCAGGATCGCCTGAGTGGAATGGCAATAATCAGCATAAACCACCAGATTGGCAGCCAGATCTCCTATGATCAGGTCATCAATGACTTTGCCTCCAGGAAAGCAAGAAGAGAACAATTCTGACTGTACGTACGAGAGGAACATTTGTATTTGCATTTGTTTTTTTACATTTCATTTCATTGTTAAGCAGTTTGTTTTGCACATATTATTTAATCCTTTAAAGGTATTTTTGGATCTATTTATATATTCTATTTAGTGTTGAGTGTTTTTTATTAAAAATATCTATCTTTGAACAGTGATGGTCACTTTGTCAGTCTTTTTATTCTGTACTGTCAGTTCATCAGTGCTATCTGATATGACTACTTTATTCAAGTTTATGTTCATTTGTCAGAGTACTTTTGATCCCCTAAAATGGGGGATCAAATGTAATATTGGACAAATTAACATACACTTCAACAAAGTAGTCATATTTAATACTTGGTCACAGTATGCACTTTAACCTCATAGTCCTTGTTTCATTTCAAATCTAATGTGCTGGAGTACAGACTCAGAGCCACAACAACAAAACATATGTCACTGAGGACTGAGGAATTTCTATATTTCTGTTCACTGAGTTTATATAGTCATTAGTTATAGCCTAGGTAGTTATTTGTAGTCAATTTAAAGACTGTGCTGCTCTTCTCAGGTCCCACTTTAGTGTTTACATGCTTATTTGTACAATATGTGTGCTCATACTAACATCATAAGACAAAAGTTGGTTCCGTGTTGTGTGTAGTGAGAACGCGCTAGAGTGAAGGGGGCCCCCAAACAAAATCTTGCTTAGGGCCCCCAAAAGTCTAGGGCCAGCCCTGCACCAGGTAAATAAATATGAATATATGTATATGTATATATGGGTGTCTGTATGTATATATATATATATATATATATATATATATATATATATATATATATATATATATATATGTATTTATATAGAAGCTGACATACATGTATTGTTATCTTGTTTCAGTCTTTGATGAGCACACTTATTGTGCTATGTGTGCTGCCTTAAGGCCTCCAGGATCTGGATCTCCCATCACAGACTGGATGAGCTGTTGTGAAGAAAATGTGTAATTGTGATGTCTACATTTATTTATTTATTTAACAGGGACAGTGCACATTAATGAACATTTCTGTAAATATGCCAGAGTTAGCCAAGAGGCTATTTTTCATCTGTAGTCCCTGGACAGATTTTAAAAGTCAACCTAAAACACATTTAATTTTAAACAACTAAATACAATACATTTAAAAAATGCAACACTCACTACTGGAATACTTAAATCAAAAAATGTAAAAGACAGAACAATAAAACAAAAAAAATAAAACAAAACAATAGAGCATGTTAAAACACAGGGAGTGGGTTTTAAGGAGTAGATGATTGTGTCAGCTGATTCCTCACTAACACTTGAGTATTAAGACAACTGAATGGTAATCTAAGGTACAAATATATTATAAATACATTATTTATTTCACTTCAACAGGTTCAGTGTGATGACTGCTAACGATGGTACCATGCCCAGTGTCTGGCAATGGACAGCAGAGACCTTAAAAAGGCAGAGACAGGATATTGGAAATGTCCTTTGTGCAAGTAATACTTGAAATGTGCTCAATGATGACGATTAGTAAAACATGTGTCCTGTGTAGCCTTGTTTGTATTACTTTCTGATCATTAATCACTGGGTCACATGACAGGGAAGCTATAGAAAAAACCCTGAATTTGTAATAGAAATATTAATATTAAATAGAGGATGTAATATTATCCGATATAAAGAGCTGTTTCTATTGTGTACAGACTAGTATTCAATTAATAAAGTGATTTTGAGTCATTAGTTATTGAAGAAATAAGCTAATTTTCACATAAAATTATTAATATAAAAGTATTTAGTGGGTTAAAATGGAATAAAAAGAGGTGTGTCCTATTCAGCCAGTGTAGTTCTTTGACCCAACATTGATTTTGAGTGATTATGTCACGACCTGGAAGGTATTGAAGAAATAAGCTAATTTTTCCATCAAAATACTAATATAAAAATATTTAGACTATTAAAATGCAATAAAAAGAGGTGTGTCCTATGCAGCCAGTGTAGTTCTTTGACCCAGCACTGATTTTGAGTGAATCGGTCACATGACCTGGAAGGTATTGAAGAAATAAGCGAATTTTTCCATCAAAAAATGTATATAAATATATTTAGTGTTAAAATGCAATAAAAAGAGGTGTGTCCTATGCAGCCAGTGTAGTTCTTTGACCCAACATTGATTTTGAGTGATTAGGTCACATGACCTGGAAGGTATTGAAGAAATAAGGTAATTTTTCCATTAAAATATTAATATAAAATATTTAGAGTGTTAAAATGCAATAAAAAGAGGTGTGTCCTATGCAGCCAGTGTAGTTCTTTGACCCAGCACTGATTTTGAGTGAATCGGTCACATGACCTGGAAGGTATTGAAGAAATAAGCTCATTTTTCCATCAAAATATTAATAAAAAATATTTAGAGTGTTAAAATGCAATAAAAAGAGGTGTGTCCTATGCGGCCAGTGTAGTTATTTGACCCAACATTGATTTTGAGTGATTAGGTCACATGACCTGGAAGGTATTGAAGAAATAAGCTAATTTTTGCATCAAAGTATTAATATACAAATTATTTAAGTATTAAAATGCAATAAAAAGAGGTGTGTCCTATTCAGCCAGTGTAGTTCTTTGCCCCAGCATTGATTTTGAGTGAATCGGTCACATGACCTGGAAGGTATTGAAGAAATAAGCTCAATTTCGCATTCAAATATTAATATAAAAATATTTTAAGTATTAAAATGCAATAAAAAGAGGTGTGTCCTATTTAGCCAGTGTAGTTCTTTGACACAACATTGATTTTGAGTGGATCGGTCACATGACCTGGAAGGTATTGAAGAAATAAGCACATTTTTGCATCAAAGTATTAATATACAAATTATGCAAGTATTAAAATGCAATAAAAAGAGGTGTGTCCTATTCAGCCAGTGTAGTTCTTTGACACAACATTGATTTTGAGTGGATCGGTCACATGACCAGGAAGGTATTGAAGAAATAAGCTCATTTTTCCATCAAAATATTAATATAAAATATTTAGAGGGTTAAAATTGAATAAAAAGAGGTGTGTCCTATTCAGCCGGTGTAGTTCTTTGACCCAACATTGATTTTGAGTGAATCTGTCACATGACCTGGAAGGTATTGAAGAAATAAGCTCATTTTTGCATCAAAATATGAATATACAAATTATTTAAGTATTAAAATGCAATAAAAAGAGGTGTGTCCTATTCAGCCAGTGTAGTTATTTGACCCAACATTGATTTTGAGTGAATCGGTCCCATGACCAGGAAGGTATTGAAGAAATAAGCTAATTTTTCCATCAAAATATTAATATAAAATATTTAGAAGGTTAAAATGGAATAAAAAGAGGTGTGTCCTATTCAACCAGTGTCGTTCTTTGACCCAACATTGATTTTGAGTGAATCGGTCACATGACCTGGAAGGTATTGAAGAAATAAGCTAATTTTTGCATCAAAATATTAATATACAAATTATTTAAGTATTAAAATGCAATAAAAAGAGGTGTGTCCTATTCAGCCAGTGTAGTTCTTTGGCCAAGCATTGATTTTGAGTGATTAGGTCACATGACCTGGAAGGTATTGAAGAAATAAGCTCAATTTCGCATTCAAATATTAATATAAAAATATTTTAAGTATTAAAATGCAATAAAAAGAGGTGTGTCCTATTTAGCCAGTGTAGTTCTTTGACACAACATTGATTTTGAGTGGATCGGTCACATGATCAGGAAGGTATTGAAGAAATAAGCTCATTTTTCCATCAAAATATTAATATAAAATATTTAGAGGGTTAAAATGAAATAAAAAGAGGTGTGTCCTATTCAGCCGGTGTAGTTCTTTGACCCAACATTGATTTTGAGTGGATCGGTCACATGACCAGGAAGGTATTGAAGAAATAAGCTCATTTTTCCATCAAAATATTAATATAAAATATTTAGAGGGTTAAAATGGAATAAAAAGAGGTGTGTCCTATTCAGCCGGTGTAGTTCTTTGACCCAACATTGATTTTGAGTGAATCGGTCACATGACCTGGAAGGTATTGAAGAAATAAGCTCATTTTCGCATTAAAATATTAATATTAAAAATATTTTAAGTATTAAAATGCAATAAAAAGAGGTGTGTCTTATTTAGCCAATGTAGTTCTTTGACCCAACATTGATTTTGAGTGATTAGGTCACATGACCTGGAAGTTATTGAAGAAATAAGCAAATGTTTCCATCAAAACTATTAATAAAACGTATTTAAAGTATTAAAATGTGTATTCAATAACTGTATGCTCTGGAGTGAATTTGCTTCATATTCGCATCATGATCGAGAAGCTGTCGATTTATTAAAAATAACATTTTTCTTGTGTAATTGTAAAAGTCATTTGTTGATGGTCCCTAAATGAAGCCTCGTTTTGCAGAGAAGATCTCCCCGTTAAACTGACGCTGCTGGCGGGTCCGGGAAACTGACGCTGCTGACGGGTCCGGGAAACTGACGCTGCTGGCGGTTCCGCGAATGTCCGTCGAATATCCGTCGAATATCCAACCCTAAATCCAAATTCACCGCGGTAAACAATGACGGCTGACGTAAATCATGAGAATTTAAGCTGTTTAATATTTCTAAATCTGAGCAATATATGTTTTATTAGCTTATGAACTCCATTGTACATGTAATAAAAATAAATTGTATATGAAGTGAAGTTTATTAAGTGAGAAAAAAATGTGGAACATAAAAATACGTTTTTTTGCGGCACACTTGGACAGTGCTCACCGGTTGGGAACCACTGGCCTACTGTACGAATGAGAGTGCATGCTGTACAGTGCATGGACGTAGAACACAAGGTAGTGTGGTACACATGTGTCAACTCAGCTGCTGTTACATTGTCCGTTTGGCAATCCTCCTTTGGTTTTAACATAAATGAGTCCATTGACCGACATTTTTCCTTTAGAGCTAGGCTTTTATGATTTTCACAAGCAATGTGTCTCTTTAAATCGTACTCTCCTCCGTGTGCGATTGAGAAAGAACTCTGGCAAATGGTACAAAACCAGGGTTGCCAATTTTTTTCTAAATGACTGCTATCGTGTCAGTAGCCGGACCTTAGCATATATATAGGATATATATACAATATATACAAATACACAATATTGGACACAGACTATAAAGGGCACACAGTTTCATTCACTAATGAAAGTCAAACACATGTTTGTTTCCACTGTTTTATTGTGTGCGCGATAAGCAATTAATTGACTTATCGTACGATAAATAAAAATGAACTCGATAAATTGCCATTTACATGAGGATGTGACTAGCAGTTTGAAAGGATGTACTTGAATTATTATTATCATTATGTCAGTGGTCTAAAATGGTCATACAACGGTGCCGACAATATTATCGCAATAATTTGCGGGAAAATGTATCCAACAAGATTAATTATTGTCATAGGCCTATACATGAAACACACACACACAAACACATCTACAGACTTACTCCAAACTGCCAAATATATTAATTAACACACTCTCACTCTCATATACTCTTTGACTCTATTTTGGCCTAGTAGAACAATAAGCAGCAGACTTTTACTTTTTTATCATTTCTACTGGATCTTAGATCTGCGCATGCGCAATACGGGTCGGGGATTAACCAACCGGCTCCCACTGCTCTCATGCCTGGCGCCGTGGGAAGGCCAGGCCCTCCCATTTGACATTCCTGCCCTCCCCCAATTAACACATTTTTTATTATTTATAACATTTAAAAAACAATATATATTTTCCTCCTCCTCCTCCTCCTCCTCCTCGCAACTGCTCAAAGACCAACAGCCCCAGATGATCTTGGGGTTAATAAACCCAACCAGGTGAAACGGGATCGTTATCCAGTGAGATTGTTTTTAGGAAAGAAGCGCACTTTGGCCACTACATGGTACAACAACAAACCATGGCTTGAATATTCTTTAAAAGCAGACGCAGCCTTTTGCTTCCCCTGTAGACAGTTTAAGGTAAATACGTCTTCATCTGATGCGGCTTTTACTGTCAAAGGTTTTTGCGACTGGAAACACGCATTACAGACTGATAAAGGACTGATAAGGCATGCCGCATCAAAAGAACACATTTCATCTGAGAGTTGTGGAGAGAGAGACAGATACGCGAGGAAACAAATAAGGAAATTAGTACTTTGGTGAACACAGATCAGCTGGCACGGAACCGTTATTACGTGTCAGCTGTCGTTGATATTATAGCTTTTTTAGCTGTCGACCAACTCCCTCTCAGAGGTGACCACGATTCACTCCACAGCATGTCCGAGTCAGGCAGTGGGCTCTTCCTATCGCTGTTTGAGCATACGCTGCACAAAGATGCAGAGTTGGCCAAAATAATGTTCTAAGTTAGCTCGGCTGAGCGAAAGGATAAACCTGCAGTGCATAGGAAAAGCCTTAATATGAAGTAACATTAAGTGACCCAAAATGGTCACACACACAAGGCACTCAGGTTCGTGATACTGAGGGGCAGGAGACGTGGTTCCAATTGATCAAATGTTTTATTTCTGGCATTCAAATATCATTAAAAACACCATAAGATCATTATACACACTGGAAATAAAGGGGGGAACTCTTAATTCAGGAATGCTGAGGCTTACCAGTGGATGGAGGTGACGAGGGGTGAGAGGGATCCCAACAAAGTAAATTAAGGCACCCGTGATCACTACACACTCACACGAATGAACACAAATCAGGGGGGAGCACAGCACGACAGACAAAGGGGGAAGCCACCACCGGGGACACCAGCACCACACCTTTGGCTCTCAGCAACTAAGAGGGGCAAACAAGACACAATTACTGGGATAACAGTCAACACAAATTAATACACAGACCAACACATAAAATAAGTACAAGACAATAAAAAGTCAAGAATACTACGAAATACTGATTTCCAGTAACTGATATTAACTGAAATAAACAAAACAAATTTAAAGCAACAGGGTCGAAAACTAAACCAAACGAAAATCAACTTAACCGTCTACTTAATCATGAATTAAATAAACAAACAAAAATTAACTCAATTAAATAACTAATCATGAACAGAGATTAATCGAACAGTCCGCGATAACAATATAAAATATGGCCCTGTAATGAAGAGCAAAGGCACAGTGATACCAAGAGGCTGGTACAGACAATGTAGGCCAAGAGCAACACCCGCCAGGCAGTAGTGTAGCGGTGAAGCACAGTAGGGCAGGCAAAGCGGCTGTAGTGTGCAGACAGACACAGCCGTGAGGGCAGACCAGCCGTCCAGGCAACACTCAGTCAGGCAGGCAGGCAAGACAGTCTCGTAGACGTAGAGCAGTCGTGGATGCAACACAGACGTAGAGGAAAAACAGCAGTCCTTTATCACGCTTCCAGCGCAGAGCCTAGCAGACATTAAGCGATCAGGTGATGTTAGAATAACAATATTAGGTTAAGATCATTCAGGAAGAATGAGACAAGCAGAATGTCTACCTACCGATCAGGCCAAGTTCAGACAAACACACAGCAGGAGAGCTTCATTTACAGCGGCAGCAGACATGGGCTGCAGGATCCCTGCGAGGGTCTACAACCAGCGATACATTTAGTATTCAGGCTAATTGTCATGCTAGGTGTACAACAAACGGCAGCCACTGCAAACTCACCGGTGCCAGCCATGGATGTATAATAAGAACCAGCGCCGTATAGACTGAGAGTTATGTCATCTCCGTTCACTCCAATGGACCACTTTTTTACAGCAATGGCGGATCGTGGAGCCTCTCAATCGTTCCCCGGAAGTTAGCGCCAAGGCTAGCAGAGCTGTAGAGTTGCAGCATAATAGACCGTTCGTGACGGACTTTTAAAGGTAAGAAGAAGCTTAAAGATTTATATTGCGGATATTATCAGTACATCTGATTCAAATTAACATGTGTATTAAAGGATGTCAGTGGATTATCCCTAAATTAGTAGATTTAGGGAACGTTTACAGATAACAGATTAAGCTAGGATACCATACCATAGTACCATACACTATACCATAGTGGTTGAATACACAGTATTAGGAAACACTTTATACTTACTGGACATGTTATACTCATTATATACTGCATATAAAATATGACCAAGAATGTGAGACAACTTTATAGAAATTCATATCACATCTGTTACTGATGCCATTTGTCATACTTTGTTAAACTCACAAATAATAAAGTTCCATAACTTCAGTTGGGAACAAAGACCACACCTTATCTCCCCAAGGCAATTTCCCATCCAATAGGTGTGCTATATAGGTGTGTATAACCCTTTCTCCTGTCTGTTACTCCCTCTTTCAGCACAAGAACCAGAGGGGGATTCAATGGAGCCTGAATACCTGCACTGAGACCCTCACCCTGCACCCTGAGTCTCAACTCTCAGTGTTTTTCAAGCCTTTCCCTGTTTTTTTGTATTAAACAAAACATTAAGCTTTCCCAATGGTGTGGTTTTCGTTTTGTGAAAAAGTGCAAATGCAGTGTTTGTATACAATAACCTAACCTCACATATTTTTTTGCTGTTGGTCATGAAATTGCTCCTGCTGACTTGTGCCTGCCATTTTTTCCTCCGCTCTGTGTCAGTGGGGAAGCCGTACATTCGTACTCCTTTCTCAGAGCGATTTGAGCATCCCCAGGCAGCACAGCAAACCATGGTGGCGACTAGGAGGCAGCACAGCAAACCAGGACAACACGGAGGAAAAGGCACAGACAAACTGCATGATATGCTATTCAATGTTTATTGAATTCCATGTATTTGCAATGGATGTTCCTAAAACAACACATTTAACATCATCATCATCATGCTGCTGCTGCTGCTGCTGCTAGTCCTTTGATAGTCACCTGTCGGTCTCCTGTCCTTTCTGAAAGCCATAAAGATGACATTAGTCATTTAGATAACTTGTGTCCTCAATTACCATGGGATTACTGAAACTACCATGAATTTAAGAAAATGGTAGAAATTAATCTAATCTGAATTTTGAAGCATTCCTTTAGATCCCCTCCCTCTAAATATATCAATAAACATTAGAAAGTGATGCTCCTGACTATTATACAAGTTTAAGAAGATAATATTGGTTTGAAAGAATTCAAAGCTATAAATAAACAGCAACAGGCTCTTTAACCAAGGCACTGTTAGCCTAACATGTAAACTAGTTGTTCACACTAATCCTAATATTATCACTTAATATTAGCAAATTCTATTTAATTTTTTTTAACATATTGATGTAAATACATACACATATCGATTTGTTGTATAAATATTGCAAATCAAAACCTTTATTCACTAATAATTACCAAAAGTCGAAGTTCTATCTCCTGTTATCAATGCATTCACATTGCCCGCCATGAACTTCCGGGGAACGATTCTCGTCTACATGAACCACGTGACGATAACCGTTTTTGGACTTCCGCTGTCGTAACTCTTCTATCTATACGGCGCTTCTATCTATACGGCGCTGATAAGAACGTGCCAGCGGAGAAAGCACGTCAGCGGAACCCGGAAGTGGCCTTTGTGCCAAAGAGCAAGAGGGAGCAAGAGCGACACTGACCCCTCTTTATAAAGGTTGCCCCGTGTGGTGATAGGACTGAACACTCCTGCTACATGTGCAAGAAGGCAGTTCACTACTGTGGCCACTTTCTATTGTTGTAAGGTATCGGTTTCGGCGATACTGGCCCTGAAATACTTGGTATCGGATTGAATCCAGATTTTGTGGTATCGCCCACCCCTAGCCCATAGACTGGTTGTGCCGTAGGTTGAAGGCTTGCCGTAGATTGAAGCCCTGTTCGCGGGGACGCGCAAAGGTGACGTCATTGCGTGTATTGAGCGTTCGCCTAGTTTTCTAAGCTTTTTTCTCACTTTTGAATTATATAGTTCCAATCAGATTAAACAGCAAACGACTGAATAAATAATGTGCATACAATTGGGAGGAGGCTCGTTTTAAGGACACAACCTTCGTATTGGAACAAACTTCTTTTTTTATGCTCCCCACAAATGGAACAAACTTCTAGAAAACCTGAGGTCTTCACCACCTTTTAACTTGTTTTAGCACTTACCGTATTTTTTTTCGTTTTCGTTTTTAAACTATTTTATATCTCATTGTTTTTATGAAACTGTTATTCCATTATGTTTATTTATTGTGTTCCTCTCTGTTCTACTGTCATGTGTTAATGATCATGTAAAGCACTTTGAATTGCCTCTGCGTCTGAAATGTGCTATTGTGATGCCCCTGTGGGTCCATCAGTAGAGAGGGTATAGCTGTTCCGTCTGTGCTGCATTGGATCCAGTGATTGTGGTGATTCAGGGCACCTGGGTCTGGTGTCCTGGAGCTATTTAAAGCCTCTCTGCTCCTATCTGTGGGCTCTCTGCTTTCTCCTGCAGGCAACTGGCTCTGAGGAGTAAACCCACTGTCTATCTTGACGTGTTTGTGCAAAAATAAACACCTTTTTATACTCGTTAATGTGTTGTGTCTCCTTTTTGTTGTGGCCTTCTGAGCCAGGTCGCAACAGCTAGGATGGCAAACATACGGCCAGCAGGAGAAATACGACTGCTTGCAAGGACAACGGAGAAAAGAAAAGATAAATGACCTGCTATCAGGTCTAAAGAAACAACAGGCCGTTTTTACCCGGAGCCGAGATATAAGTGACGCAGCAGTGAAAGCCAGCTATCTCATCGCTAACGAAATAGCATCAGCCTCAAAGCCATACTCTGAGGGTGAGTTTGTGAAAACATGCATGCTGAAGGCTGCAGAAATGGTGTGCCCTGAGAAGCGACAGGCTTTTGCCAACATTAGTCTAACGAGGAATACAGTGAAGGATAGGATTGCCGATCTTTCAGCATATTTGGATAGCCAGAAAAAAACAAAAGTCAAGTCATTCGTAGCATTTTCAGTTGCAATCGGTGAGAGCACTGACATTACAGATGTTGCTCAACTGGCCATATTCATTCGTGGTGTTGATGAGACTTTGACGGTCACCGAAGAGTTCCTTGAGTTGGTTCCTATGACAGACACCACTAAAGCGGATGACATTTTTAGCGCTCTCGTTGAAGCACTGGACAGGGTTGGAGTGGACTGGACCCGTGCTGTCAGTCTGGCTACAGACGGCGCGCCATCAATGATCGGGAAAAAAGCAGGTGTTGCAACGAAATTCAGGGAGAAAGTACAAGCAGCAAATGGAGGAGATCGTTTTTGGACATTCCACTGTATTTTGCACCAGGAGGCATTGTGTTGCAAGTCGTTAAAAATGGATCACGTCATGAAAGTGGTTGTTCAAACGGTTAATTTCATCCGAGCCAGAGGGCTGAATCACCGTCAGTTCGACAGCCTCCTCAGTGATAAAGACATCACCTGTAGCCTACCATATCACACTGATGTAAGGTGGTTGAGCCGAGGTGCCGTGCTGAAACTTTTTTCTGATCTACGCGAGGAAATCGGACAGTTCATGGAGAAAAAGGGTAAGCCAGTGCATGAATTAAAAAAAAACAGAATGGCTGCAGGACCTTGCATTTATGGTGGATATTTCAGAGCACTTGAATAATCTGAACATAACGATGCAAGGTCGCAAAAAAGTTGTCACAGAATATTATGACAGCATACGCGCATTTAAATTGAAGCTGGCTTTGTGGGAGACACAGCTGTCAAGTGGTGACCCTGCTCATTTCCCTCATCTAAGAAATGTGCATATGACTGGAGTTACTGCTGACATGAGACGGTACAAAGACAAAATTACGGAATTGCTGCGGGAGTTTGAGCGGCGGTTTCAGGTCTTTGGTGAGCTTGAGACAGAGTTTGCAGTTTTTCGCTCGCCATTTGCAGTTAAGGCTGCGGATCTGCCCGTCGACATACAACTTGAGATAATCGATTTACAATGTGATCAGGATTTAAAGGACACATTTGCCTCGTCGGACTTGGGCACATTTTATCGGTATCTTTTGTCAGGATACCCCAAATTGACAGCCCTGGCAGCAAAGGTTTTGAGCATGTTTGGGACCACCTACCTTTGTGAACAGGTTTTCTCTGTAATGAACATTACTAAAACAAAGCTGCGCTCAAGACTCGAGAGACAGCAAGCGCATTTCGTGGCATCTGCGGGCAGTGGCAAGTACTTCCGGCATCTGCCACAGAGTCCGCTACTCCGTGGTATCTGTGGCAAGTATATGCCACAGATGTGGTATCTGTGGCAAGTATATGCCACAGCCACAACTTGCCGTGGCAAGTAAATGCCACAACCATGCCACAACTTGCCGTGGTATATGCCACAACTTATATATGCCACAACTTGCCGTGGCATGTAGGCTATATGCCACAACTTGCCGTGGCAAGTAAATGCCACAAGTTAAGAGTTAAGAGAAGGTTTACGGTAGCTGCCACTCGCCTTCCGTGGCAAATGCTGATATTTAAACCCGTATTTATCGCGTAAAATGTCGCTGTTTTAGCATGACTTTATCGGACTGATCTGTACACAAGACTGATGATCTGTTACTGATGGTCCGATCATATTTTTCAAAAAGATTAAACATATGTTCTATAGATTTTACTTGGAGAACGTGGTTTGTTAAAATAAATAAACGTGCTATTTTTATGATAATAGTCGGTACTCGAGTTGAGGGGGGATGGCATCCCCCCTGAAATAAAAACGGTTAAAATCATCCCCCTTCTAAAACGCATGGCGGGACCAATACGATTTTCATTGCCATAAGCAATAGCTGTGCACATGATATAACCTTTCACCCTTGATGGATTTCCATCATACATAATACACATAAGGATTATCTTATGTTAATGTTGGTATAGGCTACTTGACAGTAAGTGTGCTTCTATTGTTTGTTTTATATATAAATATATACATTCACTTGAAAAGACTGTAATTTCCTATTGTTACTGTTTTACTTTATGACAACTAGTGGTCATTTTCTGTGTTTTTGTTATGTCAGTGTTCATTTACTGAGTTTGTGATTTGTGACTTATTAATAAGGAAAACATCATCCTTAAAAATTTTTTTTTTAATGTATTTTTAAATGTTCTAAATTTGAAAAAAATAGATAAAAATAAACTAAAGTTAAAATCTTGTTTTTCATGCCCCAAGAGCAATAAAAACAATTGGTAAAAAAATCCTGAGTGAGGCTTTCATAATTCATGGATGAAAGGGTTAAGAAAGACAAACATATGTTTCTATTGGTTTTAGTGAGATGGTTTATTGTAGTGTATTCTTACATATTCAGTAGGCTATATTGTTTATTCTTTAGATACTCTGTAGATAAATATCTACTAATAATGCGTAAATTATTTCCTGTTTCTTTTTATTATTATTATTTGCTGTAACGCAAAGATTTCAACATTTTAGATAAATAAATTAAATACAACGTATCATATCAAAATCTGTTTATGTTAATTAGCAACACAATGATTTGATATTTGCATGCATGACATATAACCTTTTTACTGATGCACACAAAAAGTTTTAACAAGGGTGTAATTATATTACATTGTAACCCTCTTTCCTCAACATATTAAATCAACTTTATACGGTTAAATGAGGATTGCTTGGAGTATCATGCTTAAGAGAACATTCTTCATGTTAATTGTTCACCACTTTCAAAACGCAATAAAAGGATGGATAAAAAAGCATGCATTGTGTCTTGATTTTTAATATACTGTCATGATTGTCTTAACGCAGTGGTTCTCAAAGTGGGGGGCGCGCCCCCCCTGGTGGGCGCAGAGGCATGCCAGGGGGGGCGCGAGAGACCAGGAGGAAAAATGGTTATAAAAAAAAAAAAAAAAGATTAAAAAAAAAAAAAAAAAAATCATAATTTGAAAAATTGATTCGAAAATAATATCATGCAGTACAGTACTATTACGTCTGGGTCTCTGTTTCATTAAAGCTCGGCTCTGTGTGTGTGTGTGGAACGAGCCATTTTGTGTGCGCGTGAGAGAGAGAGAGAGCGCACCGGTACTGGAGATCGTTGTTGTTAGCTTCTGGTGCTAGCGAGCTACGCTAACGGATATAAGGAGTTTTTTCAACAACAAAGTGGAGGAGAGTCCTCTCCTGTCAGACTGAGAGCTAAAGGACTCTCTCAGTGTTATCTCAGTGGGTCTCAAATGTTTTGGTCACCATTAATGTAAATAATTATTTCCGAGGCACACGTTTATATGATCATTATAGTTATAAAAAAATAAGAGAATAAATGAAAAACAGGTATGAAATACTATATGACAGTAAAACAAGAATAAAGTTTAAAAAGGTGATTTGTAAAATATCCATCAAGAAAAAGTAAATCTGTTTACATTTCTGTTTCATATGGGTGTTGAGAGATGTATCCATAGATCTCTTCCTTTCGCTCTCAAAGTGCACCAGATTGATGCTTTTAACTTCAATATTTAAAAATAAATCTTCCCGGGGAAGCTTGCCCCCGGACCCCCCTATGTGACGTCCACACATCACCTATAAAAATAGCACTTTATCCCTGCTTACACCTATATGCCGTGAGCTGAATATTGAGCCTTCATTGTAACAGTCGCGGGTACGTTGTGTATTTGCGTGGGGATTGTTGCAGTAGAAAATTCCACTGTAGCGACCGGTACATTAATGGGAAACCCTAAATGTTTGAGCACCCTCTATGAAACGTCAAGCTACCCCACAGCACCCCCAAAATAAATCTCTGGCGCCGCCACTGAGCCTGATTATTCGTTTTGGGGGGGCCCGACTTTTTTTTTTCTCCAAAGGGGGGGCCTGACAGAAAAAGTTTGAGAACCACTGTCTTAACGGAATAACATGGTTTGTTTGGATTCACCGATATCAATATCTAATAAGAATAATCTGAAGCATTTAAATAAAAATGTTCAACCAGAATTAAAATATTAAACAACAAAACAGATACAATGACATTAATCTGTTTATTAACAACGAAAATAATACAAATTAAGTACATATGCCTGGATTTAAAATAACACATTTATACATGTAAATATAAATATAACTGTCCTTTGCCTCATTTATAAAATATAAATCTTAGCATCTCACTAGCAGTGGCAACTGCAATCAGTTACAGCTGCCCTAAGTCTGTAGACAAGTCTAATAACACCATTGTACACGTTGCTGTGTCAATACAGATATTTATTTTTAATTATTTGTCTTTACTAGTAACAATACACCTGGTTATCGTAGCAAGCAGTGGAAACTCCCCTCAAGAAGCGACAATTGCCAAGGGCTTGCGTTGCAACGCTCACTTGCCAATATTTCTTTTTTTATTACAATATAGGCCTATGTTTAGCATACTATCATAGATATAGCACGTTTGTTTATTTTAGCAAACCACGTAGGCTATTCCAAGTAAAATTGAATATAAATGATAATTTATTATCTTTTTGAAAAATAGACATCGCACATCAGTCCTGTGTACAGATCAGTCCGATAAAGTCATGCCTAAACAGCGACATTTTACACGATAAATACGAGTTTAAATATCAGCATTTGCCACGGAAGGCGAGTGGCAGCTACCGTAAAACTTCTCTTAACTCTGGCATCTTGTGGGAACTCCCGTTCAGCATGCGCAAATGCCACGGCAAGTTGTGGCATATGCTTGCCACGGCAAGTTGTTGCATATGCTTGCCACGGCAAGTTGTGGCATCTGTGGCATTTACTTGCCACGGCAAGTTGTGGCATATGCTTGCCACGGCAAGTTGTGGCATCTGTGGCATTTACTTGCCACGGCAAGTTGTGGCATATACTTGCCACGGCAAGTTGTGGCATATAGCCTACTTGCCACGGCAAGTTGTGGCTGTGGCATATACTTGCCACAGATGCCACAGAGTAGTGGCCTCTGTGGGAGATGCCACAAATGCCAAGGCACATGCCACGGCAATGTAGTGGCAACACTCATTGTGTTCTAGTATGATAAATAAAATAACATTGTACCTTGAAAATCAATGCATTCTTTCATTTGACACGTTGGTGGTTTTAGGTAGGCTATACAGCGACCCCTTGTGGTTCTAGTGTGAAGTAAAAGTAGAAGTAGCCAACCTAAATGTTGGAATACTCTGTTACAAGTAAAAGTCATGCATTAAAATGTTACTCAAGTAAAAGCGCAAAATGATTAGCATAACAATATACTTAAAGTGCATATTACATGTTTTCATTATAATGATTGATCATGAAAGTGTTCTCAAAGCTGGTAAAGGTGCAGCTAGTTTTAATGACTTTGTATACTGTAGTAGGGTATCTTGTGAATTTACTCCAGGAGTAACTATAAAGTCTGATTTAAGACTTGATTATATGTATCATCATTAATCAGAATCTGTAGTAAGTAACTAAAGGTAGCGTATTAAATAAATGTAGGGGAGTAGGCTACAATTACACAATTTACCTCTGAGTTGTAGTGGGGTAAGTAGCCTACTACGTAACATACCATTTACATACTCAACTAAAGTACAACTAGGCTATTTCTAAATCACAAGTACAGTACTTGAGTATACAAGTTAGCCTATTTCCCACCTCTGGTCAACAATGTTAGATCTTTATGTCAACTTACTAATAATATATCTTGAGTATTATCATAAAAATAGCACGTTTATTTATTTTAACAAACCACGTTCTCCAAGTAAAAGCTATAGAACATATGTTTAATCTTTTTTTAAAAATATGATCGGACCATCAGTAACAGATCATCAGTCTTGTGTACAGATCAGTCCGATAAAGTCATGCCAAAACAGCGACATTTTACGCGATAAATACGGGTTTAAATATCAGCATTTGCCACGGAAGGCGGGTGGCAGCTACGGTAAACCTTCTCTTAACTCTTAACTTGTGGCATTTACTTGCCACGGCAAGTTGTGGCATATACTTGTCACGGCAAGTTGTGGCATATATAAGTTGTGGCATATACTGGCATGGTTGTGGCATTTACTTGCCACGGCAAGTTGTGGCTGTGGCATATACTTGCCACAGATACCACATCTGTGGCATATACTTGCCACAGATACCACGGAGTAGCGGCCTCTGTGGCAGATGCCGGAAGTACTTGCCACTGCCTGCAGATGCCACGAAATGAGCCAGGCCCTACTGCAAGACTCACACACAAGTGCCTGAATGAAATAATTAAATTGGCTGCTAGTCAGGATTTTAAGCCTGATATTGATGCCTTTGTGAGGGCTTAAAGATGTCAAGTTTCAGGAGCAAATTAATCAGTTCTGTGACCTCAGTTCTGTGAAAATAAGAACCTACTGAAATATTTGATATTTGTTATATTATTCTGTCACTGAACATTGTGTATTATAATGTCAATCAGCAGCTTCAATAGGCAAAAAATAGTTTGATTTGATGTGACACTGTGGCTGCACTGCCAATATAAAAATTCTATATTTTCAAGGCAAGGGAGGTAACTCACACTCCTCACTTAATAGCTCCCACGTTTTTATTTGTATTTTGTGGTGAGTCAGTTCAGGTGGAAACTGTGATCTGTTGTAAAGAACATGTATGTAGCACTTGAAATTGCACTTGTTTGTCTTAACATAGTACATTTCAGTTTGTTAATAACGTTTTGCGTCTCATTACATGTGGACATTTTCCGAATGTACTTGTTGCTACTTATTTGCACTTGAACAGAAATATTGTCGTTATGTAGGGCCTGTGGATTATTATGCTATGATGTTACTGGTCCGGCCCACTTTAGATCAAAGTGGGCAGTATGTGGCCCCTTAACTGAAATGAGTTTGCCACCCCTGAGCTACAGTATATAAATAAACGTACCTTACCTTCTGTTTTTAAGTGTAGTCCCACTCTGTTATGTTCCTCCTTCCTACAGAACAGACAATGAAAGGTTAAGATGCCATTTGTCAGTAGGCTATAGTCCTATTTCTTAAAACATTCTCTGTTGTTTAATTGTCTGATACTCGATAACCACGAATAGTAAGCAATGATATAACCAGTGCTTGAATTGGGCCAGTATTCACCGGTACGCAGTACCGGGCACTTCTGATTTTTACCCATGTGGTACCGGCACTTCTTACTGAGTACCGGCAAGGTGCCGGTACTCAGTAAAATGCCGGTACTCAGCCGCCGGCAATATACGTATATATTGTGAACGCAACGCAGCGCAAATGTGGGTCTGACTCTGCCTCACAGAGGGTGACTGGCTGTCTACATGACGTGGCCTGCCGACATTGCCACTTTCATACAGATCATACTAATGCCCTCGATTGGTCTCTGTGTGTCATTCAAGCTCGGGAGGGTGTGTGTTGGTGTATGTGTGGCGCGAGCGAGCGAGAAAGCGCGCGCACCGGTTACGTGTATCGTTGTTAGCATCTGGTGCTAGCTAGCTGCACTAACGGATATAATAAGGAGCTGTTTCAACAACAAGGTGGAGGGAGGGTCCTTTCTGTCAGACTGAGAGGCTGATAACTACAGCTCTGGTGAGGTAAATTACTCTCTGAGTCTTTAGATAGTTAACTTAGTTTAAGTTATCTCAGTGGGTCTCAAACGGTTCGGTCACCATTTATGTAAACACATATTTCCATTTGAGGGGGTAGTGATTAGTAAAATATGCATGAATAATACAAACAAAATGTTAACTAGGTGAAAAAAGGTAAGATAAACTTGTTGAGAGCTAAAAGTAGTCTTTGCTGTTGCCTCAAAGAGGAGCAGGGGGAGAGGAGGGAGACAGGAGAGGCTGATGCAGGAGCCCAGACACACTCACAACTATAAATGAACCAAAAACAAATAAATAAACAAGTTTCAATGTTTTTTCATATTGGATATTGTATTTTATTGGTTATGGCCATGTACTTATGATTTTATGATTATTTAAATGTATACATTTTTGTTTCATATGGGTGTAGTGGTCTCTTTATTTCCCCCTCAAAATGCACCAGATTGATGCATTTAGGTCCAACATTTAAAAAAATATCTTACCGGGGGAGCATGCCCCCGGACCCCCCTATAGGATTTGAGGCCCGGCCCCACTGTTCCCAAATAGATTTGCAATTTTTTTTAAATAGTAACCCATCTCCATATGTTTCTTTTGGGGTAGTAGATTTAAACTAGAGGGCTATCACTTTGTGCAGCAACGCTATTGACAAATAAATCCAGCAAAATGGCACAAAAAACTGGTAGTGGCCTCAGGGACGAGGAGTCATTTAACCAGCCAGTAGGAGTCAAGCTTTACTTTCTTTTATATCCATAAAGAAAAAGTAAATCTGTTTACAGTTGTTTCATTAGGTATGTTGAGAGGTATCCATATATCTCTTCATTTTGCTCTCAAAGTGCACCAGATTGATGCATCTAACTTCAATATTTAAAAAAAAATGTTCCCGGGGGAGCATGCCCCCGGACCCCCCTAGACTAGAGGGTGTCAGGTCCACTCCCCACTTATAAAAATAGCACTTTACCACTGCACCCCCTCTAATCTCAGATGCACCCCTAGTCATTTTGTTTAAGTACAGTGAGCCTTTCTAAAATATGCAGTAAAGAGACAAACCCACCAGCATTATAGGATATACTATGACTTTGTGCCAAATACTTGTTGCTGATTTAGAGTACTGGCACCTTTTTTATTCCAATTCAAGCACTGGATATAACAGTAATTATATAACATATATGATAATGTCAGACACTGTGTTATTTTCAATCAAGCCTAAAAGATAATTTGTTCAAACTGGCTCCACTCCTTTGAATGTAATTGTCCTCTGTTGTTTTCCTACTGAACACATTTTTGTATTTGAATGCCACTCATATTTTATTTTTTTATTTTAAAGTGACATTTAATGTTTTGAAAGGTGCTGTTATGACCTGGCTCAAAAGGCCACAACAAAGAGGAGACACAACATATATTGTCAACGGTTTAACGAAAGATGTTTATTAAAGCAAGTGGTTCAAATTAGAAAAATTAATTAAGTGCAAAACAAGTAAAACATGAGGTGTGGATGTCAGTGGTGTCAGTAGTGTAAATAAAAAGGGAGAGGATTGCATGGACATGTATGAGTGTGAGTGTTGAAGTGCACAAAGTGAAGCAACTGAAGAAACTCATAACATACTCATAAACCAGATGCCTGTAGGGGAAAGCAGAGGGAAGACAGAGAGGAGCAGAGGCTTTAAATAGCTGCAGGGCACCAGGCCCAGGTGCCCTGAGTTACTGCAATCAAGGCAATCAAGACAGCACAGACAGCATAGACAGCACAGCCACACCCTCTCTAGATGAACCCACAGAGGCATCACAGCCCCCCCCCCTTAAGACGGAGGCCCCAAAGGGATCCCCGAAAAAACCAAGAGAGAGCATCCGCCACAACGTTGTCCTTGCCCTTAATGTGTCGAATGTTGTTGGAGATTTGAAGGATGTTGCAAACCAACCTCGTCTCCGCGTGTCGTTTGACAAGCTAGGTGAATTCGGGAAAAGGGAGGGATTAAGAAACACCAGAATACAAGTTAAACAATAATCCGGCTTTAATGATATACAGTAACGATACAAAATACAAATACAAAGAAATCACGAAGCACTCTGCAGAGTACTCCGGGCTCAGGTTCTACCACGTGTGTGAGACAGGTCTCAGGAACGGCTGGTGAAAAACAAGAGCGCGAACCAAAGGAAAACACAGTCTTTCATACTAAAACACAGGAGGAGGAGGTGTACGTGCTTTCCCCCAGAGGTCATCTTATTGGCAGAGACCAACACATGGCCTGTCGCACCCAATCAGTGCGACACAGCAGAAGAAACCCGGAAACAAAAGTCTCATTCAGTTTGACGAAGACCAGACACCTTTTGGTGTCTGGTACGAACCTGCTCTCAAGCAGTAAAAAGTACCGCACACTCATTTAGCCTGCAGCTCTTTCAGACACTTGAGCTATTGTTCTTTAAGAATATTCCCTGCAGAATCTTTATTTCAAATAAAAGGTTTCACATTGCATATTTCCAGCTTCCTTTACCCATACTGCTATTATTAATACAAAGCAATCAACCACACATCTATTTAAAACAAGTAGATTTCCCTGATCATTTGACATGCTGCTTCCATTTCCCATAGAGTAATAAAACATGTTTAATCTAATTTCTCCACACTGTTTGTAGCCATTTAGTACCCACATATGAAAGAATAAAAGCAGAGGAATCAAATAAAACACTAATACAGGAATAGTTGATAAATGATTATACAGGACATCTGATCACAGTAAGAAATACACACACATATTCTCTAGGAAGTGACCCTTGTTATAGGTCCGAATGTCCTGTCCCCTGAAAGTCATGAGTTTTGGTTGATTAACAGAAGTTTAATTGTTCTTGTGGCTTAATGGCTTCCCTGAACTTCTCTTCACCCCAAAGTCAGCTTACTAGGAATGAATACATTTTATTGATAAGCTCAAAAGGACGTTTATCTTGGTTACTGCTGGGTGACCCAAGTCTCCAGGCCTGCAGGATGTGTAGGAGATAAACATTAATTCTACAAGACTTTAACTACATTATCTGAAAATGTATCTGGGACTTCCCCTGTTAATTGCAAGGACTATTGATAATTAACAGAGAGACCCTAGGGGCCTCTTCTTGGTATCTGCTAGGCAGAAGTCACTCAATGCAGAAATCACAAGTTTAACACATATTCTATATAAGGTGACATTAAAATGAATATACCAGATTGAACTTTCCTGCCCTAACACGTTACTTTAATACTTCAAATAATTCAAATAATCCTTCAATTCCCCCTTTTTGGTCTCGCTTTAACGAGACCAACACACATAAGACATTTGAAACAAAAGTACTGTCATTCTTTGATACTGTGTCTGTCCCCCTTCATTAAACCTTTGAGAACAGAAAACAACCTCCAATGACAGTGAAGAAACTATCAGAGTGAGAGCCTGAGTGCCAGAAAGCAGCATCCTTGCGTGTTGTTGAATCATCAGGGCCCCCCCTCAGCGGAATACGCCAACAAGGGCAGCTGATAGGGAGGGGGAGATGCGGCCTTTCCTTCAAAGGTGGAACTGATTAATCTGATCAGAGAGAAGTAGACTCCTCTGCTGCCTCGAGAAGTCCCCCAGCCCGCTGACGCCTCCTTCCAAGTCGTCTGCTGTAGGGATGTCCGCGAGGTCCTTCTCCTCCAGTCCGCTGATGCCTGCTTCCAAGTCGTCTGCTGTAGGGATGTCCGCGTTGACGATAGCCAGGTCCGTCCTGATGTCCTCCAAGGTCCTAGCCGGAGTGTTCCTCGCCGCACACTGGCTCCAGTAGTACCAGATGTCCCCCTTTGCTCCTCGGCGGACGGCATGAGATGTCCTCTGGGTCACTCTGTAGAGGCCGGAGAGCCTGGGGTTGAGTCACGTAGGCCTGACGAACTCCGCTGTGTCGGCCTCCTGCTCCTCGGGTCCCCCTTTTGGCGTCAGCAACCTGTGTGGAGAAATCTGATACCCACCCCTCAAGTCTACGCTCAGTGCTTCTGGGCCCTCAGGTGTTTGACCCACCGCGGGTAGGCCGCTTCAGAATTCTAATACTTGGCCTGTGTCAACAAAATAAACCCCAACATCTTCAGTTGAACTAAATAACATATCTCAATAGCTCTGAATTCCTGACAAGCATCTGTGTTATTTTAAATGAAATCCTTGAGATCCCATTTAAAATCTAAATATAATATGAACTGCTAATGTCTCTGGTATTGGAACACACTAATGTTATGGATTAAAAACAACTAAAATCATGATACTGACAAAGTGAATAATTTCCAGGCGAGACTGCTTCTACCTGTCACTGCTTGGATATTATCAAGCTGAAAAATGAATACAGAAATCCAACATACTGTCATCAAATGTCTATCTATTATGACTTTAAATTAAATGTACATCCCCATAATGATCTAAACAGTCTATGGCTTTTACTTCTTTACCAGGCTAGTTACAAGATGTTGTCTAAATTAAATTCTATCTCATTACATTACTATGTTTTAACTTAGCTGTAATATGTTCTTTCTACATTTCAAACCTCAGTTACTTTAATACCTGTTGAAATATTACCAAATTGTTTTCATTATCACAGTTCACCTTCTCATTCTCATTCTGGAATTACCTCTCTCAGTAGCCCCTTGGCCACTGATTCTGCATCTGTGTTACCTGTTATAACTCAATCAATATTAAAAACATGTCAACATTAATCAAACAGTATCTTATCCCCAGATATGGAGCAGGTTAAATCTAAAACTGCCAATCAATGGTCAGATTGAACATCTGAGTTGGGGCGGCAGGTTTCTTCCAGTCCCTAAATGAAAATATCCCACACTCCCCCTTTTTACACATGTAAACATGTGTAATAAAATCCTGTATGGGAAGAAAACCTTCAGGTAACCAGTGGTTATAAGAAAATACCAAACATCATTCACAAAAGTATATCCATCATCTTTCACAGTAAAAACTCCAGGGAAAATAAGTGTTCATTTCCAGCTGGCAGTCCTAAAAGAAACAGGATCTTTAGATTTTAGTTTGAGTTTTACATTTGCAAACCGCCAACTCCTGTGGGAATTAGAAACGGGTCACATGTGCGTTTTTCCAAATGTGTGAAATTGTAGGAAACCTGTGTTTCCCATGGAGCTCCAAAATAATGTATTAGTCCAAAGACATGCTCGGTTAGTTATTGTTTTAGAATCATGCAGTTACACTGATCACATGCAGAAATTCATTCACACCCACACTGTCAGGTTGTAAAGTCAAGTTTGGTCAGCCCCAGAGTCAGTCATTGATAGTGCTGTTCTCAAGTCACACTGTCAGTCAGGGTCAAAGGTCATTTGGTCTCAGTTTCATTGGCCATGTGTCGTGCTCTGCAGAGACTTTAATATTCTACTAGCTGGAGTTGTACTAGTGACATCATTGTGTTGATGTCAACCAATGCAACAAAGTTTTTCTCGTGTTCGCAGCACCATTTTCTTCAGATGTTTAACAAACAAATGATCAATACACTTTATTAATATACCGCCCCTAGGAAACACAATAACAAATGTTCTGACAAATGTTCATGCAAGGCATTCTTAAGTGAACCTGCAGAAAACGGCCTTTTGAATTAATATTCCAAATTAATCAATAATAATAATAATCCATTTTATCAATTTGTTTACCCTTAGAAGTGAACATACCTCATAATGTTACATCAGGATGTTAAACTAAGCTTTGGCCAAATCAATCATTATTACTGTTTCAGATCTAACTGGAGGTTGAACAAACAAAATCTTTTTTTTTGTTTTGTTTACATCATGTAAACCACTAACATATTTCCCAATTTCAGCATCAGCCTTGTTACTCTCAAATTACATCTTAAATAGGAATATTAGGAATGAAACAAATATTTAATCTTCAGAAATGTTCTTAACAAATAGAGAGTAATGCCATCTTTCTATCTAGTGAATAGCCAACATATTTAAAAAATGTCAGATATACAAAAATAAGCCTAAATACTCTTTTACTATCAAAGTCTAAAGCTAGACCTAAGCTGAACAGTTTTGGTAATGGAAAATGTAATCTAGAAAAAAACAAAACTGGACCTGTGTTCTTGTGTGTTCTTCAAAATACATTAGTAAATACCTTGTGAAGTATTCACAATATAACTAATCCTCTCTAGGATATGAAATCCATTCATCTTTAACCAGATACTATTTCCCTATTTATTTTTAGTTCATGATAATAATGGTATAACGTCCACACGTTTACCCATAGCTAGTCACTATGTCAAGATTATCATGTGTGACATAATAATCAGATGTCTTGTTTGCCAAACAAGGATATTAAACCTTAACCCTTTCAGCATTCCAGACCATCATTAAACAATCAGCCTCCTTTCCTAAACACTAAGCATATCGTTCTACACCACCTTCTGATAAACTCTTGCACAGTTATGCTGTAAAATCATTGCATGATTTCTTCAGAGTCTGAACAGACTGAGACCAGCCTGTCTCAAGATCTTGTCATATTGAGAACAGTCAATGATTCATTGTCCTCTTCAGCTGTAGTCAGTGGCAGGGCCCCCAAAAAGCTAGAACCGGCCCTGGTCAGTGGGCTCCAAGGAAACTCTCTCTGGCATTGGGATGTCCTGAGGGGGAAGGGACCTCTGGATCAATGTGATACAATCAGCAGACACACGTTGTCCTCTGTGCCGCAGAAATCCCCCAAAACTGCAGTACCTCTTCACACCACTGTTGCCTTGACAACGAGGCACAAGCAAACTTTGAAACCCTCCTCTGAGATGTGTTCTTTGCACAGTTCTTCTGTTTGCAATGAGCAACTTTTCACCAACACCCTGATTCAGAGTACAACCCAAAGGTGGCGCACAACTATCCAATGCTGCTGTAATCACAGCAAATCAGCTACTGAGAAAAACTCAATGTAAATCTCTCCCCCAGCGGGTGACAAAATAAAACAGCTGAGTGTCTATATGGTCAGGAATGCTGAAACATGTGAATGTTAAACCCATTAATGGTAACAGTCTTATTCTATTCTTTTCAAATTGTTTATCTAAGTTGTGTGTTACAAGCATGGTTAGATTTGTAACAGAATACAAAACTAACTGTATCCAGCGCTATATATTTAAAACAAGTAATCTGACTACAGTTAATGAATATATTTTGGAACACTTAAAGGAATTATTACAAAATGTAATCTTCATTATTACTAAAGCTGAGACCTAAATAAATAGTCACGGAACATTTTTCTGTCCTTATTACTTAATTGTTTCAATAAAAACTAAAAGCATTGTGAAAACTCCCATTTTTGAGAACATCTCTCAACACTTTTATTCCATCTAAGCACGAATGTTTATGACAAACTCGTCCTATTAATCCCAAACGGTCTTTAATGGTATCTATTGTGAACTTTTCTTAATATTAAATTGTAAATCCAACGTATGTTCTCTTTAGAACAAAGACAGGATAGTTGCAGCTGAAACTGGTTAATAGCAATGTTCTGTTAACCTAGGGTTAGGTTGTTCTTACATCTAGTAAATATATTCTTATTTTATGTTACTCATAAAACAATATGACCTTTTCCCGAATATTAGTAACTCTTTATAACCTGTACTCTCTCTATACTTCTTCAAACCATCTGACTTTTCTCTCTCTCTTCCTCTCTGCGCCCTGCAGCTGCCGGCCCAAGCTTCTCTCATCAAAACCTCTTTTGTTCTCCAACTGTGTGAGATGGCTTTTAGCCTCGTGCAGCACCTCTGTCATGCTTAAACATTAACAGATTCCCTCTGACAAACTTACAAAAATCTTCTCTTTACTTTCTACTCTTTTGTTCCTGTATTTAATATAATTTTCCCCTTGGAATATAATTAAGTACAATCCTTAGTTAATGACAAATACCATGAAATTCACAACGCAATGCAACGGTATCAATCAGTTCTCAAAGACTATATTTAAATAGCAGCAAATCATTGTTTCTTATTTATTTCAATATATCTACCACTTCAAATCACACCTTGATCTGTTAATTTTCTATGTATTTCACTCCAACTTCAGATCACTAGAGAAAAAAGCAAGCAGACACCCTCCGGGCTGCTGCTGCTGCTCTCGAGAGGAAAAAGGGTGGGGGGAACTCTCACAGACAAATACTGACACCCCCTTCTCTCTCCCCTGCTGTAGCTCTCAGCCTCTCCTTTGGAAAAGGGGGGCTTCTTTCAACAATTAACACTTCTGCTATCCTTTTATTCAATTTTTTTGCTTGAACCCACTGTCCTCGTAAGCTCTCAACTCACGCTCCTCTCGTTAAAATTTTCCCTTCATTATGACTTCGTATCTATTCATCTGACTTAGGCTGTTTCTGTTACCAGTCAATATTCACAGACTTCATATCTATTGATCTGACTTACTGTCCTTGTTACCAGTAAATATTCACAACACACCAAAGGATATAGTGAGGCCCGGTCACTTCAGAATGACTTTCTGAAGTTTGCGTTACTCTCCTTTGGATCACTTATAACAAATAACTCATCTCCAGCCCCGTCGAGCTGTGGATTCGTTATTTTGGGTCAGTCTTATATGGAGACTTAATACAACCAACTGACTACTCTTAGACAGTCTAACTGTGGGGACTCAATACCGCCACTTACAAGCCCGGGACTTCAATACCCTTCTGGCCTGTCGGAACTTGATATCCGATTTTAACTGTGGGGACTCTTATACCTCCACTTCCAAGCCAGGGACTTTAATACCCTTCTGGCCTGCCGAAACTCGATATCCGGTTTTAACAACTAAAACACGCATTTGCATTGTTACTATAAAAAACACTGTAAACTTCGTCTGACAACCCTAAAATTTGGAATATGGTCAAATCACAGGTTTCGAATTAAATCGTGTCTGCTCACCTGGTAGCCTATTGTACAGAGCTCTGTTTGTAGTTGTCAGAAGAGGCCGAGATGTTTAGCCCTGGACTATTCCGTCCGCTTGCCGCCGGTGGTCTCTTCCCCGAAAACACCCCACTCAGAAACGTCGGGTTCACCATTTGTTGGAGATTGGAGGATGTTGAAAACCAACCTCGTCTCCGCGTGTCGTTTGCTAAACTTGGTGAATTCGGGAAAAAGGAGGGATTAAGAAACACCAGAATACAAGTTAAACAATAATCCGGCTTTAATGATATACAGTAACGATACAAAATACAAATACAAAGAAATCACGAAGCACTCTGCAGAGTACTCCGGGCTCAGGTTCTACCACGTGTGAGACAGGTCTCAGGAACGGCCGGTGAAAAACAAGAGCGCGAACCAAAGGAAAACACAGTCTTTCATACTAAAACACAGGAGGAGGAGGTGTACGTGCTTTCCCCCAGAGGTCATCTTATTGGCAGAGACCAACACATGGCCTGTCGCACCCAATCAGTGCGACACAGCAGAAGAAACCCGGAAACAAAAGTCTCATTCAGTTTGACGAAGACCAGACACCTTTTGGTGTCTGGTACGAACCTGCTCTCAAGCAGTAAAAAGTACCGCACACTCATTTAGCCTGCAGCTCTTTCAGACACTTGAGCTATTGTTCTTTAAGAATATTCCCTGCAGAATCTTTATTTCAAATAAAAGGTTTCACATTGCATATTTCCAGCTTCCTTTACCCATACTGCTATTATTAATACAAAGCAATCAACCACACATCTATTTAAAACAAGTAGATTTCCCTGATCATTTGACATGCTGCTTCCATTTCCCATAGAGTAATAAAACATGTTTAATCTAATTTCTCCACACTGTTTGTAGCCATTTAGTACCCACATATGAAAGAATAAAAGCAGAGGAATCAAATAAAACACTAATACAGGAATAGTTGATAAATGATTATACAGGACATCTGATCACAGTAAGAAATACACACACATATTCTCTAGGAAGTGACCCTTGTTATAGGTCCGAATGTCCTGTCCCCTGAAAGTCATGAGTTTTGGTTGATTAACAGAAGTTTAATTGTTCTTGTGGCTTAATGGCTTCCCTGAACTTCCCTTCACCCCAAAGTCAGCTTACTAGGAATGAATACATTTTATTGATAAGCTCAAAAGGACGTTTATCTTGGTTACTGCTGGGTGACCCAAGTCTCCAGGCCTGCAGGATGTGTAGGAGATAAACATTAATTCTACAAGACTTTAACTACATTATCTGAAAATGTATCTGGGACTTCCCCTGTTAATTGCAAGGACTATTGATAATTAACAGAGAGACCCTAGGGGCCTCTTCTTGGTATCTGCTAGGCAGAAGTCACTCAATGCAGAAATCACAAGTTTAACACATATTCTATATAAGGTGACATTAAAATGAATATACCAGATTGAACTTTCCTGCCCTAACACGTTACTTTAATACTTCAAATAATTCAAATAATCCTTCAATGTCCAAACTATAGGTCTGCAGAAACAGGGCCCACCTCATCAACCGCCGGTTCAGACAGCTAAGTGAACAGAGTACAAAGAGCAAAACAGGGTCCTCACATTCTCAAACGCCACCTGGCACTGGTCAGACCAAACTTCCAGATAAAGCCGCCGACTCGTCTCTCTGTGCTCCAGGTAAGTGACTCAACAAGAGGTCCAACTGGCATAACGACTCAGAATTCCTCAGCCTACCAGACAGGTAGGTTCATCTAGCGCCTTAACATCACACTCCTCACCCAACCCCAACCCTGGACCTGAAAGCACAGAATCAACCATCATTATGGGGCCAACAATCAACTTTTTAGCCATGAAGCTATCCCCAACGGTATCACCAGCATAGTATGGTTTAAGAAGGTTGACATGACACAGTTGAGACAACTACCTCTGATTTGGAGTAGCAATCAAGTGGTTTTGATCTGACACTTTACTTTCAACAGTGTACGGGCCGGCAAACTTAGCTTTGAATGGTGATGCAGTGGCATTAGAACCAACACCTGATTCCCTGGGCTGAATTCACGTTACTCTGCTTTACGGTCATAGAGTCTCTTCATATTAGCCAGAGCACCAGCTACATTTTTCCTTGCCATTTCCACTGCTACATACAGGCGATGACGAAAGCCATGTACATAGTCCACTAAATTCTTAGGTGGCTCACTCTCAACCAAGCCATCCTGGAGAACAGCTAACGGACCACACACCATATGCCCAAAGACCAAATCATTAGAGCTGAACCCTGTACTTTCCTGAACGACTTCTCTGGACGCCAACATGAGCTATGGAAGTCCCTCCTTCCAGTCCTTCCCCATCTCCATACCATAAGCACTAGGGTTGTAACGGTTCCCAGAAGTCACGGTTCGATTCATACCTCGGTTTGGGGGTCACGGTTCGGTACGGGTTTGGTAAAACAAGGAAAAGCAAAAAAAAAGTCCCAAATGCATAATTGTTTTTGCTTTTATTTATTTGTAACAGTAGTGCAAGTTTTGGTAAGAAAATAAGGAACTCTAACATTTGGAATCATTAACTGTATTACACAGTTAAAAACAAAACTACAAACAGTAACACACACACTCAGATGGCCATATTATTTATAATGGCTGATGTCAAACAAAAAGGTTAAATAAGCTGTACAACTAAAAAGAATGTCTTGAAAATATTAAAATAAACAATAAGAAAGTGTTTCAATCACAATCAATAAAAGGCAATACAGAACTGTATAACATCTGATGTCAAAATATAAAATAAATACAATGATAAATATAAAAATAAAATAAAATCTGTACCTTTTAGGAGCAATGTCTAACATGTGTAATTAACTTGTGAGTGTGTGAGGCCATTATACCTAAATAAAGGTCCTCAAGCTTTACTCTATTTTCAAGTTTTTCTTCAAAAAGACGAGTAACTATGTCACCTGCCGTCGAGAAAACCCTCTCTCTGGGGACTGAGACTGACTCGGATGTGATTGAGCATGTTTGACGTGTTACCATTAGCATACCGCACCGCTGTCGAACAACGCCGACACACCGTCCTCGTCCGATCCACAACTCGCACCCCATCATTGTTGTAGTCCACAGGGAACCCGAAATGTTCCTACACACGTGATTTAAAAGAAGCAGGTGGATCTTCTAGCTCCTGTGTGTCGTGTGAACTCGCCATAGCTACTAACTTTTCTTCTCCGTGTATTGTGTTCATTTTGTTGTGTTTTGTTCTTGTTCTTCATTTGTTATTTACGGGCGGCTGGCTTTTAGGCGCAATACCGCCCCCTGGATTATAGTGTAATACTGCCCTGAGTGACAGACTTTTTTCCACTCGTAAAAAAAGGCGTATTCGCTGTGTGACTGCATGTGCCGAACCGTGACGTCCGAAACGTGACGGTACGGGACGAATACGGATACCGTTACACCCCTAATAAGCACGCAGCATGGACTTCAATGTTTGATGAAACCGCTCCAGCGCCCCCTGGCTTTGGGCATGGTAGGCCGACGCACGGTTATTACCCCCAGCTGCTGCAGGATCCGTTTGAACATATGGGAAGTAAAGTTGGTACCCTGGTCGCTTTGAATCACACGTAGGATCCCAAATGTGGAGATGAACTGGGTTAGAGCCCTAACTACTAGCTTCACTGAAATGGAGCGCAAGGGAAACGCTGCAGGATACCTTGTATCGCAACGGCCCCACACAATCTATGATCAAATGCTCAAAAGGTTGGCCAAGGGCTGGAATGGGACTGAGGGGCGCAGGCTTCACAACCTGACGTGGTTTACCAGTGAGCTGGCATATGTGGCATGCTTTAATATAACTTGCAACATCGCGCTTTAACCGAGGCCAGAAAAAAATAGCGTAGGACATGGTCATAGTTTTTTTTTATCTCCAAATGTCCACCACTATCATGCGCAGTTTGCAATACTACATCACGAAAGCTACTCGGCACCACCACTTGAAAAATTGCCTCCCCCACAGCGAACACTACACTCCGAAACAGGTGGGTCAGCAGACATTTTACGGCTCTGTGCGCGCGTCACAGCACAAACTGGAAACACACTTGGAAACTACAAACCGCTCTCATCTGGCTCCCCAGATGCCACCAGCCTGGAACCCACCACAGGCGGTGGCACACCAGCCCACACAGCACTACCAGCAAGATCGTTGCCCAAAATCATATGTACCCCATCAAGTGGCAAAGCGGGACGCACGCCGATAGACACAACTCCCCGCACCAGCACTATAGTATACCGTGGCACAGGGATCAAGCCCCATCTCCATGCCCCTCATCAACACAAAATGCCCCGTATCTGTCTCTGACGAAAAAGGCAACACTGACTCAACAATAAATTAGTATCTAGTCGCTGTGTCATGCAACACCTTAATCGGAACATACTTGTCACTACCGACTACTGATACAACAGCTTCCGTGATGAACGGCTCAAAACCAGAACCCACATCCGGGTCGGCACAAACCAGCTTCTTAACAGGCACCATGCCCGAGCCTACACCCAACGGCTTCTTATCCAAAACGGCAGAACAACACATGGCTGGAGCATGTGATGAAAACCAAGGCTTCCCCTTAGGTTCCAGCAACTGACACTGATCCTTCCAATGACCCTCTCCTCGGCAATAATGACATAGGCCCACTTTGGCCCTCTCGGGTCGCCCCGTACCTGCAAATCTACGGGAGGAGCATGGTGAAACCTTTGCACCACCGCGGGCATAGCCACCATCTTCTCCACGTCTCCAATCACCCCTAGAACACTTCTCTATAAAACTAACCTTATGCGTCAACACAAAATCATCCACCAATTCGGCAGCTCTAAGCGCGGTGGAAGGTTTCTGCTCATTTACATAAGTGGCCACACGCTGAGGGATAACATCTTTAAACTGTTCCAATACAATCAGTTCACAAAGACCGTCAAAACTGGCAACCTTTGCTGCCGCGCACCACAGCTGAAAATGAGAAGTCAAATCACGGATAAACTCCACATTTGTCTGCTTATCCCCCTTGACCCAACTTCTGAACTTTTGACGATACGCTTCAGGAACCAGTTCGTATGATTTTAACACCGCTGATTTTACTCTAGCATAGTCCAAAGCATTTTCGCCACAAATAGCTGAATAGGCCTTCTGTCATAGGCGGAGTTTGACATTTGCCCTTGGGGGGGCAAACCTTTTTTACTGATGTCAGTACACAGTCCCAACTATTGCATGGGGTGCTAAGGATACAGTAGCAATAAAACCAGCGCTCACCGCACTGAGTATGACTTTTCCACATACGAACACAACTCGTCCCGTCATGCACGCCTCATGCCCGCCGTACACACACACTCATATGGAAGGGGCGGTCTCTCCCCCCCCAACAACAGTGCATTACATAACTGTCATAACTGTGCAGATTTTATACTTATTTGATAACTACTATATCCCTTGGTTACTTGAATATGCTACAATAATATTAACCAGTGTCCTACCTTATTCAAATATTGATATACGAAATATTTCTATTGGAACAGTTTTCAACGTAGTAATGCTGTAACATATTTCAGCCACTAGGGGGGGCAATGCCCCCCTCGCCCCCTCAAAATCCGCCTATGCCTCCTATGCTCGCCCAGTGAGTAAACTCTGAAGTAACAGCACTCTGTCTGAATCTGACCAGCTTCTTGCCTAAGCTACGCATTCAAAGAGTAAAAAAAATGTCAGGGTCACCCTCATTAAACTTTGGCACTAACCGCAAGTTAGAAATAACATCGCCACTACCTGATGCCGGCCGACCTATCAGAACCAGCCCTCACCGAAGAAAGCTTGCCCTCTCCAATCAGCCGTAATCTAGCATGTTCCACCTCACATTTCATCTTTTCCACCTCCTGCTGCCGAAACCTCAACTCCAACTTCTCCTGCTCAAACTGCATGGCCAAAAGCTCTTTTTGCTGCTCGAACGTCAAACCAGCTGTCTGAACCACTACCGGCACGACCCCTGCCGCACTCTTCTGCAGCACCCCCTGCTCACAAAGATGAAAGCTTTAATCTAATTTTTCCACTTGCTCCCTATAACAGCAATTTTATAATGCTGTGCTATTTCGACCAACTGGGTCAGTGTATGTTTTGGTCATTGGATTTTCTTTTCACAAATGGATATTCAAAAACAAAAAACGACTGGATATTTGATTTTCGTTTTCAAATTGAAAAACCAAAATTGAAATACAAGGCGTTTTTCTTTATCATGGTCAAAAATTGATTTACTAAACTTAAAAAACGGGATGATTTTCATTTTCTACTTCTCAAAACAAAACATAAAATCACTAGAAAACAGAAACAAAAAAAACCCCCGTTTTTTCCTATTCTGGAAGTTGTCTTTCAAAATAAGAGCGCAGATGAGTACGGTCAATCCGTGTATCTACGGTCCATTTTGAGTAATCCTCTGTCAATGTCCCTTCCTGAGAACAAGAATGCATGTTTCTCTGCTATTTTGAATCAGCGTTAAAACACCTTTCTTCATGAGACTGATATTGTTGGACAGAGTATTTGAAGAGGATATATGGTAGACTTGATATCAGCAATACCTCCAGTGAGTAGTCAGGCAGCAGCATTTTTACTCCTTGGAAAGTCTTGCCCGCTATTTAAATTGACTTAAATTAACAATATTGATATTATATAGATATATAGATATAGCATATTTGATGCAATCTTTCTGAACACTTTTAAAATAAAATTCTGCAAATTAAGAATATTTGTAATAGTGCCTTATCCCTCTCGTCTATGGCATGACTTTTTATTTTGGGAGGAAAAAATCTTTCACCATGTGTTTTAGGAGCTTAGGGGTCCCTGATATTATATCAATTATAAAATGTGAACCCCCACACCACTCAACCAGGGGTTGGTTGTTGCCTCAGGGCAACAATGATATAATACAAGGTTATTGAAACACCAAGGATTTCTACCATGTGTATGACTCCCGTGCACTAGTTTGGCTTACATTTCAAGTTTATTCTGTTCGTATAAATATGTGAAATGCTGGTCTGAGGTCATAATTGTTCATATTATTTAAATGCTAAAGCGCTAATGCTATGCTAATATTGTGCCTGTACAACATAGCCATGTTAAAGTGAGTACAGTCAACCGGGTTGTGTCTTATCTGTTATCACTCTATTACAGGGGTCGGCAACCCCTGGCACGCGTGCCAGCATTGGCACGCGGCACCGTAACCAGTGGCACACTAGGCATAAGTGGAATAAGTGTGCAAAATATTTAAATTAATTTTCGGATCCTGAACGCGAGACCGCCGCCAGAGCGCGTCTCCCCGTTACCTCCAGAAGGAAGTCATGCACGCAACGCAGCCCCGCTCTCTTTATCTCCAGGTGACTTTCTGCCGCTTTCCTCCGTGGTGCAGTGCTGATCGTTTCACCACGGAGGAAAGCACTATACTAATTGCAGTACCCATAAGGAGCTGTACAAATGACGCAGTTTTTGCGTGGCTGTGTTTCATTAGTTGAAAGCCCAGTGGCGATCTGCTCATCTCTCATCGAAATAATATGCTACAAAGGGGTGGACTGGCCATCTGTGTGTTGAACTTTCCTGTCGGCTCCCAGACCGTAGTCGAGGAGGGCAGAAGCAACAAGCTTCAGGTTCAATAACCAACTTTAGCTTAAATGACTGGAGAGAGGCGAGCTCTTCTTGGGAGGACGTTGCATTTATTTAGCTGTTCTTCTGTTTCACAAAATACATCACAGACCTCTGTTATTCTGCTTTCCCGTTTCACTTCCAGAAACATACACACACATGCACAAGCCGCACCCCTCTCTCTCTCTCTTAAAGGGACAGCGATCTCATCTCACTCTGCATGACCCTAATATCATAACTTGTGTGTTCTGGAGAATCACAGAACGGACGATCGTCCTTATCATTATGCCGTTTAAACCAATTATTTAAATGTGTTTGTTAAATTCGGCATCATCTAAGTTGCGCTGACAGGTCCACACACTGCTTCCCCGCAGCGAGGCTCCCCCGCCCTCCTGCTGATAGTTGACGAGCGTCAAGCTCCTCAACCCCCCCCCCCCCCCCCCCCCCCCGTTGATAATTATCGATCGTTGGCAGGCTGATAACATTTTTTTTTTTAAATGGCACTTCATATCAAAAAGGTTGCCGACCCCTGCTCTATTATATACTGTAAATGAAAAAGGCTTTAATCCTTCATGAAAGTCATATGGCAGGTGGATTTATGTCCATTTTTGATTAGAGACAAATATGTCATACGGTTATTTTGATTTGCTAAATGTATGATTACATTCTCAGTTAGCTTCAGGCCTCACTGAGGCGAAGTATTGAGGTAAAAAGCTGGTGAAGCCATTTCCTGCCTTCACTATATTCTGTTTGTACAGATAATAAACCTGGTTGGCAAGAAGGAAGTCGTTTTCATTCAACACAACGCAGAGATACATCTGGCATCAATCCAGACCGGTTACACAAAGAATTATTAGATAAATAGAGAAAACAGATATAATGTGTAAGTGAATTTATTAATGTGTTTAATACATTCTGGCTAGAACGACCACACAAACGGCAGTAACTTTCCCTCTGCTTCATTATTTTCTCCTGATCAACAGGCTTATTATGTGATTACCAGCTCTGCACAGCGGACTTGTAACACTAGCAGCAGTGGAGATGGAGCAGCATCAGAACCTGGAGGCTTCTACTCTTCTGAAAAAGAAGAATACAGCAACAAGGATCCATTTGAAGATAGGTAAATGTAAATATTACAGTAATAGTGTACTTGCATTGTGTGGGTGTAAGGGTGTAACTTTGGTTTGAGAAGTGGGGGGGACACAAAACAGGGTCCTCCGCAATGAAACATTTTCTCAATTTAATTCCATTTCCTGCCTTTCTACAAACATATTAGGGACTATAGTGTTAACAAATCCAAGACAAATGTGTAGTGTGTATATAATGAGTGTGCACACTTATCTATTATCCTATCCATGTATACCTGTTTTATTTGTGATGACCTCACATCCTCTAGGGGGGCTACTAGTATATATTTAAATCATCAAAAATCCATTAGAATATGCTCACAAGCAATAACACATATTTGATCAACTCCTCTCTCCTATCTTTATCTTACCTAGTCTGCATTCTTTCTTTTTATCTATGCATATTTTACTAATCACTCCCCTTTCAAACTGTGTTTTTTATTTTGTACTGACCTATTGCAAACAGTGGAATGATTTATTAACTCATTTTATATACAACTAATATTACATAGATGGAAATATTTGTTTACAAAGATGACCAAACCGTTTGAGACCCACTGAGATAACGTAGACTAAAGATTACAATCTAATAGTCCTTTACCTCCCTGAGCTGACCTTATCTCTCTCAGTCCCAGAGGAGAGAGCTCTCCCTCTCCTTATTGTTGAAACAGCTTCTAATCTCCGTTAGCTCCGAGTTAGCACCAAATACTAACAACGTCTCTCTTTCTATCTCTCACACGCTCCTCCTCCTCCTTCTCCTCCTCCTCCTCCATAGAGAGAGAGAATTTTATTTTGAGTTGTGCATTGTTATTTGTGCTTGAGAAAAATTCCACTTGAACTTTATTTTAACAAACTTAGTAGTAATTATTGTCCTATATTTTTTTTAAGATTTCACAGCTGCCTGGGCCTAGCCGCAACAAGAACCTCCATTTTTCCCTGCCCCCAGGTCAAGATCTACTGTGGCTCAAGGGCCTTCACCAGAGCCATCACCACCAAGGACCAGAGGACCATCATCACTACAGTGGCCTCCATCTCCATCTGCCACAAGATTAAGATACACCTCGGTACAAAGGCCTCCATCACAGCCATCACGATCAACCCAGCCAGCAAAGAAGTCTCGTCTAGCAGACGTACCTCCCACACGGCCACCAGCATCAACCTGGGACAATCACACCTACCTCCCTCCGACACAGCCACCAGCAGCCCATGCACCATCACCTACACAGCAGCCAGACCCCCTGTCCTGGAAGACAGACAAAGACCATGACACTGCTTCCCCTGTCTTTACATTTATAATGAATAGTTGGTGGAAAAAGTTCTGATATTGTAAATATTGAGATTTTACAGTTTCTTATGTTAACATAAATTGTTGGTTTAAAAAAAAAGTTCTAATGCTCAATTTGTATTTGTACACATCACATGAACCTTGGTAGGGAATATGAAGTCATGAATCAGTCCTGATGTAACTTTTCTGTGGTGAAAGCAGAGGGATGGAACTATTTTACACATGAATAACATTTCATTTCATCTATATAGGCCTATAGTGTAATTCATATAATTATTTCGCTACTTTTGTAAACCAAATCTAAAACGCCCCAAAAAATAGACGAGATGAGTAAATGTGTTTTCACAAGAGTTTTTAGGTTTTCCAAAAATCGGATTTCTCATTTTCAGCTAAGTATCTCATAAGACAGTGCTCTAAGGTGAGTGACTTGCATCTCTAGCAAGACCAGAGAGTGTCCTGAATATTTTTGATAAGTAACATATGGGGTGCCATGTTGTCGTGGCTTCCTTCCTTGTATTTCCATCAAGCCACTAGACGCCTTAAACAGACAGTTCTAACTCGTTTCTTTCCTTAAATTACTCACAGTTCGAAGTGTTGTTTGGCCTCCGATGGTTTAGAAGATGTTGCAATGTGTTTGCTCAAAATAACATAACAAACATTTGCACATGCAACAAAGAATATAGGCCTTTACAATATTCAAAAGAAATAGGCAAAACTCAAAGTAAAATAACAAAAAAACTTAGGTATTCTTTCTGTCTTGATAATGCTTATAACTTAAAGGGTACTTGTACGGTAACAGTACGGTACGTTACGGTAAGATAAATACGTATGGTTAAAAACTGTTCCTCGATGGCATCTCTCAACAGGTTGCCCATCACTGTGGCTTTAGCACCCGCGCCGTGGGAATCGTAGTCCTTTTATAGTGCGTTGACTACAGACGTCACAATTAGGTGGCCTTTCTTATCAAATCAAAATACTGGCTCCAACATACCGGCCCCTATTATTATGGGCATCTTTAATAACAATAAACAAAAATTCAAAAGAGCCAGACAAAGTCAGTCTTCATATTCTATTTGAGATAGACAGGGTGTCTTAATTGTCCATCTTCAGTTATTTCCTTATTCTAAGGCAGGCACCAGTAGGCATATTTTGCTTATTGGTCTTTCCAGCGTGTTGGTTTTTGTCTTAAGAAGAACACTCCGAATCAGTCCTCCAGATCCAGGACGCATCTCCATAACTCTTGCCATTAAACAGGATCCACGAGGTGCATTTTAATCCATAATTAATACGATGTCTCCAGGTATGAAGTCCCTTTTAATGCAACTGCTATCTTTCTTGCAAAAGTGGTAGACATTCTTTGATCCATCTGGTCCAAAACAAAATTTGCTACTGTATGTACTGCACTTGTCGCCAGAGTATGTATCTTGCTGATGGAGTAAGTCTGGGGGCAACAAAGGTTTGACCTTGAGCTGCAGCAAATGGTTTGGTGTGAGAGGTTCCAAGTCATTTGAATCATTTGACACTTTAGTTATTGGTCGGCTGTTGAGAATTCCTTCGACTTCACACAGAACTGTTGAAAGGCTTTCATCATCAAGTGTTTGTTGTTTTGTGATGGATAGCAGAATTTTCTTTAAAAGCCGGATTTCCCATACTCCGCCATGATGTGCTCCGTAAGGAGGATTGAAGGTCCATTTCACATCCTTTTGCTGGAGGGCTTGTTCTATTTTGCTCAGATTCCACTCTTTTATAGATTCCTTCAGCTCTCTTTCAGTGGCAACGAAATTAGTCCCATTGTCTGACCTCATCTCCAATACTTGTCCTCTTCTGCTGATGAAACGTCTGTAGGCATTAATGCATGAATCTGTATCTAACGAATGAGCTACTTCCAAGTGCACCGCTCTGGTTGTTAGACAGGTATAGATAACTCCATATCGTTTCACAATGCTTAGTCCTCTTTTCACTTCCAGTGGGCAAAGTACTCCACTCCAACATATGTGAATGGTGGTAGGTCTGGTGTAATTCTGTCTTTTGGCAGATCTGACTTTTTTTGTTCTCCTGCATTTCCATGCATGCGTCTGCACACAGTACATTCAGATATTATTTTTCTGGCCAATGCATTGGCACATGGTATCCAGTATTTTTGTCTTAACCTGGATAACATATGATTCCTTCCACTGTGGCCAACTTGTTGATGAATATCTCGAAGTATGGTTTTAGAGACATGGTGGTGTTTCCCAAGAATGGTTGGGTGCTTTGCTTCCTCAGGCATTGGCATTTTATTTAGCCTTTCTCCAACCTTTACCAGTTCATTCTCGTACACTGGATCCAATTTATACAGTGTGCTACTTCCTTTGATAGGTTTTCCCCTTTTCAAAGTTTCCACTTCCTCTGGAAAAGACTGTTTTTGACAGAAACACAACACTGCTGCTTCAGCCTTATCCAAGTTATCCTTAGAGAGTGTGAGACCTCTCAGAGTCTTTAAACACTCTCATCTCCTTCTCAATCAGCTTTATTCGATTTGGTTCTTTTGCTTGAGTAGAAGTAACTTCCTTCCTCTTTTTACTTAAAAGCAGCAAGAGATGTTTTACTTGAAGGAACCATGCAACTGCTCTTTTCAGTTTCCTCAAATCAGAGTAGTGATGCACTAGCTTGCTTGTGGCATTTAGGTCAGTTACAATGGTTGGGTTCACGTTGAATTTTTCCTTCTTGACCTCTGGATCATCAGGATAGCTGTCATTGACCATTTTAAGTGCGTCCGGAAACTCCGGCCATTTGTCCTCAGGTTTTTTCAGAAACAATGGACCATTTATCCAAGTCTCACATTTCAGGAACGATTCTGCTGCCAATCCCTGAGATGCATAATCTGCTGGATTCAGTTTAGTGTTGAAGTATTTCCACCATGATGTTGCTGTTGCTTCTCTGATCAGACTTATTCTGTTGGCTACAAATGTCTGAAGCCTTGGCGTTTCATTCATGATGTATCTCAGAACAGATGTACTGTCAGTCCAGAAAACAGATTTGCATAATGGGATTTGCAGCTCGGTTCCGATCATCTTGTCCATGCGTACTGCCAGTACTGCTGCTGTGAGCTCCATGGCTTGGGACAGTGACCATTTTCAGAGGCACGACACGTGACTTTCCTGACATGAAGGATATGTGAACGTCTTCATCTTCATTTATCATCTTAAGGTAGGTGACAACACCGTATCCAATCTCGCTTGCTTCACTGAAATGGTGCAATTGTGCAGATTTAATTTGTCCATAATTCTTTGGTTTGACACATCGATCAACTTGAAGCTTTCTATCTGCTTTAATCCCATGAGCCATCTTTGCCACTGTTTCTTGAGAGCCTCCGGGATTTCTTCGTCCCACCCACAATTGAGTTTGCACAACTCTTGTAGGGCATGCTTTGCAGTGAAGATAAATGGTGAAAGAAATCCAAGTGGGTCATACACAGAGCAGACTGTTGAAAGGATGCCTCTCCTTGTGGCTGGTTGAGATTTTAAGCAGACTTGAAACTTGAAAACATCTTCTTCCACATGCCACTGTATCCCTAAGGCTCTTTCTATTGGAAGATTGTCTTGGGTCTCTAAGTCCAGGTTTTTTACTTCTTTGGGTTTTTCACTCTTTAGGATGGATGCCAGCACAGTTTTACTGTTGCTTGTCCACTTTGTCAGATTGAAACTTCCCTTTGCACAAAGGTCCTTGAATTCTTCACATAACTTAACAGCTTGATCAGCAGAAGCGACAGATTTTAAGCAGTCGTCAACATAGAATTTTTTTCCGATAGTGTCAACAGCTTCTGCAGAGAAATCATCTTTGTTGTCTTCAACGGTTTTAGTGAGAGCAAAGGTTGCACAACTTGCTGATGAAGTGGCACCAAATAGATGTACCGTCATCCTGTACTCAGCGAGAGGTAAACTGACATCTCCTCCTGGCCACCAAAGAAAGCGAAGATAATCTTGATCGGCAGGAGCTACCTTGACCTGATGATACATCCCCTCGACATCAGCCATGAAAGCTATCTGTTCTTGTCTGAATCGAATGAGCACACCAAGTAGCGTGTTGGTAAGATTGGGACCCTGAATAAGCTTGTTATTTAATGAATATCCTTGATAAGATGCGGAACAATCGAACACTACACAAATCTTGCCCTTCTTTGGGTGATGAACCCCATGATGTGGTATGTACCACACCTTTCCACTCTCAGGTTTGAGCTGCTCTTGGGGCAGTGGCTGAGCGTGACCTTTTGCTATCACAGCCTCCAAGAATGTTTTATATTCATCATGGAAAACGTTGTTCCTTTTGAATTTCCTTTTTAATGATTCTGCTCTCTGCTCTGCAAGTTTGCGATTGTTTGGCATCATGATATTCTTCTGTTTAAATGGAAGTTCAAGCTGATAATGTTCATCTTTGATTTGAGCTGAATCTGACATTATCTTTAAAAATGGTTTGTCTTCAACTGACATCTCTTTCTTCTCATCACAACCTTTCTCTGGAAAGTCATGGTTGTATTGCTGCACCAGCAGCTCACCTAAATCTGTCACTGATATCCGATTAACAACAGCACATGAAGTATTCTCAGATTCAGTGGTTTCCTGATTCAGTCCATTCACAACCCAACCTAGGACTGTCTTAACGGCAAAGGGTCCTCCATTTGGACTGTTTATTATTTTCCACGGCTCCATTAGCTTGGGTGCATTTGTTCCTATAAGCAACCCAATTTCACAATCCAATTCAGGCAACTTAATCTCTCTTAGATATTTCCATTTATTTATGGTCTCTTGAGTGGGAATGTGCTCTTTTCCAGCAGGAATTTCCTCTTGTGTGTATACTTTAGGCAGCTGATAAAAATCATTGCCTTCAATGCAACTCACTTCAAGACCTTTAACAAAGGAAGTGTCAATCATTTTCTCCTGACCCATTGTTTTTAAGAGGATTTTTGTTCTCTTGGCTTTGGCATGCAAATCTTGTTGAAGGGCTTCAGTACAAAAACTTGCAGTGCTTCCCTGATCCATAAATGCGTAAGTCTGCACAGTCTGGTTCGAGTTTGACAACTTTATTTGAACTGGTATAATTGGTAGGGTTTGTTGACCACCGGCCCCAGTGTGGTTTCTGCCATTTAAAAAGACTAATGCACTACTTACAGAAGCTGCTTGGGTGTATTTATCAGAGCTGTCTTTTTGTTCAATCCTTTTCTTGTAGATGTGCAATATTGTTGGATGTTTCATTGAACAAACTTCACATTTCATTACTTTCTGACAGTCTTTGTATAGATGTCCTTTCGTTAGACAGCCAAAGCAAATTCCTTGTGCTTTTAAGCATTCAATCTTTTCATTGTGAGATTTTTTGTTCATCTCACATGTTTCAGAGGTGTGTTCTCCTGCACAAAATACACAGCGCTTCTGAACAGTAATGCCTTTATGGTCTGATTTGATGTTTTGGAAAGGTTTTTGCTCTTCATTGACTCCTGGGCTTGTCACAGTAACAAAACTACTTCCCTTATAACCATGAGAACGCTTATTGCTGGGTAATTTGTACACTTTAATATCCCTTTTTGGCATGACATCCTGTATGTCTCCAAACATGGGGTCTGATACAATGCGTGCATGCTTTTCAATGAAGTCGACCAATATTGGAAACTTTGCTCTTGTATTATTGTGTTCATAATATGCATATGCACTTGTTCTCCACTTTTCCCTAAGTTTAAATGGGAGTTTCATGATCACATTTCTCATGTTTGATGTGCTATTCATTTAATCCAAAAACTCAACATCTTCCATTGTGTTGCAACATCCACGAAGAAAGATAGCATAAGAATGCAGTGCTTTTCTATCTTCACTCTTGATGGCATTCCAGTTCAACATTTTGTCCAAACAAGCTGCTGCGATTAAGAGTTGATGTCCATAGTTCTCTTGGAGCAGTCTTTTGGCTTCCCTTTTTTTTTTTTATTGAATTGAAGTCTATGAAACTCTTTTTATTATCCTTCTCCACAGGTTTTTCTTGGCTCTCTTCATCCTGGAAATCGTCATTTTCATCTGGCTGACCCGTGTCATACTGCTCCTCCCCCACACGAGGGTCAGGATCGGAGTCATCATACTCAGAAGCTTCCAATGTTTTAATTTTGGCTGTTGCAGCATCAATATCAGTTTGAAGCTCAAGCTTTTCCATTTTAGCTCTGATATTGGCTTTCATTGCTTCCAGGTCAGCTTCTTGTTTTTTAAGTGAGTGTTTCTGTGATAAGGCAGCAGCGCGTGATATGAGCGCAGCTCTCTCTGCCTCTGCCTTTCTTCTTACTGATGAAGCTGTTGAAGATTTATTGCTGCCACTAGAACTTTTACCTTTTTTGCTTATCATGCCCACTGATATTGCTTTATGTGGACTTGACATATGTGCAGTATATGAACCATGGTCAGAAGGAGGCAAATGCTCAAAGGAGGCAGCTCTAGCTAACCATTTCTTCATTACATCTTGAAACTCATTGAAATATGCAATTTTTGGGAGATACCAGTCAACATGATCACTTTCTTGTTCTTGCTCCGACAGCATTTCTTGCACTGAGTAATGTGAGTTTGAAAACTCTTTGGAGAGTATTTGAAAAACCCCACGACAACCTTGCATCTCAATGATATTCCCATAATCAATCATGAGTGAATCAATCTCATTTTTTTCCCTTGAGACTTGTCCCAATTTCGTTCTCCTTTTTTTAATTAACTGTGCCAGCTTATCTTCCTAAGCCTTTTCTGTAGGTCTTATTGTTCTTTTTGGTCTGACGTCAGCATTTTCAACAGGCACTTCACGTTCATTCGCGTTTGGGTCCATAGGAGTTTCATTCGTTTCCACATTTTCCTTTTCAGCCATTGTTATGCTTTATTGTCATTAAACATCCACTTGTAAACAGCTGTCCTTATTTTAATGTTGCGCTTTGTTAGTGTGCGGCTTGGATCCGCGGCAGTGAGCCAGATAGAAAAACTTATTAGTATTTTTCCACTTCCAGCATTTAGACTATACTGTATTGCAACATCCACAACATGCGGCACAAGCCTTTTTCCACAGAAATCCAGAGTCAATGCGGTCCTTCCTTGTTCACTATGAAGTCCGTGATTTGTAAACTCACGATTCACATCCGCTCGTATCCATTCATTTCCAAGAGTATTTCATTCATTATAATAATATGGTGGCAACCATTTAATTCCACACGTATTTGTCCGTCATGAGAGTTTTTAACAGTGTCGTAGCTTCCTTCCTTGTATTTCCATCAAGACACTAGACGCCTTAAACCAGGGGTCGGTAACCCGCGGCCCACGGGCCGCATGCGGCCCTTTAAGCCCTCTGCTCTGGCTCCCTTGAGCTTAGACAAAAATAAGAAGGAAATAAAATAAAAGTACTTGTAGGACTATTTATATTTTGTTGCACGGTTGAAAATGTTTCGTGTCTTGTATTTTGAGGTGATACTGTGACACATAAATAAAAAACAAAACGGTTTTAATTAGGTCAACTAAAATATGCGTCACATCCTGCTACGGTCCTGCGCGAGCGCCTTTTCTTGGAGGCACTCGCGCGGGGACCCCCGGCTCGATGAGCAAACTATGGATAAATCAAAGAAAAGTACCGGAGGAACACAGGATTTAATTCTGTGTGGACAGAGTTATATGCTTTCACAGCAAACGATGCTGGTTTACCGGTATGTTTGATATGTAGAGAGAAGTTGTCAAAGGTGCTGCAGCCTTTACGTATCGAGGAACACACGGGAGAGGAAGACAGCTGACGATCTTCAGTCATAATTCAATGGGGTATGTAATTTATTTCAGAAAACACTTTTTGTTATCTTCCATGGAATGCTCTTAACGTCCCGATAGCAATGAATATATTAAATGCTTTGACAATAAATACATAAATGACATAAATACATACAAAAAAATCATCTCTGGAAGCTGTAGCGCTGTAAAAAGCACGACCAATCATTTTAGCCGACCCGGCTAAAATAACTGGATGGCCTACCTGCCTGTCAGCCTTCCATCTCTGTTCCATCTGTGCACAAACTTATCTCGTGGCCTCATTGATGATGCGCGTTCGTATTTGTTGGAGGAGGGACTCTGTAAGAAAGTCTGAAGGAAGAGGCCTATTTTTTCCGGTTGTGTATTTTCAAATTCTAGCGCACTCTAGCTGGTTTCTCCCTTCTTACCTACCCTACCTTTATCTCTTTTTAGGGTGCAGCTATATGTTTTATTTATTTCAAAGTGGGCCCATTTTAATAATATTTTTTTTTCCTTCAAATGTTCAGAGGACTCCCAAAGTGCTGTGTTTAATTTATTTTAAAGTAGGCCTGTGTATTATTTGTAATTCTCCTTATAGGAGTTCTTTGTTTCTTATTAGAGGTTAACAGTTGTATATAATGGAATAAATAGCCTAATAAATGCAAAAAAACTGTAGTTTTTGTCTGATATAACAATAAATACAACTTTATTAGCTATCAAGCTATGAAATTTGTTTTGCGGCTCCAGACAAAAAAATTTGGGGGAAAAAGGAGCAAAATGGCTCTTTTGGTCAAAAAGGTTGCAGACCTCTGCCTTAAACAAACAGTTCTAACTCGTTTCTTTCCTTAAATTACTCACAGTTTGAAGTGTTGCTTGGCCTCCGATGGTTTAGAAGATGTTGCGATGTGTTTGCTCAAAATAACATAACAAACATTTGCACATGCAACAAAGAATATAGGCCTTTACAATATTCAAAAGAAATAGGCAAAACTCAAAGTAAAATAACAAAACAACTTAGGTATTCTTTCTGTCTTGATAATGCTTATAACTTAAAGGGTACTTGTACGGTCAGAGTACGGTACGTTAGTGATGGCAGTTTGACACTGAAGCTTCGAACGGAGCTTCAACCCTGGACTTCCAATTCCATAGAAGCAGTGCTTCGAAGCTTGCTTCAAATCACGTGACATGTGACGTCCGAAGCAGCAACTGCTTCAAATCACGTGACATGAGACGTCCGAACCAGCAACTGCTTCATTTCCTGAATGAATCAACTCACTGGTTCGCCGTCCAATCAGGTGATTCAATGCACTGCCTCGTCTCGATTCTGACTGGTTGAAACTGTTTGAATTTGAGCATCACTTAGTAAGTGACACTTTATAACCGCTCAAAAAAATGCACAATTTGGCAATCTGTGGGATTGTCGTCGTAGTTTGCCTTGTTGCTGTTGAGTTGTTAGTATTGCGTTTGGATCATTATGGAGCCAGCCAGGAAGAGACGTCGTTCTGAGATGTGGGATCACTTCAATCTGATTGCGCATGATAAGGTTGGACAACTACAGTATTATAGCTATGGTTTATCTCAAATCTATATTAAGTAGCATTAAAGTACAATTATGTATACGATCAATGTAGCCATTAGGCTATAGCTTTATAGACTGAAATTGCATTTTTATTTACAAATGCCTTTCTCTACAGGTTCAGTGCTTGGTGTGTTCAACTGAACTGAAGTATCATGGGAATACTTCCTCCATGATTAGGCACTTCAGTGCCAAACATGGAGCTGCTGTGAACCTGGGGAACATACATGGTATGTATTATATTATTTTTAACTAGTAACACTAACACAATATGCTATGACTGTATTCCATGACTCACAAGCATAGACTGCTCACAAGTCTGCTTCCTTTGAGTGCAATTTCACATAAATTCTTATTTGCTCTTTTTGGTTTTGTTTTTATTCTTTATGTCTTTATTTATTTGTTTTAGTGGACCGGAAGCGAGAGCTGGATGGGGCTCTTGTGAATATGGTGTTGAAAGACTCGCAGCCTTTTTCCATCGTGGATGACTGCGACTTCAAGGAGCTTGTGGCCTTGCTTGATCCTAGATACACTCTTCCATCCAGACGGGTTCTAAAGGAGAGGGTGGTCAAGCGCTATGAGGAGGAGAAGACGAAGGCCAAGGCTGTAATGCAGAGGGTAGAGGCTGTGAGCCTGACTGCTGATATGTGGACCTCCATTAATATGGACGCATATCTAGCAGTGACCTGCCATTATGTGGATGACTCTGCGAAGCTGGCCACAGTGCTTTTGGGAGTGCTGCCTTTCCCTGAAGCTCATACCGCGGTTAACATCACTGCTGCAATGTGGTCTCTCATGGAGGAATGGGGCACTGAAGGCAAAGTGACCTCAATTGTGACGGATGCAGGAGCAAATATGGTTGCCTCTGTCAGAAGTTTAAATCTAAGACATGCACTTTGCTTTGCTCATTCACTAAATTTAGTGGTGAAGAAATCTCTGGATGCAACTCCTGGCCTACAAGACCTACGCACGAGGGCTAGAAAAGTAGTCACGTTCTTTAAAACCAGCACAACAGCAAAGGAGAAGCTCAGAGAAGTGCAGGAGCAGATGAATCGCCCTGTGCTGAAGCTTATTCAGGAAGTGGACACCCGCTGGAACAGCACCTACCTAATGCTACAACGCCTTTTCAAAGAGAGGCAGTCAGTGGGAGCAGCTCTTGCGACGCTGAAAACAGATGTGAGACCTCTGTCCTCTGAGGACTATGAAACAGCAGATGCATGCCTGCAATTGCTCTCCCCCTTTTTCCAGGCAACAGTGGAACTCTCCGAGGAGAAGAGAGTCTCAGGGTCCAAGATCATCCCAATGACGAAAATGTTAATGCTATACTTGTACGACACAATTGGAAAAACAAGCCACGACACAGCAAAACTACTGGGACAGAACATGGTGTCAAATATGCAAAACAAGTTTGACACCACGGAGAGCCAAACTGCATTGACCCTGTCAACACTGCTGGATCCTAGATTCAAAACTATTGGATTCTACAATCAAGTACAGGCGGCGGCATCAGTTAAACGACTGACAGCATTTTGCACACAACTGAGGAAAAACGCACAACCTGACACACCTACAGAAGAACAGCCCTCCACATCAGCTCAACCGGCACCAGCAAATGTTGACAATCCATCATCCACAGGTAATGTTATAAATAGTTAATTGATCAAATGCAGGACAAAATAAGTACAAGTAAAAAAGGATACACATTGAAACCTTTCAGTACTGATGATTACAGTCATGTTTGTCTTTCAGGTCTTAAACTTTGGGAAACTCTGGACAGAGATGCTTCTGAAGCGAGGACGGCAAGGAATGCCACAGCAGATGCTACAGTGGAGGTGCAGCGGTACATGACTGATCCACCGCTGGAAAGATTGAAAGACCCACTGGCATACTGGGTGGACCATCAAAATGTGTATCCCAATCTGTTCAAACTGGCGAAACAATTTTTATGCATGCCAGCATCATCGGTTCCATCTGAGCGAGTGTTTTCAAAATGCGGGGAAATTGTAAGCAAGAAAAGAAATCGGCTCGATCCAAAAACTGTTGAAAAAACAATGTTCCTGAATAAAAATCTTTGAGTGTTCCCCATCCCACATGAACACCCCCTGCCAAAGTTACACAACCACACCATAACCTATGCCATATTTTGCCAGAACCCTCTCCTCAATAACACAATACACGCATTCATCCATCTTTATTTGTAAATGATATTCATGATACATACAGTTTATATATTTATATATATATATATGTATACATATTTATATTTATTTATAGTTCTATATACACATATTTATATTTATTTATAGTTATATATATATATATACATATTTATATTTATTTATAGTTATATATATATATATATACACATTTATATTTATTTATAGTTATATATATATATACACATATTTATATGTATTTATAGTTCTATATATATATATACACATTTATATTTATTTATAGTTATATATATATATACACAAATTTATATGTATTTATAGTTCTATATATATATATATATATACACATTTATATTTATTTATAGTTATATATATATATATATATATACATATTTATATGTATTTATAGTTCTACATATATATACACACATATTTATATTTATTTATAGTTATATATATATATAGATATATAGATATATACATATTTATTTATACCTATTTCCGACACAATTGTCCAAGTGGTTCGACTGCTTCAAATCACGTGACATGTGACGGTCGAAACAGCAATTGCTTCATTTCCTGAATGAATCACGAGGCGAAGTCCCGCCCATCTACTTCCGACCCATGGGACCCCGGAAGCGGAAAATTATACATTGACGTCAATGGAGAGAGAAAAGTCATCTTTCGATCCCATTTGAATTGTGCCACGAATGACACATATGATGTTTGTCAAATTAAAAGAACATTTTGCAAGTCAAAAAAATAAAAATGTGTCGTAAAACTGTGAAGTTACAATTTTTTTTGTGTGAAACCGCTCAGTGAACTACAGGTCTCTGGTCTCGCACAATACGCCTCACCATCACAAAGATGGCTGTCACGTTAGTAAATTTCACCTGTTTCTTTGAGAATGAGGCGAAAAAGTATAAAAGGAGGTGAAAATCACTACAAGTCTGGGCATGTTGAGAGCTGTACATACACGAAAGGGAGCGGTTCTGTAAGAGCCAGCATGCGGGACCGGCTTTACAAGGTTTCAGTGAGTAATATGAGTGCAATGTTTAAGGTTAATGTCAGCTAGCTAACAAGGTACACTAACGTGTTTTGTTTTAGCAACTAGTTTTCTCCTTAAGAACTTTGTGGTGTCTGTGTATTCTGTGGATAACATTAGTGTTCACAAGAACAAGATACACTCCCGTGTTTTGTTTTAGTTGCTCTTCAGATTGAAGCGGCCAGTTCTATATCGACTATATGTGTGATCTCCTTTTTACATCTCGTTGTGTCATTTGAGTTTATTTGCTGTGTGTAGATTCAAGGATTTTGGTTATCTTGTCCAGGGATGCAAACTTGTCACCTTTCGGCGAAATTCTCCGTTTTGAATCCAAAATAGGTCGTTTTTGTGATTCCTGTAGATCTGCAATACAAATATTTTTGGGGTATGGGAGGGGGTCTGGGACCCGGATTAATGTGCGGCCGCGAGCTTTTTTTTATATATTATAATGAAGCGCGAGCTGTGTGCTCGAGTCTTCCTGCCTGTCGGCTCTGCTCATGATGTCGGCTCTGCCTCTGCTGCTCGGCGATGATGGTCTAGCTTCAGCAGCTACATTACCTACGGTGCGTTCGTTAATATTAACTGTGCGTCCGGAGTCCCTGTGGCACAGACTGGACCGCTGGTGAACAGCTGTTAGAACGGGCCGTTCAGGTGTTCACAGTAGAGCTCCCTGTCGGAGCGGCAGAGCGTGATGTGCACTGAAAAGTTTTTTTTCCCCGTCGCAATATTATCGTTGAGCTAGCTAAATAGCATACATTGTCACTATCTGCTAACGTTAGCTTTAGCCTTCGTTTTCTAATCGTTTTTTTCATAGGCTATAAACAGAGGTGGTATAAGTATATATCTTGTAATTGATTAAAAGTAGAAGTACTCAGTTCTTGTACTTGAGTAAAAGTAGAAGTACCAGAGTGTAGGAATACTCTGTTACAGTAAAAGTCCTGCATTCCAAATGTTCCTCAAGTAAAAGTAGAAAAGTATTATTATCAAAATATAGTGAAAGTAGCGACAGTAAAAGTAGTCATTTTGCAGATTGGTCCATTTCAGAATAATATGATATGTTTTATAATGACTGATCATTAAAGTGTTATCAAAGCTGGTAAAGGTGCAGCTAGTTTGAATGACTTTGTATACTGCAGGCAGGGTAGCTTTTGGATTTACTCCAGGTGGAACTAAAGTCTGATTTAACACTTGATTATATTTCACATCATTCATCCACATCTGCAAAGTAACTAAAGGTATTACATACATGTAGTGGAGTAAAAGTACACCATTTACCTCTGAACTGTAGTGGAGTAGAAGTACAAAGTAGCAAAACATTGAAATACTTAATAAAGTACAAGTATCTCAAAATTGTGCCCAAGTATAGTACTTGTTGAGTTTATGAACTTAGTTACTTTACACCAGTGGCTATAAAGATAGAAAGACTAAGCCTTGCACAGAGGCATGAAAATACATTTTCAAAATGCTCAACAGTGCTGCCAAAATTATAAACTGACTGCTACACAATTAAAATAAATGCTTTTTATATATTTCTATTAGATGTGACTCTATGGCGTTTCTGTTAATATTAACACTGCTGCTTTAGTTGTTCTGACTGCTAAAATCCTCTGTTATTCCTCATTTTAAAGCCGATATTCTGTGGGGTCAGGGGGCTCGGATCCTTGTCACCTTTTTCATACCTGATGAGTTTGCATCCCTGTTGTCAATTTGTTTGGTTATCTAGGCACAGCTGTGTGTGACTCCCTCTGGTACACTGGTATGTGTTTTCCTAATGTAGAGAGCATTGATTAATTAATAAACTACACACTGACTCTAGATCCTGACCAAATCCTTATTTTTTGATCAAATGTTTTTCAAAAAAATGTATTGTATATTATATAACAGCTGCACATCACAGACCGGAGTCTCTGCTACTGTGGACCACGAAGGAGGGGATCATCATCCCCATCCCCAAAGACCCTGCATGGCATGGAAATCTCCTCCTCCTGGAACAATTCTACACCCAGCATATGCTCCCTGTGTTGGCCAGTAGAGAGGAGGACATTTAAATAAACATACTCTTAACACCCTCGGACTCTGCGTTGTGTTTCATATGTGTGATGGGGTGTTATGCAGAGGGGAGGAAAACAGGACACAGCAGATTGGGATTGTGGTGGAGATGCTGAGCAGTTATTTAATTGTTGCGTGTAATTATTATTATACTGCGTGCTTCTTAGTTATTCCATCTTTTGCTGTAACATGGATCTGTATGTAACTATATTTACTTGTTATCTACCACACTTCCTTCTACATCATACACCATCATTATACATGATGGTGTATATAGGATATGTATTTATTTGTATACATATCTGTAAATTGTATAATTTTATTTTTCGTATTTGGGATTTCTCTTTTGTCCACTCAAATACACTTGGCCCTTTCTCTTTTCCATGTGGAAAATGGCAGCTGCATATTCTGCTTTTCTCATCTGCTCCCTGTCTGCTCATCTACGATGAGAAAATTATATAATTAATTACTAATAATCATTTAAACCTGTTATTACCAATATTTCACAAATTCTTCATGTAAACTTAAGAGTACAGCTGTATGTTGAGTATGTCAACTTTGCTTGGTTCATCTTACTGGGGGGCAGCTACATGGATGTTGGTGCAGTCCACAATAATTTTGCAGCTGAAGGCAGAATGAATTTATTATTGACTCAGAATGAAGCACAACTTCATGTCATACAATACATTGACTTTATTTGTAATTGTGTAAAAAAATATGAATATTGATTAGCAAGCAGGACCTGCAGGAACAGAGAATGGTGATGGATGGAGCTGGGAAGAGAGAAGAATAAAGAAAACAGATCAACTTTATTATCGGATATTAAAAATTCAATTTCAAAACAAGTTGCCGCTCCTACAGTTTTCTAGTATGTAAAGATGATTTCACATGACCAATGCAAAATATCCCACTCAATACATGTGTCTCTGAGGGGTGCATTGTGCCTTTGATGTATATAAATAATATACCATAACCAAATACTATTACATACAGTGGAAATCAGGTTGCCAGAGCAGGTCAGTCCAGTGTGCATGTTCCTCAGGGTCTCAGCAGTTACAGGTGAGGTAAAGAAAATAAAAGAGAAAAAGGTCAGTAACAACACTTTAAAGTAACAACACTGAATAATTATCTCTTAATAATTTTCTCAGTAATCACTCAACTACTGTCTTTCCAACAAACAGATTGACTCACTCTCACTATCATCACAATGAAACACGTCCAGAAGAATGTCATGCAAAGCTGCCTGCCTTCCTTCCTTCGACTCTCCCTGAACTGCCTGATCTTTTAATGGTCAATGTTAACCATTTGTGCAGATAGCATTAAGTAGAAAAGATCGCTGATACTAATGTGGCGTTAGCCTACCTCCCGCCCCCTTAGCACCTGGTGGAGGGGGCGATAGGCTACTCTTCAAATGTTTCACAAAATACTTACCATCATGACTACTCTTACTGTTTAACATTTTGGTTTACTTCATGTTAAGGCTAATACAAATGACAAGGCTAAGTAATGTAATATAATGCTAACTAACATGCTCGCTACTAGCTAAGTAGCTAACTTGACTATGTTCCATGCAAAACATGTATATTACCTGATATGTTTGGTCCAACGACTCCTGGTCCTTTCATCAGACGGGAAGCGATAGAACGCGCAAGTGGTATGATCTCTTTTGTGATTACAACCTCGTACAAAGCACACAGGCATCTTGTAAAAGTGAATTTATTGGAGCAATCTCTTATATTTATTGGAGGGAATAAATCAGTCTTCTTCTTCCTCTTTGCTTTGCGAGTCACAACCAGTCTTGGAGCATTATCGCCTATGACATCACTTACGCGACCCAGAATGCATTTGGGATTTGTAGTCTTTCTAGTTGCGTATTATTCATAGTCTTATATTTCAGCATTTTTACGACAAACTGTGACTTTTTTTGCATGGAAATGATTGTTTAAGATTGACAAACATCATATGTGTCATTCGTGGCACAATTCAAACGGGATCAAAAGATAACTTTTCTCTCTCCATTGACTTCAATGTATAATTTTCCGCTTCCGGGGTCCCATGGAGGCTCCCGGAAGGGGAGGGACTTCGCCTCTCTATCTCGCGATTCAATGCACTGCCTCTTCTCGATTCTGACAGGTGACAGGTTGAAACAGTTTCAAATTGGAGCGCTTCAACACTATATAACTGCTCTAAGCAATGTGTGGGTTGTTGTCGTAGTTTGCGTTGTTGCTGTTGAATTGTTGTTGTTGGCATTGCATTTGAATTGGATAATTATAGAGCAAGCCATGAAGAAAAATAGGTCGTTCTGGCTCGTGAAACACTTCGAAATGTGGAGAAGTTGTGAACAAAAAGAAAATCAGTAATATAAAAACACTTCAATGGTCTAATGAATAGATAATCCAATGGATAGGGCCGTCGGCCAGGATGCAGCGATGTCCTCCGCGCAGCTGGTTCAAAGCCCAGAAGAGTTAAACTTTTAATCATTGCTTTTCAACTTTAATACTTTAATGACTGATAAAAGGCCCTCTCCACCCCAAAACATTTCTAGCACTCTCTAGTCTCTTCTCAATAACCCAATACACACAATTATCAATCTTTAATTGCAAATAGAACATGATATTCATTGTGCTGCGTGCATCGAATAATTTTCAAGGCAGAGATACGTTAAACCCACGACAGCCTTGCACTTCGCCAGGAAAGGTCGCTGTAACTGAAGCTTCGAGAAATGAACCTATTTCCGACACAATTGTCCAAGTGGTTCGACGCTTCATTCAAAGCTTCATTTTGCCATCACTACGGTACGTTACGGTAAGATAAGTACGTACGGTTAAAAACTGTTCCTCGACGGCGTCTCTCAACAGGTTGCCCATCACTGTGGCTTTAGCATCCGCGCCGTGGGAATCGTAGTCCTTTTATAGTGCGTTGACTACAGACGTCACAATTAGGTGGCCTTTCTTATCAAAAAAAAATACTGGCTCCAACACATGTTATAAGAAGTACATTTAAAAGGTGATTTAAGGAGACGTCTACATATCGAGAAAATATTCTTATACTCCAGAGGGTTAAGGAAAAGCGCTAGGCAATTGTATTTTTTATATATATATATTTTATATTGTTTGATTTATTGATTATAGTCAAAGGAAAATGAATACTTGGTCCCCTGAATCTGGAATAATATACAATTTACAGCAAAGCCTAAACATTTCAGGAACTTTTCATCTACAGATTGCTTTGGTCTGGCTTTACTCTTCACTGATTGGTTACAGACACTTTAAACTGAGTGGCTATGGAAATCAGAAGGAGGGGCTCATTATCATATTAAAAAACGCGCTTTTTACGCGCGTATATTCGCCCGTAAGACGGGCGTTTTTAGACGCGTCAAGAACGCGCGGTTTTTGTTTCAAACGGGCGAATGGTGGCACTTTAGGCTTTCCATAGATTACTGGCAGGCCGCAAAACCACTTCACAGCGAGTACAAACAAAAAAGAGAGAAGAAGAACTCCAAGGGGGAGGGGGTATAGCAGGTATAAAGCACACCCGCTGTACATTATATATATATATATATATATATATATATATATATATATATATATATATATATATGTATGTATATATATATATATATATCTATATGTATATATATAGATATATATATATATAGATATAATAGGTAGGCTCAGCAGACAGACCGTAGTCCAAAGATAAAGTGTCACATGATTATCTACTAAATAGTGAATTCAGCATCAACTTCACCAAGATGAAGTTCATATCTTCCTAAGATACGTGTTACTTTATGTCCAACAAACCAACCAACAAAATGTCCAAGCAAAGAATCATGTGCACCATGAGGCTGGGTTATAAGGGTAATTTACAAATAAAATACCACATTATAACAATGGACTTTATCTTTATGTATTTATTATATATTACCCCCTCAGGCTGATTTTGGAAAAGGACATTAACCGTTGTTTGGTGTTTTTCCCTTATTTATCTAAAACAAATGACATGATAAATTACTTGTGTTTATGTGACTTGTGTTTCTGCCCCTGCTATTGCTGCACAAGGTTGCAACATTGTAGATAAATTCAACCACCGACACCTGTCTGCTCTCACATTCTTCTATTCTGCGAATTTGGGGTGGGACACAATAAATACCGCTCAAGTGGCTTTTGCGAACATCGCTCAAAACATTTGGAGTTGGGAACTGCTTTCTGTAGAAGCTGCTGCATCCCGTCCTCAGAGTAAGTTGCCAGAAGCGCAGACACTTCCTCATCATTCCACCGCTCCGGTGTTGTAGTACGTGTGGTCATAACTGCTTTAAAGTACAAAAAAAGTACTCGCTCAGGTGTGGATGTGGTTTTGTAGCGAGGAAAAAAATGGCTGCCTGACAAAAAAAATTCAGAGTCTAACAGGGCGTGGTTTGCAATTCGCCCAGCCAATAGAAATAGAATAGAAATTGGCACTCTTTTATCACCAGGTTTGTACCACCTCTCTAGCAGGGACTGAAAATGGCCAAAAGAGTTCCCGGCACTGAGTAGTCCCGGCGGTGTGAACGCGACATTATTGGTACTAACGGAACTAAAGAACCAAAGTACCAGGGAAAGTCCTGCGGTGTGAATGCGGCTAATGATGGCGTGTCCCTCTCCCTGCTGCTTCCTGTAATCCACAATCAGCTCCTTTGTTTTAGTGACGTTGAGATGGAGGTTGTTATCCTGGCACCAAGATGTCAGGTTTTCGACCTCCTCTCTGTAGGCCGTCTGTGATCTGGCCGATGACGGTTGTGTCGTCAGCAAACTTCACGATGGTGTTGGAGCTGTGTATGGCCACGCAGTCGTGAGTGAACAGGGAGTAGAGGAGAGGGCTGAGCAAGCAGCCTTGAGGGGCACCGGCGTTGAGGATTAGGCTGGAGGATGTGATGTTTCCCACCCGCACTGCCTGGGGTCTGCCCGTCAGGAAGTTCAGGATCCAGTCACAGAGGGCGCTGTTGAGCCCGAGGTCTCTGAGCTTGATGGCCAGATTGGAGGGCACAAGGCTTGCGGTGGGTAATTATGCACTGGAACCCAGCGGAGTTGTGGAGCGTCCTGCACGCAGGCAACACCACACAATCACGCGGACGTGCCGCCGAGACAGCTGTCCGAAAACAGCTGACACTAACCACGTCGCCACGACACTATGAAAAAAACAAACAGACGCAACCCAAGGGGAAACGCCACTTAAGCCTAGCGGGGAAATCCCTTTAAAAAAGCGTTTCAAACAGCAACATCTTACCTTCTGATTTGCACAAAAAACCTGCCGCCCTGTCAAACACTAACACTTCCTGAAACACAAGAGACATGTGTCCCCCAATAGCAGCGCCAAGCCAGCACACAGCTGGACAACATCAACTAATCAGCTGCTCAATGACACCATGTGCTCTGAGCACTAACTTTTAACCAAACTTTCTACAAATAACCCGTAGGACGAGTCCCCATTTGTTATGACCTGGCTCAAAAGGCCACAACAAAGAGGAGACATACCATGGCCCTTTCTCATTTCATCAAATCCCCCTCCTCGACTCCTCGGTCCTCCGGTGGTGACCGGGACAGGAATTTCAGCGCGCCATGTTGAAGGACATCTCATTTCTCTAAATGCACTTAGAGGACCGAGGATCGAGCGTCGAGGAGGCTCTCTGGTGGAGCTATAACCGAGGATACACTGATGGGTCCTCCACGGTCCTCCACGACTCCTTCGTGGATGCATTTCCGGGAACAGAGATGTTTCAAAGAGTTGTGACCCACGGCCGGACTTATCTCAGCCAATGAAAGCTCTGCATGCATCCCCTGGATATTATTTTATTAACTGCTCTCATCGCGACGCAATGTTTACAGTGAGAACAGCTGTGAGCAGGGGCGTCATAAGGGGGTGAAAAGTTAGGACGATTCTAAGGGCCCGTGACTGACGGGGGCCCCAAAATGTTCAGAACATTAAGAAAAAAATGTTTAAGTAACCTTTCATCAATCCTCAATAATTAACATTAATAGAACGTTATATTGATAAAGTACTCACTAAACTTACGATTCATTTAACTTATTTTCTTCCAAAAGTTAATTATCCAAAGCCTCTGTACACCCCCTTCTATTTACATGTAATGGTTTGGTCCTGCCTCCAAACGCGGTGCGGCACCGGCACTTGCAGAGTGTGAAAGCATGTGAGGAGGGATGCTAGTACTTAGCCTACGTACTTGTGTTGTACCATGTCTCAACGTATCAAAAAAGTCAGGCTCAGAAAAGGAGAGAAAGACAAGAGAGAGGGACTAAAGGGCGAAAGTATGTCACCCAGTTTTTCACAAAAAAAGGTGTGGTCCATGAGTGGTGGAAATTATTCTGTTAGCTAATGTTTTGTTTTTACTAAGCTGACATTAAGTACTGTTAATATCTTCACAGAAAATTCAGAGGTTTTTCATTTCACTGCTCTTTTAGCTGACATTTAAAGGTAGGGTAGGTAATTCACTTCAGAAACACTTTTTGTTATATTCCATGGAATGCTCTTAACATCCCGATAGCAATGAAAACATTAAATGCTTTGACAAAAAATACATACAAACATTTCATCTGTGGACGCCGTGGTAGTGTAAAAAGCACGACCAATCATCTGAGCCGGCCCGGCTAAAATAACTGGATGGCCTACCTGCCTGTCAGCCTTCCATCTGTGCACAAACTTATCTTGTGCCCTCATTGGTCATGTGCGTGTTTGTGTGTGTTGGAGGAGGGGCTCTGTAAGGAAGTCTGAAGTGAGGGAAGATCTTTTCAAAACAAAAAGCTAACATCTAATTTTAATTATACTTTTCAAACACAGTATTTTCCCACATGATCTATACAAAACAAAAAACTGCTTTTAGTCTATTTGGATGATGGACAGTTTGAAGCGTTGAGTGAGTCTGTATTAGGTAAACTAAATGTTAATCACCGCCATTTTGGTTATGATATTAATACTAATGTTATTATATTAAAGCAGGGGTGGGGAACCTCCGGCTCCTGGGCCGTATACAGACCGCTAGACCATTTGGTACGGCCCTCGAGGTAATTTATAAACAAAGTGGCCTGTGCCTGGTGGTGGGGCCCAATGTGATATATTTTCATGGGGCCCAAAATCCCTGGCGGCGCCCCTGGCTGTGAGGTCCGTGCAGAAAGCTGAGCAGTGTGTATAATATATATCACTCAGTATAACAGGCCTACTCTCTTTATTTGCTTTAGTTTAGTAGATATCTACAAACAAAGAGTCGATATTTTTCTAAAACCATTAAGTGCTTCACATAATAAAATACACAACGGCTGTAGCCTGTTTTAGGAGCTGTAGTGCGTGTGTGGTACAGTGTGTGCGTAGATGCAGCGGACAGACAGGTCTCAGTTGGTTTGGTGTCCTCTGCTTACTTTTAATACTTGTAAATAAAAGTTTTGGCCTGTAATTTATTTTCCTCATTGTTGCGACCAGAGGGGGGAGAGGGGGGGGGGGATATATCCAGTCTCTGATAGTGTTACGTTATTATCGGTTATTATGCGAGTGCTCTGTTTGATTCTGAAATTGTATAAATATATACATATGTGTGTGTCCGCATCTGTAGCCTGTTATTGTCTCATTATACCGCACTGTGAATGAATTAAAAGTAAATATATAAGTCATCATGAACACATCTGTCCATCAGACAGAGGGCTGCTGTGCCTCCTGTCATCATTAATGGACGTCTAGTTAAAATGACCACTCAGAGGAGAGGAGTTCTCATTTCTCTAACCGCCTGCTGCTTCCCCTCCTCGGCTCCTCCGCTCGCATCTCCTGTGGGCGGGACTAAGTATCGAGGATAGGAGTTGAGGAGGGGAGTCGAGGAGGGGAGTTAGAGAAATGAGAAAGGGCCCTGATCAACGGTTTAACAAAATATCTTTATTAAAGCAAGTGGTTCAAATTAGCCAAATTAATTAAGTGCAAAACAAGTAAAACAATGTTCCGTAATTAAGGAGAAATGTACACAAATAGACATGGTGTAATACAATTAATATTGCTAGTGTTTTCCCACTTGTCTATCATCACACAACTGAAGGACATGTAAGAAGAACATTAATTTGTGGTGAAAGGGTTAAGGTCAGAGAGATTGGTTTCTGATAGATGTTCATATAAAGACATTTGCAGTTTCATAATTTCAGAGATTTCTGTGAAAAGGAATATTTAAAAAGCCACTGAGGAACAGATTTTTCACTATTATAAAACACAGGAAACAGCAAGTAACATCTCCCCATCCCCCTATTTACATGGCAGACCCTGTTAGATAGCTTCACCATATGTTGCCTAGCATTTAATTTGTCATATACATAATATAAGTCAACATACATTTAAATAAATATAAAAATATATTGAGTGAAGTTTGTCTTTGTCTTCAACATTGAGCAAATATGGCAAGTAAGCATTCTAAGTAGCGCAGAAAGAGACATAAAAATGACTATTTTCCTAAACAGGGGAGCAATGTATTTTTTTCCCCTTGCAGTTTTTATTATGGATGGCGCTATCACATGTTACCTAGCAAATAAAGCTGGGGGGCCAATGGGCTCTTCCTGCCCTCCGCACCCTTGCTCAGACCAGACCCATCTCCCAACCTTTATTTTACAACTACAAGCACATATTAAATTTGTAAAACGTTGTAACTTATTAAAAAGGTCCCATGTCATGCTTTTCTGGTTATTACCCGTCCCCTTGTGTGTTATGTAGCTTTTAATGCATGTAAACGGTCTGCAGTCACAAACCCTCCTCAAAGTACACCCTGTAGTGAGTAAAACTCTAACACAGAAAATTGCACAATATAAATGTATTTTAGTATACCTCAACAATGGAATTATGATCAATAGAAATGGCCATGACATGGGACCTTTAACTAACTGTGGTTTTTTTAAGTGTATTTGCCGTTGGTTATTTAAGATTCTTTAATACTGCATTATTAATTTTTTAAAATAAAATAATGATTTTTAGGTGGATGTAACTTTATTACCTACAGTGGTTTTGTGATCACTGGATTTCAACACATCTGACATCCATTCAGCTCCAGCTAATTGAAGTATCAGCCTAAGCATCCCAACTAAATAAAGTGATTCTGGGACTGGTTTCCCGTGAGTGTTTGTATTCATAAAACAAGGTATTTATATTTTTGGTAAAAAAAAAACATTTATTTTTACTATGTACACTACATTCTTTGATGGAATAACAATAATACAGGGACCAAATAATAAAGGCAGTCATTCTTGCCAAGCAGGTTTGAGAAATACATTTATGAAATCAGCTCATTGTCTATCATTTAAACTGGAATATCTTTACAAGTAAAGATTCTTGTAAAAAGTTTAGAATCTGAAAACACCAAAGTATGCACGCCCATGTGACCTTCCCCCGCCCTGTAATGTTAACAGTGACGAATGTTGAACATTTGAGTTTTTCATCGAATACAAACTGGTGGTGATTGAAGTCAGACGTCTTCATCGTAGACCAACTTGACGAACACCTTGTCTTCAAGCGCCTCGTTCTGTCTGTAGACGTACATGGGCGTGTTGACTGCCGACGGGCTGGTTTCCCCTCCCTCCTGCTCCTCACTCCTATCAGCATGCTCCTCTGAGATAAGGTCAGCGTAGGAGGACACGCAGAGGTCATGCTCCTGGAGAGACGCCGGGTATCGGAGGGAGGATCTTTCGATTCGCACCGAGCGTCTGACTGGAGTGAAGAAGCGAACCTCCTGGCCATTCACCCTCACCGGTTCCTTCTGTTGGCTCGGAGGGCCACTGAGGAAAAGAACAACATAATCCTGAATTTCAGTGCATTTCACATTGACAATGAAATAGGTGCGTTTCATTGTAACGTTTTTTTTAATTTACAGGGACTGCTTAAACAACCAAGCAGCTTCTAAACATCAGATTTTAAAACAAAAAGAGGTTTACAAAACATGATTTTTGGAGTTTTAGATAGTTAAGTACTTTATTGATCCCAATGTGGGAAATGTTTGCGCTGCAGCAGCATAAGGAACAAGGCAATGTACATAAGAGAAATGAAGACACTAGAAATAAACAATCCAAAATACTTCTGAAGTAGAAATAAAATAGCATTAAAAAAAAGTATTATTATTATTATTATGCGAATGAGTTTAGATCTGAGTTATAAAAGGGAGATTTGGACCGAAAATCAGAGTCTTTCTGTTCAATATTTGTGCAATACTTCTGAATAGAGCAGTCATTGAAATGGAATTTTCCATAATTTTTGCACAAAGATGCTTTTGTAATGTTTAATATATCCCTTTTTTTTTTTTTTTTTTTTAAACATTTCCCCATTTGTATACCAATAGATTATGACTGAGGCTGTGAGACTCATAGTAATGTTTTGGAGGAACTTGATAAATGATTTGCTATTCTCAAGTTTCATTGCTGTTTATCTGCCAATTCCCATATATTATTGTCCAAGAGATGATGATTTGGAGCAGTTGTAACAAAAAGTTACAGCGTTTCCTGTTTCTGTCGGAGAGAGGGGAGTTGGTCCCAAAGCCTGACACTGTATTTACACCCCTCCCCCTAAAGGAGGGAGCCTCACTCAGCTCTGAGTGAGACCACAGACAGCGTGGCAGTTGGAAGGGGGCAGTTCGTATTGGGTTCCAAACCTTTTACTATGTCTTGTTTGAAAATGTATGGATATATCGTCCGGCCTTACTTTCTTTTGCACCTAAAGCCACTTCACAAGATCATGCTGGCCCAGAATCAGCTTTCTCCTTATCCAGCCCTTTCCAAGTCTGCATATCATTCACTCACTTGTGAATGAGTCTACTGTTGCCCACTTTAAAACTAAAACATATATGCATGTTAATGAGACTGTCGGGAAAGACAAGATTTAGATGAGACACGACAGTCACTCCCTTCTTCAGGGCGAAATCACTTTCATTTCTCTGAAAGTCATATGGAAATGTTTTCTTTTGTCTTTGAGCTGACTCAAAACCAACTGCCATCAAACAAGTGCAGTAACAGCCATGTGTGCGTGCTGTCAGTATAATTCCATTATCACCCTATCTCTTCCTCCACGCCCACTATCCATTGGCATATCTGACAGGTGCCACGGAGAGGTCAGACAAGCACGTAGAGCATCAGGGCAAGCAAAGGCATGGCTCAACACCAGGGGGGCGGGGGGGAACAAGGGCACTTTAGAGTGGTGCTATAAATGTTATCACTTTGTCTTGAGGGCAATTTCTTTATAAAAGGTTTTTTGGCTAGAATCGTGAAATACAATCTGTAGTCAACACAAGCTTAACGGCCCGTCCCCACACAGGCATGAAAAAAATCTTGATGCTGGGCGTGTCTGAAGCTTGGCGATTTCACGCGCCCAAGGCGACCAACAACCAATCAGGAATCTCCCAGGAATCTCCCGCCCGCCCCCGGCATACAAAGCCTGTCCATTCAATGTTAAAACAAAGTAAACTGGATATAAACTCCCCAAACAGGTGAAAACCTACCAGTTTCACCAACTGTCTCTGCCACCTCCCTCCATGACTGGTTCCTCCGGTTTAGGTCCCGGTAGGTGAACAGAGAGCAGTCGTAAAGGACCGGGACATTTCCTACAGCGATGATTAATTTATCCTCCATTTTATGACATATGGATAAGACCGCAGTGGTATCTGCATACAGTACACGCGGTTTGATTGGCTAGCGCTTGCACAGTCATAAAAGGGGTCAGTAATGCTCCACAGCGTTTCTGAAAGTCAAAATGATGATTCCCACATACCCAGGCGTTGCTGTGATCTTGTACTTGACCACTGATGAGTCTCCTCTCTCTCCATAGATAAGGGCTCTGACAGGTTGAGGAGTCATCGCGATGTCGATACTCTCAGGAGTGACTCCGTTTTGAATTTGGTCCGCCTCTCTCTCATTTGCTTCAGAAAAAATATCAACATTTGAATTTATTTTCAACATAAAGTACTTAATGTTAGGATACTTAAAAAAAAGGCACAAGCGGCATATCTGTAGTGCAAGTTTACACTGTATTAATATTACAATACAGATTCAGATTTGGAGGATGTAATTTCTGATTGATTTTGTTTTTATTATCTAGTCTGCACTAACTGATATCGATTGAAAGGTTTGACTGAAGTTCATAGTCCCATTTCTCAGACAGCAATATTTTCTGCTCCAGAAAAGTCAGCAGAAGGAAGTTTAAATTGAAAAAGCTTTGGCCGAATTAATTCTCTGTTATAGTTTCTTTGACCGTCTTGAAAAAGACTGGCGTGGCGCTTCCATTTTGTGGCATGTGCCTTTACTGTAACACAGATCTGTTTGGCTATATCAACATAATGGTAACAATACAATAAACAACAGTTTTCTTTCCAAATAATGTCAAACTAAGCTGCCCCATCATGAAACCAAAATACATGAAAAACATATATTTTTGATAAAGCACACAGCCGTGCTACATGGGTGAATTGAGTGAGACACAATATATGGAACGTACGAGACGATAATCAGCTGCCTACATCATGAGGCCAAATGATCTACTGATTCAAATGTGTGCAATGTAAACAATGCAACACAGCTCATTGATGCTATCATAAATAATATGAATGGTGAAAAAGACAGTGGTTACAAATAAGGCTAATTTGCCAACTACCTTGGATCCCTTCCTTTCTCTTCAGAATCTCAAACACCACAGTCCGCAGCTCGTCCACTGGCTACAACAAAAATAAAAGCAAAGACACTTAACACAGAGAGGGATTGTTTTAATTTCAGACTACAACACATTCACCTTTGATTATGATCACATGCCAACAGATCAAGCTGACAGGAGTAATATCAAAAGCTGAACTATGCAGTGATGGACAGTTCAATCTGTGAATGTTGAAATTCCCTTGCTTTCTAAAAATACACTAAAAAATGTTGACTGAATGGGCTCCAAGCGTTTTCGAGTAAATGGTAAGTGCAGAAGTATTGCTTCCAGTCAATGAAGGCAAGACGCCCCTGGCGGAAATGCTGATTGCTTCACAGGGCTCTTGTTTTAAACAGTGACCAAGAGGTGAATTGCTTCCGGAGAGTTTATTGAATCTTATGTGACGAAAAATATTTGACCTCATGCAGTGATTACGCCATGCTTAAAACACTCCAGAGCGGGAGACAGATTTATGACTTTATAATTTCACATGTTCTAACACCAGGGAATATTCTTAGGAAATCATTGCATGAGCTTCTAAACTCAACCAACTAAATAAAAACCAATCACAAAAAGTAGTATTTCCATAACTCATCCAATGTTTTTATTTTTTTGCCACAAAATGTTCATAGCCATGTGACATCATTTTATATATTTTTATAACTATAATGATCTGAGCTGAGGTTATTTGAGCCTCTCAGTCTGTAAGGAGAGAACAATCTTCCACCTGGTTGTAGAAAAAGCTGTTTATATTCGAATCGTTAGCATAGCTAGCTAACCAGATGCTAATAACAACAGATCGCCACTATTTGAAGAGCTGGAGCGGCGCTCCGGTGCTCTCCGTCAGCACTCTACACGGTTAGTGCTAGTATACTTCCTGGGTTTTAGGCGGCGGAAGTGACGTAATCGTGGATGAGAAGTCGGCAACTTTTGCCGCCACTGACAGCACATCTGGTAGTAAAAGTAGACACATTTAATTACATTTTGCATGGGCTCTTCGCAACTCTGGAGTCCTGCAGGAATCCGGAGGACAGTGAACAGGAGTGAGAGGGAGCACACTCCTAAAAAATCTCCACCGTTTAAAAAAAAAAATAAACCTGGTACTGTGTGTACTTTCTGAGTGTTAAATCCCATCTGTGCTTTTCTTCTTGTGAGAAGTCATTTTTTTAAATATTAGTAATAGCCTGCTGTCCTCCAAAGTTATGGATTCTCAAAATATTATATTTATGATATTTTTGTGGACAAAATTATGTATCCATGCTCGTCTCTTGTCCTAGGTGGCAGGTTACGTCACTTCCGCCTAAAACCAAGGAGGTATACGATCTAGCACTAACCCACTCTACACCATCGATGTATAATAAGTAGAGATGTCCCGATCGGATCATGTGATCGGGGATCGGAGCCGATCACGTGATTTTCAAAAGATCGGAAGAAAAAAATTGGGGATCGGGATTTTTGTTTTGTTTTGTTTTAATACTTTTTTTTTGTTTTTGTTTTTGTATTCAATGTTACAAAACAAAAATTACCATGTTCAAGTCTTAAAGTCATCCTGAGGCCTTAGTTTTGGTTTCAAATGTTTTCATAGACCTGGTTGCTTATTTCTCTCAAATCTGGCAACAGAGTGGGCAGGGCGCGGTGTCTAATTGTAGCAGTAAGCTAACGAGTACTGATAAGCTTTATTTAGTTTTGATCCAATGCTGTACAACTGAACTGATCCAATGCTGCTGTGAAAAAAGAAGCTATATCCATGTTGGATAGAATATCCAATTTAAATAAAAAAATAACCTTAAGGGACAACTTGAATGCTTTTTTTCTTTTTGTTCTCTTAATGCATTGCATAAAGATCGGATCGGGAAAAATCGGTATCGGCAAATTGTCAAAATCAAATGATCGGAAGCAAAAAAAGGTGATCGGGACATCCCTAATAATAAGAACTGGATACAGCATGGGAGGCGGGGTCTCGTTCTTTCCTATGAGAGCTGCTCATTGGCGCAGGAAGACAAAATGGCCCAACTTTTGAGAGAGCGAAACGTCAGATTACCCGTCATGCCTGGCTGTCAGAGCAGAAGAACCCGTATGTGCGCTCACAGAGCATGCGCACCTTAAGCCCCGCCCCCCGAGCTCCCAATCTCGGCTCACTAGAATGAATGGTCAGAGACAATAAATCTAGATTCGGCTTTTAGAGCATTTTACAACTTTAAGGACCGAATGATTCTAATATGGGCTATAAAATAGTTCATACTGGGTAGTTTATTTAGTTACAAAAAAATTATCCACCGATTTACAGAAGTCTCTTTCCCAATGTTAGTAAATGGGAAAAAGTTGTTATGGGCCGGGTGACGTCACGGAAATTGCAGTACTGCCGTTTGGACACAACGAATATTGGCACAGAGTCCGGCGCACTTCCTGGGGGCTTGATTTACACCCCTTTCAGACGAGACATACCACGTGAAGACACGTTAGGCTCGTGTTGTGTTCAAGGAACGTGTCCTTGGCCAGGAAAAACAGGCACTCGCTTGTTTAATTATTTTGCGGTCTAGATTTCTTAAACATTTTTTGAAGTGAGAGGTTGTCCGTCAGTCCGTGAGTCGGACCCACCCCCCCAAAAACGAAAACGCTTTGGTTCTCCACGAATTACACAAGTCACCCAAATCAGCATTAAAAAGCGGGAGGCGCCGAAAAGCGACTCATTCGCATGCATGGTAACGGAGAAAAGTAAAGGATAAAGTTGATGGTTAAGTGTTAGCCCCCCCCGAAGAGACACAAGCTCTTACGTTGATATTGGAAATTTCAGTAAATTCAATTGGGCAGCCGCAGTGCAGCGAATAACGAAATTGAAAACCGAATAGTAGGGCAACGACCGAATATTCGGGTACAGCCCTAGTGTATTTACAAGAAAACTCCCAGGGGCATATTTGATGACAAAAAATGATTGGGTAAAATATTAGTTTCGATTGAATATCATTGACGTCTTACCTCCAGCACAACGCCAACAGCCTCTTCGAACATTGGCAGGACTTCCATGTTGCCCTCCTGCTCCATCAGACGGGCCTGGCAGATCCAGTATTTGGCAAACTTCTTGGACACAGCCGGCAGCCGTGAGAGGACCCCCTTCACCTGCTCCGGAGGGCAGCCCTGTGGATGAGAGGAGCATATCAGAAAAAGGTTAACCTATAAGAAATTGAGCCATATCCTACTTTATAAAGAAATAAAGTAAAGGGGTTTGAGGCTGTATAACAATCATCAGCCCTCTGTATAATAATAGCAGGTCTTTAGCCCGCCAGAAATGTTGGCTGTGAATGGCTTGCTTTTAAACAAGGCCTTTTTTTAATCCACCCCCACTTTACATCTATTTTTAATCATTTGCCATAGAGCCTCATTCAAAGCCCATCAAACTAAGTCAATGCATATTTCCACCAACATATAACTTCCATGGGAATGTGCAGTGGCCATGGAAGGCCATGGAAACTAGAGATGTCCCGATCCGATCACGTGATCGGGGATCGGAGCCGATCACGTGATTGGGGATCGGAGCCGATCACGTGATTTTCAAAAAATCGGGGATCGGGATTTTTTATTTTTTTGAAATACTTTTTATTTTTTTATTCAGTGTTACAAAACGAAAATGACCATGTTCAAGTCTTAAAGTCATCCTGAGGCCTGGGTTTTGGTTTCAAATTACACAACATCATGTATGTGTTGCTTCTTTGGGGCTTGTTTTCATAGACCTGGTTGCTTATTTCTCTCAAATCTGGCAACAGAGTGGCCAGGGCGCAGTGTCTAATTGTAGCAGTAAGTTAACGAGTACTGATAAGCTTTATTTTGTTTTGATCCAATGCTGCACAACTGAACTGATCCAATGCTGCTGTGAAAGAAAGAAGCTATATCCATGTTGGATAGAATATCCAATTTAAATAAAAAAATAACCTTAAGGGACAACTTGAATGCTTTTTTTTCTCTTAATGCATTGCATAAAGATCGGATCGGGAAAAATCGGTATCGGCAAATTGTCAAAATCAAATGATCGGAATCGGATCGGGAGCAAAAAAAGGTAATCGGGACATCCCTAATGGAAACCAAAGAGAAGGAGATTCCTGCGCCGTGTACCTTTGCGAGCAATATGATGCAGTCAGCCAGGGATCTGTCCACGGCAGAGATGAGGGAATGGACCTCGTCTTCCTCAATCATGGGGCCCCAGAAAGGCTGGTGCATGGCGACAGTGAGCCTGACCGCAGGTTTCACCGGCATCGGGGGACGCTTGTAGGAAATACCCTTAGCTTCCCGCCATTCTTGCAGCTTTTTCCTTTAAATCAAACAATAGGGTAGGGTTAGATAACACATTTCATACTTCATTGGAGAGCACATAAAACAAGGGAAGAGGAATGACAGAAGTCCAAGGACAAATTAGGGGAAACTGGACTTTTACACAAATTTAAAGGAACAGATCAGCTTTTTATGAAAATCATCTTCTTGTATAACTTGCTTAAGCACGCTGAGTCTGCTTTTATCTAGTTTCCGACTTCTATTTGACAAAGGTAACAATATATATAGTTGTCAGAGGATACTTTCATATTGATGTGGATCAGTCATATTTTTGAGCGGCCTGTTGATGCTGTCAGATTGGTCGTGTGTCCACAGGATCCATTGACATCATGGTGTATGTGCATTTCATCACTATCATTCAAATAAGAATGATCACTAGCTCAGATTGGGTCGGGACATGGAAACATTGATGGGGATATTTTTAATCTTGCCATACCAGCTGATTTGAAATTGATCTCATCCCAAATTGATATTTTGATCTTTCTTTAGCTGTATTTGGCAGCCAAAAATTATTCCCATGATAAAAATACATCCTGTTAGTAATTTTTGTAACATCCAGAGAATTGTGACTAAAAAGTCTCTGTCCACTAGGGGTGGGCAGATCGATCCCAAAATATATTATGTTACGTTTCAAAATATCAATACTAGAGCCAATAGGATCGATACTTTTATACTTTTTTTTCCCCCTCTCCTCTACTCGTCAATTTCATCAAAAACTATGTGCAGACGAACACAAGTATATGCGCTCTTTTCTTCTCTCTCCACTGCTGTTCTCTCCTCGAGGCTCGCGCACGTGCAGCGCGCTCCTTGTCTGAACGCCGATTATCAAGCTGACTGACAGCAGCCAGCAGGGCAGGACAGCAGCCACCATCAACTCGCGAGTGCGATACACACACGCGCATGATGGCTGAGAGAAAGAGGAGCGTTGTGTGGAGCTATTTCACAACTGTCAATGAAAACTTAGCGAACTGTGATGTGTTTATTTGTCTATAAAAACTGTCCTGTCTTTATTCATGAAAATGAATTCAGATTTAGTCTATTTATGATGCATTCAGCTAAAAAATCATGTCATGCAGCTCTCCCCTATATGAAAGTACATAAGAAGCTTTTCATTTTTAAAAAGTATCGGTATCGGCGATACTGGCCCTGAAATACTTGGTATCGCCCACCCCTACAGATTTGATCACTTGGGAAACAAAGAAAGTACACGCCCTGAGATGTAATCTGACAAACCGTTTGCTATATTTCTGTAAAACGCTGTTGATTATGTTGTCAACACATATTCTACTTTTGGTCTTCACCCTTTGTTTTAATGTTTTATTATTTATCCCTTTATTGTGTTTTCTCAGATTATTTTTGCCTGGTGTGACATAAGATAATGACAAAAAATGTAATCCCTGAATTGCAAGAAAGAGAAAAAAAGAAAAAAGAAAGAATGTTTAATCGAACACTCAGGTTTAGCCCCGATGTAGTAAAAGTCTAACAGTACCCAGATAACTGTACAAGTCATTGTTAAAATGCAGCCAAAAGGCCATTATCTTCAAACGCACAGTTAGTAGGATTTAAAATAAAGAGGTTTAACAAAAGCACAAATTCAAGGGAAAGCTACCCTACATGAAGCAGGGCAAAACACCAAACAGGCATAGCTAGTTTTAAAACAAGGGGGGGTGACTTGAGACTTGTTGAACAGGAGCCTTCAGTGAGGGTTGAGTTTACAAAACACAACCGTGTGAGTAACACACATGAAGAACTGAGGTATTGCAGCCCTCTTGCCGCGGCAAAATATCAAAGTCATGAGCCATACTCTCACTGTCAACTACAGATGTAGCACTGAATTTCGGACTCCAGCTTACAGCTTCCTGCCTACTACCTGCCAAATACCAGTATAGAGGAATGTTAAGCCCTCCCACTATTTTCCAAGAGGGCGTTGCCAGATTATCAATTTCAGGTTTTAACCAGGAGATGGCGCTTCATTCACAAATACAGAAAGACAAGTTTCATGGACTTTCAGTTGTGTTTTGAAGAGCATTTGAACACATCAATATTTTAGATCAACTAAAGTATATCTAATCTTGTAATTCAATAATATATAGTCTTTATATATTAAATAATCATAATTATAATGTAAATGTTTACATTACACTTCTTTATTTGTTATGCTCATACTTTAACCTTTACAATCGTTTGCTTTAATATGCAGTATATTTTTGTGTTTGCTTCCTCCTGCTCCCTTTCGGACACATACTGTATGATTTATTATTAATATGAAGATATTATTAAGATAAGATAAGATGTTACTTTATTGATTGAACATTTTAGTTTAGAATGTGCTGTCTGTCCCACGGTAATTCAGAAGGCTCACAGGTCACATTCCGACCATTATTTAAAACAATAGGTGCTTTCACACCGTCTACAGTTTGATTTGTATAGAGGGAGCTCTGTGGCTGAATGGCCAGCGATTAGGTGTGGCGCATTTATCATAGGTGATCAGAGCTAACTGCCTGCCGTCAGATTTCATTTAAAAAACAGATCTGATTTTAAGACTATTTCTGCGCTCATAAAGAATGATAAGAATAAGAATAATGCGTATTGAACTGGTTTCATTAATTAGTGAGTTTATTTAACACTAGAACCACCAATCGGGTCAATTTGTGTGATGTGTGTTGTGTGTGTGCAATGTAACTTTTTTTCAATAAAATATTAAAGTCTCCCAGTCCGTGACTTTTCCTGAAAGTGTGTTATGTAGCACCCTATGTTGTTAAAAATTGCATTCTAATAGCGGGATTTGACGGTTTTAGGTAGGCCTATACAAAAACCTCTGGCGGTTCTAGTGTTAAGGTAATTAGGTACAGTAGAAGCCCTTTTTTATCAGTAACGAATTTAGCAGTTGAACATAAAAGTCAACGAACTGAGGGTCACTTGCAATGATAGTGTTGTGTCTACTGTAAGCTTGTCACTCAGAGTAACCTACAGTTAATTTAGCTGCTGGAGAAGAAAGATCAGGGGGGGAGGGGGGGAGAGAGCTGTGGTTGATGGGCCATTAGTTGTGTAAATAAACAGCTGATAGCTGCCGTTTCATTCAGACTGTTTAAAAAACGGTAACAACGGACTATTTTTCAAGATCAAGATCCCTCCGCTACGCTTTGGGATTCTGATCTGCGGACGAGGCTCCATTAAAATATAAATATTTTTAGTGAATTACTGAGTTTAGGCACGTTAATAACGTTTTAATGAAGTTGAATACTGTATATTCATATTTGTCAGTGATTTCATGTCATTTCATGTAGATCTGCAATAAAAATATTTTTGGGGTATGGGGGGGTCTGGGACCCGGAGTAATCTGCGGCCGTGAGCTGTTATGTGCCATCATGACACGCATGGTGTTATTTTTTTATATATTATAATGAAGTGCGAGCTGTGTGCTCGAGTCTTCCTGCCTGTCGGCTCTGCTCATGGATGTATAATAAGGCTCTGCTGCTCCGAGATGATGGTCTAGCTTCAGCAGCTACATTACCTACGGGTGCGTTCGTTAATATTAACTGCGCGTCCGGAGTCACAGTGGCACAGACTGGACCGCTGGTGAACAGCTGTTAGAACGGGCCGTTCAGGTGTTCAGAGCAGAGCTCCCTGTCGGAGCGGCAGAGCGTGATGTGAACTGAAAAGTTTTTCTGCGGCAATATTATTTAAGGAATCGTTGAGCTAGCTAACTAGCATACATTGTCACTATCTGCTAACGTTAGCTTTAGCCTTCTATTTCTAATAGTTTTTTTCAAAGGCTATAAGCAGAGGTGGTATAAGTATATATATATTGTACTTGAGTAAAAGTAGAAGTACTCAGATCTTGTACTTGAGTAAAAGTAGAAGTACTCAGGTCTTGTACTTGAGTAAAAGTAGAAGTACTCAGATCTTGTACTTGAGTAAAAGTAGAAGCACACAGATCTTGTACTAGAGTAAAAGTAGAAGTACTCAAATCTTGTACTTGAGTAAAAGTAGAAGCACACAGATCTTGTACTAGAGTAAAAGTAGAAGTACTCAAATCTTGTACTTGAGTAAAAGTAGAAGCACTCAGGTCTTGTACTTGTGTAAAAGTAGAAGCACACAGATCTTGTACTAGAGTAAAAGTAGAAGTACTCAGGTCTTGTACTTGAGTAAAAGTAAAAGTACTCAGATCTTGTAATTGAGTAAAAGTAATAGTCCCAGAGTGTAGGAATACTCTGTTACAGTAAAAGTCCTGCATTCAAAATGTTCCTCAAGTAAAAGTAGAAAAGTATTATCATCAAAATATAGTGAAAGTAGCGACAGTAAAAGTAGTCATTGTGCAGATTGGTCCATTTCAGAATAATATATATGATATGTTTTATAATGATTGATCATGAAAGTCTTCTCAAAGCTGGTAAAGGTGCAGCTAGTTTGAATGACTTTGTATACTGCAGGGTAGCTTGTGGATTTACTCCAGGTGGAACTAAAGTCTGATTTAACACTTGATTATATTTCACTTAATTAATCCAGATCTGTAAAGTAACTAAAGGTATTAAATACATGTAGTGGAGTCAAAGTACACCATGTACCTCTGAACTGTAGTGGAGTAGAAGAACAAAGTAGCAAAACATTGAAATACTTAAATAAAGTACAAGTATCTCAAAATTGTGCCCAAGTATAGTACTTGTTGAGTTTATGAACTTAGTTACTTTACACCATGTGGCTATAAAGATAAATAGACTTAAGCCTTGCACAAAGGCATGAAAATACATTTTCAAAATGCTCAACAGTGCTGCCAAAATTATAAACTGACTGCTACACAATTTAAAATAAATGCTTTTATATATTTCTATTAGATGTGACTCTTTGGCGTTTGTGTTATTATTAACACTGCTGCTTTAGTTGTTCTGACTGCTAAAATCCTCTGTCATTCCGTGGGGGGGGGGAGCCGGGGGCTCGGATCCTTGTCACCTTTTTCATACCTGATGAGTTTGTATCCCTGTATGTTAAAAAGCCTCAGTCATCTTAATTCATGTAATAAAAACATCTCAGGTCAGTAACACTCAAAGCTAAATGTGCAATACCATGTTCAGCTGTGTTACTATTTATAATGTTATTGTTGTTACATCAGAAGATGTACATATTGAAATGATTTCTTAACTTACAGTAGGCTATTTTTTACAATGTGTGTTGGAAGGATTTATTAAATTACAATGAATATTGTCATTGTTGAAGGCTTTTAGAGAAGGGTGAACTATAAGCCTGAATTACATAACATTTTATACCTAAAAACATAAAAGCCACAATAAATAAATCACAATTATTCTAGTTATTTTTACCTCCCGTATTGCTTTCAACCCACCAGCTTTTATGGTGTTGTTACATCACTAACTGTAAACTTGTCACATACAGTCTATGGTCACTCAGTCTAACCTACTGTTAATTTAGCTGCTGGAGAAGAAAGATCAGGGGGGGAGGGTGGGAGAGAGCTGTGGTTGCTGGGCCATTTGTTGTGTAAATACACAGTTGAGAGCTGCCGTTTCATTCAGACTGTTTAAAAAACGGTCACAACGGACTATTTTTCTTAGCGGATGCATGTCAATTTAAATCAATACATACAACTATTTTTTAAATCAATAAAAACATTTTCTAAATCCATAAAAGCATTTCAATTAATATTGGGAGTCATGTCGTTACTTTGTTGAGAATGTGGCCATGTAATAAGCGGGATCATTTGCAGCGACTTGTTCTTTATGGGGAAAATAACACCCTTCATCCAGATGAGGATCCCTCCGCTACACTTTGGGATCCTGATCGACCGACGAAGCTCCATTAAAATATACATATTTTTGGTGAATTACTGAGTTTAGGCACGTTAATAACGTTTTAATGAAGTTGAATACAGTATATTCATATGTGTCAGTGATTTCATGTCAATTCGGCGAACATAAACATAAATGATCGCGGTGAAGATGATGATTAAATTAGGATTAAAAATCGAGAGCCGGGCTGCATTTCCTCCCGTTCGTTTTTTTCGAATAACACAATTATTTTGTTAAATAACAACATGGTGATGTTTTGTAAATGATTACATGTCTCTTATTTAGCACAGTAGTATGATATCCGTGACATATGGATCTTAACAAAGTTCCGCTGTACATCCAGCATACTGTATCTCACTTTATTTCACATGAGCTCCAGTGTGGAACCCCACTGCACCCCCTGGTGGATCAATGATCCATTGCAGCTGGCCTCATTATAATTACATTTATCTATCACGGGGGCGGTCTCAAGTCAAGCTGGAGGTTTTCCCTTGAGCGAGGGCAGATCACGTACCAATCACGGCCCTCGCGTTTCAAACTGTCTGAAATGAATCGCTACATCTGTACAGTATGGTAGTTTCATGATATAGATTTACAGGTCAGGTAGATTTACAGGTCATCGTACTATCCTACTTACATTCGTTCCTCCTGGGCAGCAGTCAGTTTTTTTCCCTCCGTCTGGGGAATGACCCTGACCGGGAACTTTGGAGTCTTCGTGAGTGTGGCCTGACTGGTGTGGCTGATGGTCCTACCAGCCCGTGGCACTGTCTGGGACACCACTGGAGCGCTTGTTCTTTTAAAACCTGCTTGTGATGGAGGGGCATTTGCTGAAATGTGTCCCTTCTTATCATCTGTCTTTTTGCATGTCTTAGATTTCACTGCCAGCTCAGCCACAACAGCTCTTGTAACCCCTATGACTGTAGGGCGGACGACTTTGCATTGTTGGCCCTTTCTTTGCCCTTTCTGCTTTGTGGACGTGACTGTAGGTTGACCACTCGATTTAACAGATTTTGACATCCCTACTCTCCCTTCTGGTCTAATAGCTGCGTATTTGGAGGAGGTGGACACTGATTTCAGTCCACATGATAGCTGAGTCTTATAAGATGGCGTTTTACCCAAAAGTGGTTTAGAGTTAGTCATGTTCTGATTTTGAACTCGAAATCCAGCTCTTGTTCTCTCTGTGTTATTTAGAGCAGTGGTAGGTAGTGTTCTCCTCTCAGCCAGGTCAGACCTCTGGGAAACGGAAACTGCTGATGAGGTGCTGGATCTCACCTTGTTAGCAACAGAAGCTGTGGTGGCGGTGTTCGTATGAGCGGCTGTTGAAGAGGTGTGTGTTAAATTCTGACTGTTTCTTGGCTGAATCACTGTAGGAATGAGTCCAGTTTTTGTTTTGACCATAGGGCCAAGACTCATCCTGACGCTGTTTGTCTTCAATTGACATGACCAGGTAGCATTCGAGCTGCCGCCAAATTTGCTGTTTGATTTTGTTACAGCTGTACTCACTGAGTTTTTGGCTGAAGGCGGTTTTCTGGTGTTTGGCTGCTTTTTGAGGTGGCTGGCTGCGATAAGGTTGGATTTGGAGGATACATCGTTGTACGTTGTTGTCAGCACAAGGTTTTGTTTAGGTTTTGCCTGTGCAACGCTAGAGGTTGCAGATGGGCGATTGGTATTCTGTCGTACAGTCAGGATTTTGCCTTTTACATTCACCTTGTTTGCGATACCAAATGCACCTTTGGTCGGATGTTTTGCGGATTGAGTGTTTTGACTTTTTGTACTTTCATATCTTAATCTGTCAGCTGGAGCCTTGTTCTCTTTTCCATTAACAACCTGTAAAACAACAAAATGATTAGAAAAAACAATAGTGAGACATGGATGATAGCCAAGTCAGCCCCAAATATTCAAATAAATTAATTTAATTTAAAAGAGGCAAATAAGGGTTTGATTCTGTTAGAATAGGTGGGGTTGCAATTTCACCAACAAGGTAAAGTCAGCCACAAATAAAAAAGGTTCAAATCATTTAACTTAAACGAGGCAAATAAGGGTTTGGAGTGTTGTGGGTTGAGTAGTTGGAATTTCTCCAACAAGTTAAATAAACAATCTCCTACACTCACCTGTGTAGACATGATAGGATTCTTAACTTGGCAGTCATCACGGAGGTATGGCCTGTGAAGTCAAATTGAGTTCATCATGTATCAAATAAATAAAAATAACATTTTGATGGACACATTGTGAGTCTTGCAATGTTGTTTCTCTTACTTAGGGTTGGGCGGTTTCAGCTTTCCTTTTCCTGCCAAGTATTCCATCAGCTTCTGCTTACGCAGCTCTGTGACAAAACAAATTAAACCGGAATTCAGCATTGGTCTTGTTCCATTATACTCAACCTATACATTTATTCCATATTAAATATGCATGTGTAGTGTTCGAACCAAAAATATGAAGGCCACAAACTGTAGCATTAAATATATATGTCTGCATACATAAGAATAATGTATGTCTTGAAATGATCAGTATGCCCACTAATGTTAGAAATGTATGTGTTTATATTTTTGTACACAAGTACCTTTTTAAAATATATTGGGATCTCAGTGACTCTACCTGTGTGTAAATATATATATAGCTTTAATTGAACTTTAATTTTCACCAACCATGCAAAATAGGAACTGAGTAGGCACTTGCTGGCATCTGGCTGCAGGTCGGTAATAAACCTAAATGTTCAATCTAGCGAAATATCTACATTTTCTGCAGCATACTAAAGCTTAAACAATTGGTTAATTTATTTGATTAGTTGTACATCAGATACCTAGTTTACAATCTGATAATAACATATTGAACAGAGGATTTATATAAAAAATAATAAGAAAAATAATCTGATACAAAATAACATTATTTTTCTCTGAAAATCACTAAATCCAGCCTAACTAGAAGCAGCGTTGCCCTTTATTTGCACTAACAACCCATTTTTTCATTAAGTCAAATGATGTTAAATGTTCCTTTTATTTTAGGCACTATTACATGCCTGTCCTTTTTCTTACAGACATACTAGTCTTATAATTTAATCACGATTCTAAATCTGTGTTTCATTGCCGGTGTTGTGCCAAATTATGTACCCCTGCCGTGAAATGCACCCCTTCCCCTTGTCACGGGAGCGCACATTTGAAAATGAAACATTTTCACCTTAAAACGATGCTTAAAACTAAAAGTCCAGTTTTTTTTTTAAATGGTAATTTTCAGACTGAGTTGTTTAGTGGTAGCTCATATTGTCTTGATTCTTGTGGTTAAACTTTTCGCTCTGTATTTTGATGGTTCAACATGTTGAATCGGCGTCGGGAACACCACCGGAAGTCGGACAAAGGGATAACACTGATTGGCTGTTCAGCTAGCGAATCAGTGCATGAGAAGCGTTAACGGAAGTGAGGGAGGTAAACAAATGATTTAAAATGGAAGATGGAACACACACGGACGGGTATTTCACCTCATCGGTTTATAGAGTTCCTGTTCGTTCATGTTTTCAATGGACGAGATTGAAAATGGAAAGAAAAACGCTATTTGTTGTTTGTTTATATCACGGAGTCTGTTCTTCTTCTCTGTCTTCCGGTTGTTGCCTCTTTTGAATGATGAATACACACTACCGCCGCCTGCTGGTAAGGAGAGTTATTGCCACTCACGCATACGCAGTTCATATGTGCTCGGCTCGGATTTGCGGTGTGTTCCAGTGCGCGAAGTCGGCAAATACGCAGGAGAGTCCGGCGACGCAACAGTCGGTGTCGGCGACTTCTCAGGTGAATGGCCGGTGTATCTGGGCCTTTACAGTGTTTCCCCTATATACAAATAGCGGCAGCCTTGATGCAACAACATTCATAATTAAGTAAATGTAACACCCTTTTCACCCCGGTTACACTTTTCTTTGCCCTGTACGACGGGCGCTGTCAGTGATGAAAGTGGGGGATGTTGGCTTATCAGGTGCCCGCAGCTCACAGCCAAAGTGCGAGCGTGGGAGAGGGCGCACCGGTACCGGCGCTGTTGTTATTAGAATCTGGTGCTAGCTGTGCTAACGGATATAAGAAGTAGATGTTTCTACAACCAGGGTGGAGGAGAGCTCTCCTGTCAGACGGAGAGGATCAGTGAGGTAAAGGAGTGTTTAGATAGTTAATTCTTGTCTAAGTTATCTCAGTGGGTCTCAAACAAATGTGTGTTTACAAATTATGTAAACACATATTTCCAAAGCACTCCTTTATAGGGATGTAACGATACCCAAAACTCACGGTACGATAATATCGCGATAACAAGTCCACGGTACGGTATTTATCGCGATATTGAATAATAAAGGGAAGAAAAAAAATCATAAATTTTGTTTTTCAATAAAACATTTTTTTATTCGGAAAATGTTTCTTTATTACATAATAAATCTGATTTTTACAGCCTTTTTGTAGGATAGCAGTATTTTAAAGTGTCAAAAACAAAGTGACAGTAACAGACTGGAACAAGAAAACCAGTGTTTTTGTACCTACTGGTACTACCCAACAAAGTAAGCATTTTCTTTATGCCACTGCATCTCACAAATAAACAAGGACATTTAATAATCAGACCCTGCAATAAAATAAATCAAGTTTCACTTTAGTTTTTCAAGTAACTCAACTCAAACTCACTAGTCACTCACTCAGCATCATCAGACAGGTTTTTAGGAATATGAGAATGTCCCACATTTCCAGGTATTTATAAGCTGGGGTGTTTGGGCATTTACAATATCCCCTGCTCTGGAAACAACTCTCTCGCTTGGTACTGATGTTGCTGGGACACCAGTGGTCGCGTTAACCGAATATTTTATTTAACAATGACGGAAAAATCTGAAAGCAGTCTGTCATTTTGATAGATTAGAACAAACTCCGAACAGCGCCAACGTTTCCCCGCAGCGAGGCTCTGGTGTTATGCCGTGTTATGCATGCCCTCCAAAAGGAAATGATATAGTTCCCAAACCGTACTTTGCCGTACAGATCAATACATGTCTGGGAGGTTTTGCTTCACGCTGTGCGCGTCCCGCGAGGCGCATGCACACACGGCATAACACCGCACCCCCCCCCCCCCCCCCCCCCGTTGACAGTTCACGAGCATGCTCTATCGTGAACTGTTCAGACCCGACGGGTAATAAGGGATTATGACGGATATTTTACTCATAGACATAGTCACACACGCAGGCCCCGTCTAACTTGCACACAAACATTACACACATGCACAGTGACAGAGAGCAGGGCTCGACATTATAAATGGCCCGCTGGCTCGGAAGCACTATTTAGACACCCCGGGCCAGCATAACGTACTTTCCACTTGCCCGCTCGGGCCACTAAAAATATTGCTTAAAAAAAAAAAAATGGTCCTGTGGTATAGGTATTTTGACAAGCAATGTTGTTAAATTGTTTCGTTTATTAACGGTACAACATAGCGTTTCGTGAGGCGGTTGTCGTTGTTGGGTGAAAAGCAAACAGCTGTTTACTGCGGAGGCAGCGCGAGCAGCTCCCGTTTGCCCGTGAGCGCCGGGCAAAAAACTATCTTCAAATAAAAGAAAGTCACCGGAGGAGTTAAAGGAGAGTGACAGGTTCAGCCAGCTTGATCGATGGAGTTGTTTTCTAGTGGTGCAGTGACGCGTCCTAAAACCCTTTTATAATCTATCGATTAGATTTATGATTCGAAAATTATAAAAGTAGGGTAGACATGTGGATATTATCCGGCTGAACAAAACGGGCATTTATCAAACAGGTTTGTTTTCCACAGACCTTATTTCCAGCTATTTTCCAAAACCCTATGGAGAAATCCCATTGCTTTTTTGTCGAGGGAACCAGCTGCTTACTTCCTGGTTTTAGGACGCGTCACTGCACCTCTCAATATGATGCCAATATAAACAAGGTCTTCTGTCGGCTGTGTACATCAATGCCGACCTATGCTGACAAGTAAGTGAAGAGTAGAAAATATAAAAGGTATTGGCTATAGGGAAATGTCCCAGCAGTTTAGGAGAATGAAGGTTCTAATCTAATCTAATACATAGCCATTACATGTCTAACTCCTGATAATGACAGGAAGACAGAAAGCGCATTATACTAATAATAATAATACTACTCATAATAATAGCAGACATTTTTGAACAATGAACACAATATCATTATTTGAATAAACCAAATATGAACAATTGAGGAAAATGAGGAAGAACTGATGATTCAAATGTTGTAGTACAAGTAGTAATGTAGTTAGTGCATAAATTACTATTGCAACAAATGTGTTAATTTTCTTCATTATTAGTCGATTTTTTTAATGCAGACATATGTTGCAGGGACTACTAGAATCATCATACTGGCGTGACTGTAAACATCAAGGGGTCAAAAAAAATTTTTTTTTGATGTGTTTTAGAGGACATTTCAGAATATCGCGATATATATCGTATATCGCGATATAGTCAGTAAATATCGCGATATCATTTAGAGACCATATCGCCCAGCCCTAATGTCAATAAGTTTCTGTTTTTGTAGTGTATTTGTCTTTTGTATAGATTTTTTGTTTATTCTTTATACATAAAATCTTGCCCAGGGCAGTACATTGGCTAGAACCTGCCCTGGTACTAGGCCTCAAGAGCCTTTCTTGTGCTGGCAGACACATAGAAACAAATTGGCGGCGCGCACTTTGCACACACACAAAAAATTCACACGCTCCGCGCTCACATTACGCTGGGCCCACGTGCCTTAGCACAACTGTTATGACTCCATCCTAGGAGAAACACCGTCTTATTATACATCCATGTTGTAGTCCGCTGTATAGAAAACTGTAGTTTCCCCACAGCAGCAGATGCACATTTATGACGTCCGCTGGCGCATCGTAAACACGTCGGATAGTGAAAGTGCAGTCGGATTCTCTAAAGTACTGCAGTCTCTTCTCCTAAATCCTTTTGAATTCTCCTATCCACTATCCCCTAACCCTGTGACGTTTCACTCAGAGGTCAAGGAATAGACGATAGGGTGACGTTACGACAGTGGCGTAGCCACCATAGGGCCAGGGTGGGCCCAGGCCCACCCAGTTTACTCATTGGCCCACCCTGAGAAAGCTTCGGTGTCATTTTAATTTTTTTAATTTTGTATTATTATTATAAAAAAATGTATTCACCCGTTGATAATATCCAAGCATTCAAAGTGAAATTCAAGTGAACAAATATAGAGTTTAATTCATGTTGTATGTGTTTTATCCTCTGAACCAAACTCATTTATGGTAAAAAACTGATTGTTGGTTCCGGCGCGCGCCATAATAACGTGAGAGAGGCAGAGAGCTACCTGCAAAATAAATGATGGCTCAAAGTTCACTAATGAACTTTATTTTTTTTTTAGAAAGCCAGACTCCAAGAAGAGCCCCCACTGCCCTCATCTAGCAGCGATGTATACGATCATTTTCTAATAACGATGAAATAGCCCCGCCTCCCTCTCCCGCTGCTGCTGGCCTGTCAGAAGAAGAAAAAATGTTAACGGAAACTCTGCCGCACGGTTCCCTCGTCCCTTGGAAGAGGCGGAGAGGTGGATGTTTTTCATCTGCTGGTGGACAGTCCGGAGAGATATACATAGGGTTGTGTACAATACAAAAATCGAGTGTATTCAGCTGGCGTTACATTTGAAAAACGAGTAATCTGATTACAGTTACTTTCGTAAACCTGCAGTGAATACATTTTGGAATACTTATTGGAATTATTGGTGGAAAAGTTTCCTCACAAAATGCAATATTCATTACCAGCAGAACTGTGTGCACACTGCACGGAGCTGCAGCATGTCTGTGAGCGTCGAGAGAGAGATGCAGCGTGTCTGTGAGGCCCCGCCCCCGCACGCAGATGAGAGAGAGAGAGATCTCTTTTAAAATGTATTGAAAGTTAGAAACGGAGATGGTTAGATAAAATGTGCAAGATAACGTTTATGTAAAATTTCTTTATTGTCCAAATGATCACATTTATAACAGGATAAAATCAAAGTGAATGGCCTGCTGCTGCTGAATGCATGGGGCAAGTGACTGAAAAAAGTTTTAAAAAGTTATTACATCGTTTCAGATAATAATAATAATAATAATAATGATGATTCCTTCTATTTAGGGGCGCCTTTCAAAGCACCCAAGGACACCTTACAATTCATAACATATTCTAAGGAAATATTTTAAGACGGTACAAAGAATGCAGTACGGGTGATGTTTTTTATGTGGGGTGCAGATGAGAGAGCTGTCCAGAATGACACCAAGATGTTGTGTTTGTGCTCTTGATAAGCCATTAAAACAGTAAAAGACGTGTCTCCTGTTCAGCAAAACATACCCATCTGTTGTGGAAATTTAAATTATTCCAAAAGTATTCTAAAAGTAATCTGCCACCGGTACCGGCGGGGATTGTTGTTAGCTTCTGATGCGCAGAAGAAAAATCTGGCTCACCCTATTTTTTACAGGGCCACCCTAAAGTACATTTCTGCCTACGCTACTGCGTTACGAGCTGATTTTTGGATTATCCGACCGCAACCCAGGCATGAGCGTCAACAAATAAGAGCGAAACGTTTAACCACAAGAATCAAGACTATATGAGCTAAAAAACCCTGGACGTTTACTTGTTAAGCATCGTTTTAAAAGGTGTAAACGTTTAATTTTAAAATGCGCATAATTTGGCACAACACCGGTTTGTAATTTTGTTTTACCATATCACGTACGTAATAAAACGCAATGCATACTTATATATGGCTTTGTTTATCATTATATGTAACACAAGTGCAGTATCATCTTAAATCCATATTACTACCCTCACGCTACGCATTTGATCTTCAACAAGACTAATGTAAAGCTTCTAATGACACATATGCAGGGCCACCAAACTATCACCATGAGGTTCATTTATTTAGCTGGACAAGGAAATGTTTGCTCACTTACATGCTAAGACAACACTAAGCTAATGTTTGCTACACTACCATGGGTTAGCTTACACAGGGCAGCTAACCCTAACACACTTAATTAGCTCACAATGCTAACCTTTTCTGGAAGGTATCGATACGGTCTCTCCTTCTTCCATTTCTATCAGACTTAAGTCTCTTCTCCTCAGCAGATTTGTTAGGAAAATGGCTCGTTGGACGTGTGTAGTGGTGAATGTACGTTATAGCAAAAATGCTCAGTAACGTCTCTGGTTAAATCAACGGTAGCTTCATAACAACTGAGTTCGCGGATCCAGGTTTGAAACTGCCGCAATTAAACGCCTACTCTTCTCTGATTGGACGATTTGAAATTTGAAATAAGTACTACGCATGTGCATAACCCCAGCGCTGATTGGAGCAGAAAATGTAAACAAAAAGTACAATGTAGAATATACCAGAAATACCCTGTTTAAATTAAACTCTTGCATTAAAACAGTGTAATTTATTATTAGATTATAACTGTTGATGCATTCATGCGATCATCACAGCACTTGGTACAGGTGGAATTTATTTTAAGTAGATTAAGTGGCAGATAAGAAGAAAAAAGTAGCATAAAATGAAAACAGTACATTTGTTTATAATAGCTAATATCATAGAGTCTACGATATTAGCTATTATATTATAGTATATTATAGTTATTATATAGGCCTATTACCATAGGCCTATAGTCTATGACATAGACTATAGGCCTATGGTTAATCGGCTTAGAATTACTGCATTGGAATTGAACTACAGCTGATGTCTGTTGTGAATGCCTTTATCATAAACCAAACACTGATTGAACATATAAAACACACATTGTAATAAGTTATAAGGCTTTATTAAATATTTCACAGTACACAGTTTAAATACTTGTTAGTTACCATTCTTTCAAATAAATACACATTTTTGAAATGGTGCATAAATAATAAATAATTAGATAAAAAAGCATTAACAGTGCATCATGTTAATCAGCAAAATAAATACATAGGGTGTTCACCAGATAGCACAATAATGCCACCTTCTGGTGAAACATGACTTTTGTCAGTACACTAAGCTTTTCACTTTGTGTACTTGGTACATACAGTAAAGAGACTTTCAAAAAATCATTGCTTTTTTAAATCAAAAATTGCAGTGTAATTTACACTATCCACATTTTCCTCTTAAGAGGGTCAATCTAGACTGCCAGTTTCTTTGGTAGGTTTTTAACTCTGGCGTTCAACATTTCCTTGGATGTCACCAATGTTGAAGGAGCGGTAGCGTTTGGCGGTCTCCTGGCACATTTCCACCGGCTTGTTGTTTTGCTCTGCTGTGCTGATGTACCAGTTGGGTTGAGCGACAGACATGAGGGTGCTGCTGTTCACCCCGCTGTCCTTTTTGTAGAAGAGAAATCGCACCATGTCGCTGTCGGAGCTGATGTTCAGCAGACTATTGTCCTCCAATGCCTGAGGTGTGAAAAGATAGAAGAATGTCAAAAGGTTGACTATCACTCCAGACAAAATTACTAGCTCAAAAAGTAAATTCATGTACAAATGTGCTGTTTTTCTTCCAGGTGTTTGCAATCCAGGCCGTATTGGAACTATTTCCCTTTATTATTACAAAGGGAGTAATCTTTATGGGGGATTTATGTAATAATTCACGAGTTTTACCTCCAGATGCAAGGTTGGACTGTCACCATCCTTGCGGCATGACAGGTACAGATTTTGGCCCCTGATGCCCAGAACCACAGTTCTGCCCTCAATGGTGGACGCAGGGTGCAAAAAGGTTGACATGTTCAGGAAAACTGAGGAGAGAACACAAGATACAGGTTCACTTTGATGAAAGCGGAACAACCATGTCACCTTCTGTCATGCAGGAGGAACATGTACAGCAGCAATAAGACAAGGCATCAAGCAGGTTAATGATTTATACATTTAAATTTAACATTTGTATACAATAAAATCAGTTACACCAGTAACAAGTAATCACCTTTTCTGTGTTCAGCGCCTCCCTGCAGCGTCACTGCATGGAGCTCCATGCTGTTTTGGTCCATAACTAAGCTCCTCTTCTCTTCGTCGGTTATGTTTTGCTGTTCTACGCCCGTCCGTGTCACCTGAGCTGGTGGAGCAGAGGCACACTCGAACACAATTTGCTCTGTGGGGAAGGAAAAGTTACACACTTGATTAGTTATGTTGCTGTTGTGATCTCATTGTGAAGGAGAAATAACTGCCACAGTTGTTATTTTCCTGTTTTAAAAAGACATTCATGAATAATGTACTGCTGCTTAGCATACATTATATCATACAGTATGCATGTACAGACTTTAAATACAGCTATAGATAAACTCAGTGTTGGATGTCCCACTATTATAAGTGAGTTAAAAGAGCAAGTAATTGAACAAAAGTCTGTATGGATGTTATTTAAAGTTATTTAAAAATGATAAACATTGTGTGTAAAGGCCAACAAGATGTCAGATGTTCACTCCATGAATGAATTAGATGACAGCATTTCTGTTTTTACATATACAGATTCACTGTGGGTAGCGCACATTTAAACCTCTATGCTAACAGATAAAAAAAGCCCACACATTTTGTTCAGGGATACCGTGAAATAAAGCCAGTTTTATTACCTTCCACTATGCTATCCATGATGAAGTTGAGCAGGTTTTCATCTCTGAATTCAGTGCTCAGCGTTGATTCTGAGCCCTTCATCCTCTCCATGGCGATGATGAGGTTGACCACTTTCCTCATTGTCAGGGGATGATGGGTAATCTCAAAGTCCAGCCCTGACTGCACATCGGAGCTCCACATCTGGCTCATGTTGCATTTCATCTCGAATTCCATCTTTTTTTCTGATTGAAGATCAGGAGGACAGAGAGATTTTTAAATGTCACTCAATCACACCGCATAATTAACATGTTTACATTACATTACATGTTTACAGCTTCATTTTACCAGTTTTATCTAATATTCTGTATTTTAAATTGGATTATTTACCCATTCACTTCCTTGTTTAGCTACAGTACACCTATATCAACACTTTTGCTGTTTTAGCAGTTTGTTACACTAGGTATTTTAAATATCAAAGAAAGCAAATATCCTGTTTAAAATCTTCTCAAGATTGAAAGAGAAAAATATGCCAAGAAAAGTCATTTACCTGTTAAGGTCAATATAGAAGTTGTTTTTAGTGTATGGTTAAGATCCCAGCAGTTTCCTGTTGTTGGTGTTCTGTCTGCCTGTGCTGATCTGCAGGCTTTATACACTGTCAAGGTAATTTCCCCTCCGCATAAGGAAGTGGGATGGTCTTTCTATGCGCTCACTGTGACATGTGTGATGAAATACTGTACTTGCACACCTATGCCGTAAACACACTACTCAGACTTAGTGTGATTGTGACACACACCCTAATAAAAAACTGCCAAGTAGAACTGCCAAACATGCTACATCTAAAGCTTGAATAACAGATTCAACAATAAAATAGAGTTATCATGGGTTCAAATTCACTAAGAAAAAAATACATCTCTGTGTTTTCTCCCAATCAAATTACACACAAGACTCAAAAACAAATATTTTATTTTTATAAACAATATTTGTATTTAATACGCAGATAAAATCTGAAGGAATAATTGACGGAAAATTCACCAACAGTCACTGACTACAGCATCATCACCCTGCTCCATCATAGCTACATGCAGGTCACAGGGTCCTCAGGTAATCTAATATAAATGTCCCATCTGATAATAATTAGTGTAGAAGATTTAAAGTTTGGGGACAATGCTGGAAATGTGAATTAGAACCTGGATATTGCTACTTATGGATAGTATTCCTTTACACCTAGTTAAATAATGTAAAGTCTTATTGTGTGATCTTCTGCTAAAATCGCATGTTATTTTGTGTACAATATGCTTGTTTGTTTGTACTAATTGGCAAGTTTCTGATGAATAAATAAAGAAATAGTAGTCTAAGCCAACAAATTGTATTTATGTTACAGGCAGCACTTACATTTTTTTGTATCATTTTGTGAAGTGACTCAGTATTGTGTATCTTGTTGGTTTGTCCGTACAAATAAACAAAATGTTAAAATGGTTAAAATGCTGGATTGTTGTATTACTTAGGAATTGCCAGTTGGTATCATTCTTCCCATCTTACTAAGGATATTTCCAAAAATCAATTATCTGACCAACCAAAACATCTTGCTCCAAAGTGTTAAAGATGACGATAAATCAGTAAAGGTTTGTGGTAATTGTGTGTCATTAGTGTGTGGCCAGTGGGTTTTCATGTTAAAACAATATGAAGGAAGCATCCTCCACCGCTCTGCTGACCCTGTACATTTTTGTTAGTTAAAACTGCGTAAAAGTGTTTTGGAAATACCATAAAATACAGAAAGCCTTCTGTAAATATGGCAGAGTTCATTATATGCAATGTGGCATTTTCTTCTCTGCTATGACCTAATCGTACACCTCTTTGAGTAGGGTTTTGTGGTCCTTTTGATGTGAACAAATATTCCACCAGCCATAGTAGACTTGCTTATTGTTTAGAGTTACATAACAGCGGCTCAATCTCACATTTCATCACTTCCCTGTTGTGATGCAAGGGGAAGCGTCACCCACGGCTCCCAGCCTGGATTCAACCTGAGTGAACCCACACTGCTTGAGGAGTGAAATGGTAGTTATATCAAATACTGAGTGTATATGAAAACTACAGTTAAGTCCAAGCCAAACCAATTTTAGTTTAAGCGCCAAAGCTGTCTTTTATTTCAAAGTGTGTCTGGTCCGAACTCACTCTGCCGAGATAAATTACAACGTATGTTTTTCCAAAGTAGCACAGCCTTCTGTCCTTTAGTTTTTGTTTAGCTGCTCCATAGCTGTTGATCCATGCCCGAGCTAACTTTAACGTCTCTTCTATCCTTCTTTGACACTTTAATCAAAAAATTGTCAATTTTCATCATTGTCACAATAAACACAACAACCTGTTACTCTCCTTCACCAACACTGTGGCCGCCAAAGGATAGTCATACAATTACACGCTACTAGCTACATTCTTTAAAGAAAAGTGCTGTAGAGTATAGGCGTAATAACAAACCTCATTCCACCAAGTGTGAAGAGTATAATTGTTCTCAAGATTGTATATGTTGTGTACGCTAAAACATTTTTCATGAATTATACACTATTAAAGGTTGTGGTGACAAAATTGGCAATTTCAACAACGTAAGTGTTAATAAATATGCCCCGTAAAAATCTTCGTGCGAAGCGCTAATTGGCTAAGCTTCAAAATGTATTTCTAATCTGCTGCTCCAAGCTCTCACAAACAAACATGTAGTTTATTTGAATATTTATTCCATTAAGATAATTTTTTTTGTATCTGTTCATTTTAAACGTTTCTTTTACATCGTGATTTGTAAGTCTTATTTAAAACACGGAAAAGGTGCATCAGGTTCAGAACAAACGCTGGCACCCCTTTTTGAACACAGCTTCACAATTTGCTTCAAAGTTTGAGTTAATAATTGCCCCAAGTTATTTGTAAGATTGCACAAATTCCACTGTCTTGATGCATACGAATTCCTAGGTGGAGATGTCTTTTAAAATAAATGATCATGTCTTTGGTTTTACATATAAGTTGTAGATAGGATGTCAAACAACCACCTTCTGGACAATGATGAATGGAGTCCAGAGCTTACCCTTTCTCTTCATAGTTAAAATACTTTTAAGTTTAAGACATTGGGGGAACAGAAGAAAGCTGGGAAATTAAGGAATGCCTTGTTTTGATGTTTGATTATCCAATTGAGACCGATCGGAGGAAAAGTAGTGGACATATTTGATTTGTCTGGACTCTGGGAGCAGTGTGTATGTCTTTGCGTGTGTGTGTGTGTGTTCAGTGTGTGTGTGTGTGTGTGTGTGTGTGTGTGTGTGTGTGTGTGTGTGTGTGTGTGTGTGTGTGTGTGTGTGTGTGTGTGTGTGTGTGTGTGTGTGTGTGTGTGTGTGGTTTAACCACAGTGTCATGTTGTTGCTCCTACGCTGTGATTCACTCCTTGCTGCTGACTAATGATCTAACTGGAGTTGCCAGCGGAAAATAAGCAGAAGTAGAAATGACTTTTTTAAATATAAAAATATGCTAAACTACAAGAATTAGCCAACAATTTAGCAGATTTGCTGCTGTGGAAAAACTTGATAATCCACATCAACTAATGCACTCTGTCAGCATTGAGTGGATATTTAAAAAATGGATCATCCCACTTGAGAAAACGATGTATTGCTAATAAAAATGTTGCCTAAAGAAAACAATTAAATAGGGAAACTTTATTTGCCACTTACGATTGTCACAAATTGCCACTACGTGTATAAAAAATGGGAGTAGAAATAAGTATTTTTATTTTTCAATAATGTGCCCCCTTCCCAACCAAACACCTGATCAGCATCAATAATGTAACAACTATAATAACTACAGCGCTAAGCCATTAGTGTCAGATTTATTAAGCGATTTATTAAACGTGAAAGGCTAAAGGGTGGGACATCTCTAAGCGGTTGACCAATCGCAACAGAGCCGGCCAGCTAACCAATCAGAGCAGACTGGACTCTGGTTTTAGACAGAGGGTGAAAAGAGGTGCTGCAGCATAGGCAGTATGAGAAGAATAAAGAGCTTTTTGAACATTAAAGCATTGAGAGGCATAAAATACAACCGGAAGACAAGCATCATATTTTGAACATACTCTGTTTTTCTAATATTAGGTTTCTACATTGGACTCACCCAGCGTGTCATAAACACAAGGGAGTTTCATGAGATCAAATGTAATCATATACTTTATTGTTATATCCATAGTTTTAATTCTTTCATATCACTTGTTCATGATGATGAGTAACATCCGGAAGAACCAGTTTTACGGATAAATTTCCCAGTGATGTAAGAGAAGAGGAGCTAAGATTTGGGATTACTCAAGTGAAGAAAAGTTAACGCATTTCCGTAAAACGGCGTAATCTCAGTTCCTTGTCCACCCCCAGCCCACGTGTGTAAATTACAAACCAGCCGCAACTTGCAGCAATAAACAAAAAGTGGATGTTTCATCACCATGGGCCATTATTGTTACTATCTGGTTTAACTGGCTTTCATGTGAGTAAAGTACTGCGACCAACAATTGTACACACCAATGAGTAAAGAGAAAGGAAAAAGGCTAGTATTCTTTGTCATTTTAAGCAGGGGAAAGTTGAAAAATTACGATTATATATCTCAAATTAGTTGTTTAAAATTATATTAAGCTTATCAATAACAAGATAGAAACTTATGGAGGCCTAAAACTGGATACAACAATTAATAATACATGAAGTTCATTAGAATACAGATTTTTTAAATACTGAAGATTTTTACTTATTTTTTAATGTTGGAATTAGTTTAACAAGTGTATAAGTCCTCAGAGGAAATGAAATCCATCACAAAGGTCCATAGAGAAATATAACTCAAGTTTATTAATAACTTTCTTCATCATCAAAACTCATTAAGACAGAAATTATAAAACAGTATTTACATCTTGTTTCTCTGTTGTTGTTTTTTTGAAGTTACAGCATGCCAGAGAGAATGAAGGACACTACGATAATTACCCCCTAAACACCAGTCGCTCTGTTCCCAAATTCAGATCATGACAAATACAAAAAAGAAGATTGTTGTTAACCACAATTACTGACACTGTTCTGAGGTAAAAAAAAGATGAAAGAAAATAGATCCACAAGCTTTCACACATAACAAACACACATAATTAACCCCAATCAATTACAATTTAAAACGGGCACAATCTTAGCCACAAAAATCTACAAAATGAATACAAAATCGTGAGAACTGGGAGTATTTGTGTCAAAAAATAATTCAGGAATGAAATCAAAGTACAGTCGTTCAAAGATAGTAAAGGCAACAGAATGGTGAGCCACAGAGATGCTTAAGCTTCTTGCTTTTGTGCTGACAAGACATTTAAAAAACAAACAAAACAAAGAGCCGTGTCATGTTAAGGAGTCAGCAGTGATTATGAAAGCCTGGTCAGTAACATTATTGCGACAGGAACTATGAGACAGCAACTTTGGCACATTTTTGGCCTTTTGGGGAAAATACTGCTTTCCATGCTAAAGTGCTTTCATTTTTAGATCACAGAACAGTCCGGGCTTTCCAGTCCCAAAATTAGGGAATTTAATTAATGTGGAGTTCTTGTTTTTAAAACATTCTAAGTCAGAGCCGGGCATTCAGAAGAAACTCCACATGGTTGAAATAAACATCAGTACCTTTCAAAATAAAGTGTGTTTTTGTCAAGTAGATTTTGCTTTTATGACTATATGATAAAAGGAGGCTATTTTCTTCGTATTTATATAGCAATAAATGCATTTAGTGCCCCATTTGTGACCTCAGTTGCCATACATTTCTAAATGGTTGTGTCAAAAAGTTTTCCCTTAAAAAACCTAAAAGGAAAAGTCTCAACTTCTTTTCTTTTTTTACATGTCACTAAGCAGGTTTCTTTAAAGGTATTATCATGAGCTCATAGACAGTCTGCCCGATATTATGCAATGTTTCCCAAAGGAGAAACGCATCTTTAAATATTTCCACAGGGCGCACCAGAAACTATCACACCCATATAGTGAGTGGAAGTGTAGGATTAACACCTTGGCTTGGTGCCAGGCAAGCATTTAAAGATTGAGAAGAGAGACAATGATCATTTTCAAGATCACAACAAATACATTTTGGGATAAATTGTACAGATTATATCTGGTTAACCGATTATTCCCAACAGATGTTGACCCATTATAAAATATAAGCTTTAGTGGTATATATTAATAGGTAAGCACGCCCTCTGACCTTTAAACTGAGTTTTAGTATCTAGTCTAACAGACATAGAGTTGTCAGGGGTGAAAGTAATACTAGATAATAATAAACCGAATTTGACTTAATTATTTAAGTACATTGTACATGGCTTTTCCTTATTCAATCAATACAAACTAAACATAAGACACACCAACAAAAAGATCACGAGGTCACAAAATAGTTGACTAGTTAAAAAGCACAACTAATTTGAATACTAATCATTAGTGCATAGAAAAGGGGCATTTTGGCTATTGCTCTTATTCACATTTAATAACAGAATGTAATTGTTGCCCTCTTTGCCAACTGGGTTTAATTTAACCAATAATGTCACTAAAAATCCAGTCTGCTGTGAATTTAGTGTTGCCAAACTCCATATTGAAATATGATAAGCCTAATTGTGAACATTTTCCAGTTAAAATAAAAATAAATTGGACATACCTTTTTGTATTGGTAAACTGGACACCACACTAAAACTGAAGTCCATAACAGATTTCCGAGTTAAGGTTAAATAATCTGCTTGTGTCTTATTCAAACTAATGTTCCCGACAAAGTCAATATCTGCTCAAATAAATGGTTGGCATGAGCCCAGGACAGCAACGACCCACAATGCACCATAAAACAACTTGTCTAATTATTCTTCATAAAGCTGCTCGTGTCTTAGGCAGAAAGTCGTCTAAAACACATGACATTAAGACAAAGTTCAACTATCATGGCTACTTCCGGAAACTGGCTGCCTTCTTTAAATTCTATACATATGTTCGTTTGAAAGGTCAAATCTTTAGATATAATTTATATAAGGTGGTTTCAGAAAAATAAGTCTTATGTGGTGCATCAGCAGAGTAGCCTGAAATGTACGGACTCAAATTACAGTAAGTTACTTTTCTTGATCTTTTTTTTGTTTTTAACACTTGTGACATAAGCTACCCTAAATGAGAAAACCTGAAAAAGAGGAAGGCAATTCATTTGAAAACATAATTAGATTCCTCCATTTGTGTCAGGGTTTTTGTTTCAGATCCACGCTGAAAATGATATTGTCATCTGCAGAAGAGGAAGGGGGAACAGATGAAAAGATGACCTCATAGTTCAGTACAATCACTGAATTTCACAACATTATTTGATTTAGGGTAGTGGAATTCGGGACTATTGAAAACTGTCTTTAGGGAAACAGATGATGTTGACCACCAAAAAAAAGTCCAACTTCACAAACTTTAAAGGTCCCCTATTATACAATCTTTTTAGCAATATATTATAGGTCTCAGATAAATACAAAACATGTCTATGAAGTGTGCATTGTAGCATCCCATAAACCCCTCTGTTTCAGCCCTGTTTCAAAAGTGCTGATTCTGTGTCTGTAGCTTTAAATGCTAATGAGCTGCTGCTGGCCACGCCCCTCTGAGAGATGTTTGGTTTTAAAAAAACAAAAAGGAGCTCTATTCAGGTGATAAGGTGGGGGGTTACCTTGTGTGGTTATTGGCTAATGGTTGTCCAACCCAAAAAACATTGTGACATCACAACGTTGCCAAATCTGATCAGCTCATACTACTAGGTTTTTATATTGATCAGGACAAAAAGAGAGCGAATCTTTTCTCCTGAAACTTTCCGAGTCTCTTAACACACATGTATAGGAGACATGGAAAAGTGGACTTTGAAAAATAGGTGAGTGGACCCACTTCCCTTCAGCATGTATTGTCTACTCCCTCTCCTGATGTCCTACATTTCCCAGTATTCCTTTAACAACATTTAGTAGAGCTGATGGGAACTTGTTGGATTCACCTGTGATTAATATGGGATAAACAAAACATGTATCTGCTTAGGAAAATAAAAACGTTTCATTTAGCTGCATTGCATTCTGGTATATGTAGTTCACACAACCACAGATGTCTGGTTGTGTGAACGCTGAACATCAGGGAATAAGAAGACTAGAAAGCAGCCCTTTCTCTTTGGTTTTAAAAACAAAAAAAGATGAATGGTTCATTTTTCATGTTTTGTGCCACTAAAAAAATCTTGAAATCAATCAAAGAAAAATCGGTCACAAGACACAACATTTATGAGTTTTAGGAAAGACCTTTCCTTTAAAATCTCCTCAGAAAGTACAGTAAAAATACAACTGGAGTGTGTGCAGTTCTGTGAAAAACAGGCATTGTGAAAATCAAAAGAAATATACAACATTGTTTCCCGAACTTCTGAACAAATGTGGGTGATGTCGAGGCTGAGAGGTGTGTTTAGCTACAGATATACAAACATCAATAAATGTTAAGGTCTGCTGTTCAGCGTGACCACCCTTCCCCAGATCTGATTAACAAAAAAGGGAAACCCATACATAACCACTGAAGAAATATTCACCATGTAAAATCTCACATTGAGGCAAACATTTAAATCACATTTCTCGTCCCCCAATTATTGACAATAATATATGTACACACACATTGAACTCAATAAATAAAGTCTCCGATTTTGTAAGGTATTTTCTAGTCAGAATGTGATCAAGCTTCCCTCTTTTGGTTTTAGTTCCCACCAAGTCTGGTGATGGCCATTTGGTTGGACTTGGACACACACACACACACACACACACACACACACACACACACACACACACACACACACACACACACACACACACACACACACACACACACACACACACACACACACACACACACACACACACACACACACACACACACACACACACACACACACACACACACACACACACACAGTCCAGCCCTCTCTTATAAAGTCCCAAAGTGCTCTCAAACATCCGCCACCTTATTGAAATCTTCGGTGAATCTAAAGACTAAAACAAACAATGCACAGAGAGGCTGTTTGCAAGCGAGGGAGGGGCGAGGGCACAGCTAACGCATTAAATTCAATACATTCATAATAATCATATTGATTGTCTTAATCACAATACGCTGCTAAATCTCTTAACAACTCTGGCATATAAAGGCTCTTGGCTACTTCCTGCTTCTACCGAGGACACAAGAAGAAGAAGAAAATTATTATATAAAAATCCACCCAAAGACCCTCCCCCACAAAAAACGTCTTATGTGTCCGTCTCGCACATTGTTTGTCAATAAATATCTCACTCTAAATGTCTACGGAACATATATTACTTTGCTTGCTGACATGCTCGAGTCATCTTTGTCTTCTAGCTGTACGGATGCTGAGGAGGGGGATGCAGGATGCTACACATGTAAGTCGGCAAGGGGAAGGGTGAGGAGGAGAGTGGATTCTCCCTGAGTCTCTCATTAGGGACAGTGAATGGGAAGCAAGACACACACACGTTTAAAAACACACAAAGATCGGCGATGCTGCTGAATGAAGGGCAAAAGAGGGAGGGGCTTTTGGATTTAGCAGGTCCTTCAGATGTTTGCTGTCAGTTTACATGTTAAGGAGCATGCGCGCGCGCACGCGCGCGCGCACGCACGCACGCACGCACGCACGCACGCACGCACGCGCACGCACACACACACACACACACACACACACACACACACACACACACACACACACACACACACACACACACACACACACACACACACACACACACACACACACACACACACACACACACACACACACACACACACACACACACACACACACACACACACACACACACACACACACACACACACTCCTTCCCTCTTCAGCATATATTCGATGGAGTAGTGCATGCGTGCAAACTAGGGGTGTAGACGGGGTGGGGGGTGTCAAATGCTGTTTTCCAGGGGGCTGTGGTGGTTGGCTGTGTGCGGTGAGTTCTGCTCGTTGAGGAGGAGGAGCGTGGTCTCGTCCGGCCCGTTCTCTGTCGGGGGGGAGTCCCCTCCCAGGTCCGTGATGGTGGCGTTGGCCGTGGCGGGGGGGGTGGTCTGATCCATCCGAATGGAGTTGTGGCCGCTCTCCGGGGACTGGGGGGTGCTGTCCAGACGGGACGCCATCAGTCCGTTCTGGTACTGGGACCGTGTGATCTGAAAGAGAGAGGGGAGAACGGAAATAAAGCCTGTATTGGAAAGGAAGTTTTAGGAAAAAACTATCAACTCCAACTACTTCCTGGCCTCAATCATACGCTTTAAATTGCTTGCTAAGTTGGCGCTCCTCGATCAGAATGCTATGAACTCTGATTCAAAGGAATAGTTTGAAATTTGGGGAGAAACAGATTATTAGCTTTTTTGCTAGCTAATGGTTTTCGCTTATTGATAGCTAATGTCATTTCAGGATTCTTGCTTTTTAAAGTTTGTTTCTTCAGGGTTGAATACACTTATTGTAAGTCGCTGTTGATAAAAAGCATCAGCTATGTGATATGGAAGGAAATTAGTAGGATGGGATCAATACCAGTCCTATGTCATACAGCTTTATACTTCAGGGACAGATATGATCTTTATATCCAACACTTGGCTACTAGAAGAAGAAAGCAGATGTACCAAATTGTTGTCCTTTAAAGATAATATGAACATTGCCATAACAATGTATGCCAGTAAAGTTCACTCCATATTCTAACACAGTTCACACAAGCAAGCAATAACTGATTCGGTGTTTTGCAGGTCCATAGATATTTAGGCATTTATTTTAAAATTGTCTATATTTAGTTATACAAATTAGTTTATTTAGGCCTCTTTAGCACTTTTTACATATATCTGGTTGCTTTAACACCATTTAGGATTATTGAGAATACAATTAGCACTGTACATGCCGATTGGCACTCGTGTTTTTTTGTTTGCAATGTTTACAGTCCTGCCTTGAATTTGCTGTGGGTAAATACCGACTTTATCAGGGCAGTTGCTAAAACGGCCAAGACAGACCGCTGGTGCGAGAACAGAACATTTTCCGCTCTAAGATTTTCTATGATTGTGGTATAAAAACTCTCTCTATAAAATGGAGGATGTTTTTTGTACCTTTACTCTATCCGATGTACACATACTCATTCTATTAGGTGGTAAAATGACCAACCTTGACAAACTGCAGGTCTGTGAGCGCTCGGACGTAGAAGTCGGGCGTGTACTGCTGCGATGGGAGGCTGCTGTTGAGCTGGCTGTTGCTGCCGCTGATGGAGAGCGACTCCGTGCGGTCCGCTCCGCTCAGAGAGGATGTGCGGTTCAACCCGCTGATGTGGGACGGAGAACGGAACTCTGCAAACACACACACACACACACGGAAAGAAAGGTTATCAAGGTTTTAAAAATCAGGATTGAGCGATAAAGATCTGTTGCGGCCCCCTTGCACACACTGAAAAAGTGAAACATTGACTTGAATTCAATGTGTTATGTCAACAGATTTCACATTTACTGAAATAAAAACAACTATTATTGCTTTCAACTAACCTAATACAGTTATGTTACATTGGTTGACAGAAAACATTTAATTAAAGTCAACCTTTCAGTTTTTTCCGTGTAGATACATTAAACAGAAAACGATGTTTATCACTACAGAAAGCTGTGGTGTTGGCTTTAGTGCATCAAAGCCATTCATGAATTAATGGCTCCATGATGCAACTCAAAGAAAGACCTGGAGAGAACAAGAGGCAGTCCAGGCTTTAAGGCAGGTTCCTATTAATGGTATGGATACATCATTAGTGACAAACAAGGTATAATAAATGCATGTTTGAAATGAATTCTGTGAGAGCAAAAGAGATGGAAGGGGCAAAAAGAAAGGTTCATGTTCAGTTATTTCAGACAAACTCATGACCATCTGTAATAGACATACCCTTTGTTTCACTATCACAACAGCAAACTGGTGCTTCTCTCACACGCAAAGGCAGTGACACACACACATTTTCCAATAACATACCAAGCAATTACTTAGTCTATGTTTATAATCATATCTTACACCAACCAAACCTGTCATTGACTGACACGGTTATTGGAAAGTATCTTAATTGAATATTGGGCAGCGCAGGATGCAAACTTACATGGTTTATTGACAGAGGGGGAAATTAAATGGATTAAATACTGTAATCCATCAAAAGTAGATTCACTTAATTCAGGTTAGGACAAGAATGTCAAGTCACAACATGTACAAGATCAAATGTAATACTTTTAAACTTTTACCACCCACAGTTTCGCCATGCAACATGTATAACTCTCCTGTATTACCAACATGTATATTCATGTAGATTATTGAAAAGGTAACACTTAACTTGATCATGGATTCATTTTCCAAATATTTAAATGTGGTCTATATAATGTCGGATGTCATGCTGATAATAACATCCCAAAGCGAAATATCAAAATGGATCAATTACATAAAACTGAATAAAGATCATTTTTTTATGAAACTTGTCTCAAAAGATTTATAAAAAAAAGGTACTGGTTAAGTATAAATCCATTAAATTAATGTATTAATTGACTTATTTTGTTGTCAAATAGAAATATATCTAAATGAATTCCAAGTTTTTATTTTAATATCACAATTCTCCATTTTGTGGGTTAAATACTGACCAAATATCGGTTAAAAAATAGTAGATTTCCGTAACACATGGTAGTGCTTTCCCGGAAGACATCTTAGTCATCAGTAATGACCGTTTCTTAATAATAGAATGACATAACAATAGAAAGGACTTCCTTTAGTTAGCGAGTTATTTTCCACTTCTTCTCCGACATGCTGAAACCACGGTGACTAACATTCATGTGTGTCACCCAGCAGACAGTTTGCCTTTACTTTTGGCATGCTTGGTTTATCCGTACAAAACAACCAAAAGTCTCACACACACTTCACACTCATGCTCTTTAACAGCTGCTGTGAATTATTACCGTTAGCTGTGAGTCTTCCAGCAGGGGGCCTCAGTGAGTCATAGGAAACTGTTTTACCTGGACACGTCAACGGCATTAGCTTCAATGAATTAAGCTAGCTAGTTAATACTGGTTATCTACAGCTACTGTTCTAGTTAGTAGTTAGAATTCAATTAGTCCTGAGACAATATGTATTATGTTGATTTTCAAGGCAGAATCCTTTAAGATCCAGTTGGAAACTTTCCTTTCTTTCTCCTTTCCTTGCCAAAGCACCCAAAGTAGCTTTTGAAGCTACGATTAGCAATTGTTTGACAGAGAAAAAGTCCCCTTTTTATGTAATGTAAACTTAAATATGATAAATGAGATTGCATATTTGTATTTTCATTATTAATTAAGAGTACATTATGCTGTCTACTTCAAGTTCAGTTTTTTACTTTCTTGATATCCCTATTTCTGCTTCTTTAACATTACTCGGCACAATATAACATATCTTAGTATCCGCTATCTTTTCACCACCCTTCTTTGACCTTGAGGATGTCCGAGTAAAGGTGGATACAGCTACAGGCCCTGCACTATTACAATATCAAAAAGCTTTTATTTTGAAATGCTGATTAAGTATAAGAACTCTCAGGAATTCTGCATAAATTGGTAATAAAATGTGTTCTGATCTTCATCTAAGTCACAACAATAGACAAACACAGTCTGCTTAAGCTAAAGCCACACAAACAATTATATGTTTTTATGTTTCTATTGAACACACCATGTGAACATTCACAGTGCAGGGTGGAAACATTTTGTGAACCCTTGGATTTAATAACTGGTTGACCCTCCTCTGGCAGCAATAACCTCAACCAAACGTTTCCTATAGTTGCATATCAGACCTGCACAACGGTCAGGAGGAATTTTGGACCATTCCTCTTTACAAAACTGTTTCAGTTCAGCAATAATCTTGGGATGTCTGGTGTGAATCGCTCTCTTGAGGTCATGCCACAGCATCTCAATTGGGTTGAGGTCAGGACTCTGACTGGGCCACTCCAGAAGGCCTATTTTCTTCTGTTGTTGATTTACTTCTGTGCTTTGGGTCGTTGTCCTGTTGCATCAGCCATCTTCTGTTGAGCTTCAATTGGTGGAAAGATGGCCTTAAGTTCTCCAGCTAAATGTCTTGATAAACTTGAGGATTCATTTTTCCGTCGATGATTGCAATCTGTCCAGGCCCTGGGGCAGCAAAGCAGCCCCAAACCATGGTGCTCCCTCCACCATACTTCACAGTTGGGATGAGGTTTTGATGTTGGTGTGCTGTGTCTTTTTTTCTCCACACATAGCGTTGTGTGTTCCTTCCAAACAACTCAACTTTGGTTTCATCTGTCCACAGAATATTTTGCCAGTAGTGCTGTGGAACATCCAGGTGCTCTTTTGCAAACTTCAAACGTGCAGATCAGAACACATTTTATGACCAACTTATGCAGAAATCCAGCTAATTCCAAAGGGTTCACATACTTTTTCTTGCAACTGTATGTATACTTTTCTGTCTTGAAACTTAAAGATAAGGTAGGCTACCGACTGGATCTTCAGGACATACAAACAAACACAACAATAACCACTATAAATAGCTTCAAGTTCTCTCCAATATTCGTGTTTATACAGTTACACTAATCTTGGACTAAAATACTTCTGTAAAACAAACAGAGGACAAAACCATCTGAAACTTACCAACAGTGCTGTTGTTTTGGTTGTATAACATTGCATTTCAGAGGCTTAAAACAAAGACAATTATATATATCTGTTAAAAAGACACTTAATGGACAAATTGTTTTAGCTCCAACTTTGTCAAACTTGTCAGCGCCCTCTGTTGGACAAAGCATGTAATGGCAACATTATGTGTTGGCCATTTCTACACTGCAGTCCGTTGTTATTTTGATTTTTTTGGTGTTTTTATTAGTAATTAAATCGATTTTTTTTCAAAGAGAGAAACCATAAAGTAAACCAATGTTACTCTGCCTTCTACTAGAGTGCGAGCAGTCAAAGGACATTTAAATCAGTGCATGTACAGTAACTTGGCCTCAACCTACACGTGTTGTTACAGAATAAATGGATTTAGCACTTCCTCTCTGCTTCCTATTCACATGATCTTCCAAATTCATGCAAATAAAGTGTTGGCTCAGTAAAGCCAGGTGTAAATGAGATTCAGATTGGTTGAAGAAGGAGTCTATTAGCCATAAAGCAGCTGTTGTCTTGTACTTTACTTTCCCTTAAGGGTCGCTACACAGATGTGTCTATAGGGTTGAAACCTTTGAAAATGTCTGCACCTTTGGACTAAATTGCAAAAGTCATAAGAGGGAACGCATCACTGATTCGGATGTAAGCTATTTCTGCCCTCTGTGATGAGGCATGTATTTACCCTTTGACAGGTGATATCAAGAACTATAAGCCTGCCCACCCACGGAAGCCCCACCAACCCCCCCCCCCTCCCCCAGGTCCCCGCCTGTCCTCAGTGTTAAAGGACCCAGACATGCCGGAGTTTACCTGGCAACCAAGAGAACAGAGAAAACCTCTTAATGGTGAGGTGGCGAAGACGAGGTGCAGCCACTGAGAGGAGAGAAGGGAGGAGGAGGAGGAGGAGGAGGAGGAGGAGGAGGAGGAGGAGGAGGAGAACCACAGGACAGAGGGAGGAGGGGGGGATGAAGGGAGAGTGATTGAGACAGTGGGAGACAGGGAGACAGACGAGGACAGGCACAACCAACTGCAACATCACACGTCATCAGGTTAAGATGTACACTGACGCTCGGGAGGCTGAGGAAACGGGTGAATGAATGAAGGAAGGTTTGTCAAATGAAGAGTTATGCTTCATACATGTCCTTCTGGATGTTGAGGTGAAAAAGAGAAACAAAAAGAAGAAAGGAAACATTTGTGGCCTCTGTGTCCAATGAGGCTTTTATGCTGGTTTAAGTCACACATGGTGAGCCCCAATGTATCATTCCTTTTGTTTTTCCATAATCAGATCGGAGGAGCCAATGTTTAATCTTTTGCTCCACCTACAGAAACAATAATGTGTCTATTTACTCCATTCGGATATCATTTGGACAAATGGTTGATCAAGGTTTTTCTACAAAACCCCATTTTTTATTCTACAAAAACCACCAAGGGTTTTTTAAAACAAAACAGTTGTTCAACCATTTAAGTTGTGTTCAAACTCAAAGTAAATATCTGAGATCTGACCAGGTACTCAGTGCTGTCTTTATTTCTTTAGGGCCTAATGAGTCACCCTACAGGTAAGAGGTTGTCGTCCAATATTAAACACCACACAGAATAAAATAAATAGAATAGAAGGAAAAAATAATCAGAAAGAGATGGGACTAGGGAGGACAAGCTGACAAAAAACTGAGGAAACTGGCAGAGACAAAACATAAGAGTGACTATTCGCATTTTAAGGCGGTGAAAGTGTGTGTGTGTGTGTGTGTGTGTGTGTGTGTGTGTGTGTGTGTGTGTGTGTGTGTGTGTGTGTGTGTGTGTGTGTTTGTGTGTGTGTGTGTGTGTGTGTTTGAGAGAGAGGAGTGGGATGGAGAGGAGTTCAAAGATCATCAGGAACATTATCTAAATTATCATGAACCCCTCAGTGAACTCAAATCAAAACCTGTAATCTTTGGTTTCAATATCATACACTAAAAAGATTTCCACAAGCAAGACAACAGACACTGAATGAAATCTGCTGTCATTTCAAACTTCAAGTGACTTCAAGTTGGTTGCTTTGTTCTGCATATTTTTTTTTTCTCTCTCGTTGTCTCGAAAATGTGCTGCTGTTTTAAAGTGAATACTATTCTTGTGAAAATGATGGTCCAATATCTTGCCACCAGGGGACAGTACATGTATTCACACCTGAAACAATACACTGAACATTCAAATGTAACCCTTTTAGATTCATTAACAGTGCAATTACATTTCATTAAGCCATTTGCAGGACAGGAGAAGGAGGAGTTTAAGACTCACCCAGTGTGGGAGCATTGAGCGCCATGACTCCGTAGAAGGAGAAAGGTCCGGTCTCAAACTTCATGTTCTCGTTGCCGGCCTCCACCTCCACTCGCCCCTGAAAAAAAGAGCAAAAGCATTGTTAATGATTGTATATGTTTTTTGCTTGATATTAACATTACAATTTTCGTTTTCAACCAGATTCCCCAAGATTGTTATTCTTTCTGAAGAGGTAAGGCCACTGAAGCATAATGTGACACCCAAAAACAAGTCCACTTTTAGTGACGTGAATTTTGAGGGTCTAGAAACTGTAGGGTAATCGCATCATCAGATTAATGATATATTCTCAGTTAATACAACAAAATAGAAAAATGTTAAAATGTCAACAAAACAAAAATGTAAAACCCAAATCTTCACATTTGAGAATCTACAACCAGCCAATGTTTGCTCATTTTCACAAGAAATCTTTATTAACTTTCTGTGGATCAACTCATTGACTTTTAGATCTAAAATACCTTGATTACAAATTAATATTCAAGAAAGACTGCATTGGAAGCCTGACTTCCAGTGTGTATGAAATGACACCGTTTGTCCTCTAGAGGGCGGTACAACCACAGGTCAAAACCTTCACATATACAGTTAACAGCCTATAGTCAAAACAAGGAGGAGTATTCATCCGTGATTGTTCTCTGGAGAGGCTCTGCATCACTTGTGGGATGAAACATTTTTATTTTGAACTGGATTATTTACTATTACAAACTTTACACATTTCAAAAGAGATGGGACTGCAAATCGAGCAGTGGTGCAAAAGAGGAGAGTGGGTAGACCAGAGGGATGCAGCGATGAGAGTCAGAGGGGGAGATGAGGGAGAGGCCAGAGGAGAGGACAGAAGGGGGTTAAGGAGGCCTCTGTGTTGGTTCTGTGAGTTGGCCTGAATCGGCCTGCTGGAATGTGTGAAGTGCAGCAACAACACAGCACAGTTAATCCTGCTGTCATTCCTCCTTCCCTCCATCCATCACTCCGTCCTCCCCAAACAGAGGGGGCGGGCAGATGAAAGCAGGACAGGTGGCAGCAAAGCACAACAAGAAAAATGCACGGAGCTCGTATCTTACAGCCACGAGTTATCATTTAATTTCTTAAAGTAAGTCAGTAAATTATTCCTCAGCAGAATTGTGTATGTGGAGTATAAACTCTAATCAAATTAAAATAAAGTCAATCATGCTTAAAACAACATCATATTACATTCAAGATTTTAAAGGGGTCTTAGTACGCTTTTATTTTTTGTGCATGTACATGGTCTGCAAAGGTTAAAATCCTAAAGTTCCCTCACACACCCTCACCTCTATTGGACTCCTTTGTCTACTTCTGTAACATAATGACATCACTATATAACACTCGCCCTTCTATTGGCTAGTGCTCCAAAACATTGTACGTGATAGGTTAAGGGGTTGAACATCTCTAAGCGGTTGGCCACGGCTAACCAATCAGAGCACACTGGGCTCTGGTTTCAGACAGAGGGTGAAAAGAGGTGCTGCAGCACAGGCAGCATGAGAAAAATAAAGACATTTTGGAGCATTAAAGCATGTAAACATGTCACAGTCATAAAATCTGTCACATTTTGGGTTAATACTACACCCATAAAACCTCAAGTGTTGGAACAAGCAGAAACAGAATACTTGTGTGAGTAATGTGGTAAAGTCAGAAGGATAAATGTGAATGTATGAAGAACACAACATTGCGTTATGCAACAAGAAGAGATCATTTTAAATAAACACGTCAATAAAAAATGTATTAAGTACTGTGTATGTTTTTTCTTGAACCTAAACTTGTCCTGCCATACGCTAATAAACTGGTATGACCGTCGGATTTCCAAACATAAACGATCTGATACAACCATCCCCTTGTGCTATTTTAGGGAGCGTGCCAATTTAGAAACCTTGCCTGGATATTACAGAGGAGGGGGGGGGGATCTGTCACTGAAGTAACAAAGTAGGCTGGTCCCATCACAGACACAGCGCTGAATTAAGCACACAAACATCTCCCTGCAGCTCAGGTGTTTGACTAAATGTATTGTACATCAGTGACACTCTAAAATGTCAGATGTCTTACTATTTTGCCGTTGTTTTCTCGAGTAACAACAAATTGTGTTTTCTTGATATCCATCCAACATCCCAACAAAGAAAGAACATCATCTAAAGACCTTTCATCTTACATTAATGCTTACTGATAGTATTACTTTCTTACTTACACTCTATAAGGGTGCAACATGCCATTTTCATTCGATTTTTGGTTTTTTCTTGGTCTATAAAATCATATAAAATCTGCAAATACACCTATCCATGTTGCTATAAAATAGAGAAATCAAGTAAATTCTCACATTTGAGAAGCTGGAACAAAAGCATGTTTGCTAAAGTTGGCACGTGTAGTGTCTCATCATGTGTGCCTCTGTAAAAATGTGCATTGTCATACCTTCAGGGCTTAGTTTACATACTCTGCCTAACAGTGTTCTCTCACGTTTAACACACATGTTTGTTCTCTTTCAGGCCCCTGCTTTCAGGGATCCTTTGTTTTCCATGATCTTCTGAAAAATAAAAGTAAAAACAGACTGGAACACAGAGGGCAGATCTCCACCAAAGCCAGTGGTGCATTCACCTCCCCCGAGTTGGTCCTCCTCCAACTTCAGTTAGTTTGAGCTTGGAGCCATAATTGTTAAAACAACATGGACGCTACAAAGAAGATTTGACTGTAAATAATTGCTCAGAATTCATTCAACACGTAATGTTGCTCTGATTTCAGAGGGGCCATCAGGTGAGTTATTCTGACTCCCCATGAATACAGCATAAATGCCCTATCTCGCTACGTTAAAGAAAGTGACAAAATGTGTATATGAGCCCCGGAAACGTTCCAACATGGAATGGGTCCTTCCTTAGCCCATGCTCCACCAAGTATCATTGGGAATTTGGCCAGTTGTTTGTAGCATAAAATCTGCTGACAAGCAAATAATTTGAGCCGAGAACTTAACCTCCCCTTTGGCAGAGGTAAACATAAACATATTTTCTTTATTGAGGGCTCTCCAACAAGCTGTCAATTCTGTCGGAGATACTTCTTTTGACCTCCATTCATCACCATTTTCATGACACTTGGAGGAAGGGTGTAGCATAAGCCAAGGAAAAGCACATTATATTTTGGAGCAGATCCAAATGATGGGGCCAAAATACAAACTATGTTCCACTTCCGTTCACATTGCGTGATGCATTTTGCCATGGCGGAGTTCTGCTCTTCTAGTTTATCTTTATGTTGAAAGGGATAATTCACTGGGCATGAATGCCTTTGCCACAACGCACTGGTCCATATTCATCCAGTTACACACAGTTTCACACCTGCTCAGTGCCTCCACAGGCCACTGAGAAATCAGAGGTCACATGCCTTGCTCAAGGACACATTGCTGCTGAGCGGGGAGCAGCCATGCACTGCAAACCTCCTTCAGCTTTATCATTTAAAAATGGACTGGTAAATGGACTGTACTTATACAGCACTTTATCCAGTCTTTAAGACCCCTCAAAGCGCTTTACATACTACATGTCATTCACCCATTCACACCCATTCATACAGAGCAGTGTACCTTACTCTAGGACCTAACATTCACACACATTCACACACCGTTGGCCATGCCATCGGGAGCAACTCAGGGTTAAGTATCTTGCCCAAGGATACATCGACATGTTGACTGCATGGGCTGGGATCGAACCCACAACCTTCTGGTTGAAAGACGACCACACTCCCTCACAGCCACAGTCGCCCCGTTGGATGCCAAGTAAACGTTGTCTATCTACTAACTTGGCCCGTTTCTTTCATAATCCTAAATTGACCCCCACAGTATGGACTGTTCAAAGCTGTGTGACTTCTTCTTTTGACACTTAATGCAGAGGTTCAACCTCCTGAGCTCTGTGGTCAGCTTTCTCAACATATGTGCGCAGATTTGGATAGATGCCAATCAACATATGATCGACATTGTGTGTGTGTGTGTGTGTGTGTGTGTGTGTGTGTGTGTGTGTGTGTGTGTGTGTGTGTGTGTGTGTGTGTGTGTGTGTGTGTGTGTGTGTGTGTGTGTGTGAGAGAGCAATGGTCAGGGTAAAATACTTAGCCTGTAACACGTGCACATACACAATGTAAAAATCCTACATGCCTCAGAAGCAGAAGGCGATTCGCAGCCGTCCTTGCTGCTGCGTGGTTGGTGTTTAAATTAAAAAGGGAGGCACGGGGGAGGCAGGAGAGAAAGAATAGAAACAGGGGGAGGCAGAGGACAGGAGAGAGAGGTGTAGAGCCTGCCGGCGCTCCGGTCAGACCCGTTCTCCCAGATCTGCTCTGACAGTACAGCTTGCCAGCACTAGCAACAATATACTGCACCAACATCGGGCTATTATTTATGAAACAGGAACTGGGTGGGTCCACAACTGACACTCAGTCAACTCTGGCCACAGGCTGTTATCATTAGTCCTTATTTCTGATATTCAGGCATGTGCACCTTACTTCACAGTTACTGCTGTCTCAGCCTACAACATCTCCAATACAATCTAGGGTAAACTTTGTCAAAGAAAGTTACTAACCTACTAAAGGCTCTATGTGACAAAGGTCAGGCTTTAGTATGTCACACACGTGACCATGGAAATAAGGAACAAACATGTGCTTGCAGGTGGTTTAAGGTGTGGATCAGAAAAACATTTGCTGAACAATAGAAATGCAATTTTGTCATTACTTCTGAAGGAAAATCCACTACACACAATTATTATGAGCATTAGAAAAAATGTATAAACTAAAGTTATCGTCAAATAATGTATTTATAAAATCAAATCATATAGTGCATTTAATGTTTTATTATTCTTCTTACATTTAACCGAGTATGAGCACTGTTGGGTCTTACATGAACAAATACATATTTGTCTAAATGTTGGATTTTTTAAAATGATTTCACATTATATTTCGTGTTTTTGGTTTTTAACTGGTTTAAAATAGGCGAGGTTAATAAAAGGTCACGTCATGTACTTTGAGCACCAATCGGAGTTCGGTCAAATTGAAATCAAAATAAGATAACAGTCATGAGACATCAACACTGTCACGATGAGGCTGATAGCTAAAGGTCTTTTTCTGAGCACAATGTTATAAATACATTTCGAAAGACACGCCGGTAGGACAGTCCCTACGAACTTGTGCCGTGAAGTCACATATTTATTTTCTTTAAATCCATAAACCTCCTACATTTTTGTAAAGATAACAAGGTTTTCAAAGATAGTAAATATGTCAGGCTGAATTTTAAGGAAGTGTATATAGAAAAAGCACAAGCCATGTAGAATATTTACATTAGCTGGTGCAAAACAAAGTTATACAGAATATATATTTCTATGCAAGACAATGTGGGATGATTTGACAACCTTTAACTTACTTGAATGCACAGCTCTCTACTTTAGTTCCCAATACTGCATATATCTTATTTCTCACAGGATTTTGTCATATTATACTGCTCCTAGGTGTTTGTATATTTATATTTGTTATAAATATTTATCTATTTTTATCTATTTTAATCCTATATGTAGGTCCTTTTTGTAAATGTTTTCTTCTCTTATGTTTTCTTCTCTGAAATACAACATTTGGACATTTGTGCCTGAGAAAGCAACCTTTCATTGAGCTAAACCCAGCACTACTATTACTACTATAAAACATCTAGTATGCAGACAAGCAGGACATTTTTATGAAGATGAACTGAGGGTTGAAATAAACCTCAGAAAACATGGTACTTTGACATCATTACAGTAAAGCACGGTCCCTTACTCATTTCTAACTCAGCTTAAAGTTCAACAGGAGTGTGTGTTTCTGGTTGTGTGTTTCTGGCTTTGTGTTTCTGGTTGTGTGTTTTTGCTTGCAGGGACCTGCACTGTAGGTGGGTGTTGGCCAAAGTTCAAGTCTGCACATTATGACTCACAAAACAGTGTGTGGGTGAACTTGGTGTCCCCACTGAAGTATCTATCCGTCAAACAGACACACTGATGTATGTTGTTTCAAAACACAGACCCTGGTGATCATTTGTACTCGCTGGAGCAGTCGGAGGAGTTTTCTATTTCAGTGATTAGAAGGGGGGGGAAAGGTTCAGTCATGAAAATATGCAAATGAGGCCTTGAGGTTGGTATATTTCAATGTTATAGGAGGAATGAATTCATACTCCTGGAATAGGGCATTTATTACACTTAATTCCCGTATTTTACAAATGTAATCACATGTTTCTTAGGTTTGGCCATGGTGTACAGGAGTAGGGATAACATGTTGCTCTCTAAAATGTTGCTTAGAGCTGGTACAGGTTTCATGCAGGCCTGTGTGTGTGAGTGTGCGTGCGTGCGTGTGTGTGAAGCTGTGAAGAGTCCCTGCAGAGGTCTTAAGAGAAAATACAGTCACTGGTTTGTTAATAACTTATAACAAACCCGTAGGGGGCGCAGCCTGAAACCACAAACACACCCTTTGAAAGTGTGTGTGTGTGTGTGTGTGTGTGTGTGTGTACCAACCTCAGCATTTAGCGATTTGTGACTGTGTGTTTGTCATAAAATGAACGGCTGACTTCTGTTAATGGTTGGTGTCAAACTGAACAGTTAGTTTAAAGTCACTGAGTCATTTATGTCATTTATGACACACACACACACACACACACACACACACACACACACACACACACACACACACACACACACACACACACACACACACACACACACACACACACACACACACACACACACACACACACACACACACACACACACACACACACACACACACACACACACACACACACACACACACACACACACACACACACACACACACACACACACACACACACACACACACACACACACACTCCCAGGGCTGACATTTTTCCAGCTCTGGTCCACAACAGGAAGAGTTGCTCACAAATATGTTGTTACATCATTATCCAGGAATGTAACTAAAACAATAAATGTCCGAAGAGTGACCGCATACAGAACCATTATAATAATCAGAGACGATCATTATCATGCTCAGCTTCTTTCTCAGGTTTCTTTTTATGAATGTAGAAACATTTGGTAAAGTTGAAAAAAAATTGAACTGGACACAGGATCAACATTTTATCATGGATAATTGAACGTTGAATGATAGCAATAATATTTAATACATCATTAATGAGACCTGCACATCACCAAAAGATAACTCCTGAGAAAAAGCAGGTGGACCTGAATTCTACCAGGAAATGGTTAACTTACAAAGTGTAATTGTATTTTATGAGTGTATTTATTCAGCATACCAACAAAGCAAAAGGCAACAACAAGTTTAATAGAACCCAAGGTTTTTCCTGAGTCTACGCCAGAGCTAACTCTATAAATATATTGAACAGCATTCCTGTCCGTCATCCAGACTCGATCTTATCAAAACATTTTTCAAATTCTTGAATGACGAACTTCAAATTTTCCATACGATTCCAGACTCTGAAGGAGGCCTGTGAACCTAACAGTGGTCTGACTCTTCCTGAGGGAGACAGACTCTGTGAGAGTAACGGAGCATCTTTATAGAAACATGAATCATGCTGCTCCTAAACAAACAGCCTGTCTGCAGACAGGGAGGATCACTACCACACACACACACACACACACACACACACACACACACACACACACACACACACACACACACACACACACACACACACACACACACACACACACACACACACACACACACACACACACACACACACACTCACACACACACACACACACACACACACACACACACACCACACACAACACACACACACACACACACACACACACACACACACACACACAAATGTACTCATACTATAAAAGGAGTGGAACAAGGAAACTGAGTAATGTGTATCTGAGGTCTCAAGGTTCACATAAGACTCCCCTAAGATACACACATAATGGAAAACAATAATCAATCTTCCTTGAACACTTTTTACAAGCAGTCACTGTATTATCACAGTGGAGCATTTATGGTTTGCGTTATGGACATTTTTAGTTTTTTTCTATAGAAAAAGTTTAGAAATTGTTGCAAAGGCCTGCAACCTTCATTACCCACAATGCAACATTTGCTAGTTGCAGAGATACAGAGCGGGCTGCAGAGGTCTTGTACGCTTTCTTCTTTCTGACCCCACACCTCCACATTTTCTTCACCATAGAACCGAGTCTGACTCAAGTGACGTCACTCAAGGCAAGACGAAACTTCATGCAGCTTCCTCTAAAGTCACAGAACTATGTATTCAAGTTTATTTTAACCCCCTACACATCATCTATTATACTTTTGGGGGTTTTCCCTCCCCTTTAGTGTGTTGTATAGGTTTTTGTTCATGTCAAGTAAATGATCTTCTAAGTTTCCTCCAGAGGGAGTTTCTCTCCCACACAATCACCCCGTCTGAAACGCCTCCATAGGACTTCTTGGTTTACTTATAGTGATGTCACTATGTAACACTCGCGCTTCTATTAGCTAGTACTCAAACACATTGTACGTTAGGCTAAGAGGAGTGGAATCTCTAAGCGGTTGACCAATCACAACAGATCCGACCAGCTAACCAATCAGAGCAGACTGGGCTCTGGTTTCAGACAGAGGGTGAAAAGAGGTGCTGAAGCACAGCAGTATGAGAAAGAGCTTTTTGAACGTTAAAGCATGGAAACATGTAACATGAGTATGAACCTGAAAATGAGGACAATAGGGCTCTTTTTAGGGATGTCCCGATCACCTTTTTTTGCTCCCGATCCGACTCCGATCATTTGATTTTGACAATTTTGCCGATACCTGATTTTTCCCGGATCCGATCTTTATGCAATGCATTAAGAGAAAAAAAAAGCAAAAAAGCATTCAAGTTGTCCCTTAAGGTTATTTTTTTATTTAAATTGGATATTCTATCCAACATGGATATAGCTTATTTTTTTCACAGCAGCATTGGATCAGTTCAGTTGTGCAGCATTGGATCAAAACTAAATAAAGCTTATCAGTACCTCGTTAGCTTACTGCTACAATTAGACACTGCGCCCTGCCCACTCTGTTGCCAGATTTGAGAGAAATAAGCAACCAGGTCTATGAAAACAAGCCCCAAAGAAGCAACACATACATGATGTTGTGTAATTTGAAACCAAAACTAAGGCCTCAGGATGACTTTAAGACTTGAACATGGTCATTTTTGTTTTGTAACATTGAATACAAAATAAAAAAATAAAAATAAAAAAAAAGAAGAAAAAAATCCTGATCCCCGATTTTTTCTCCCGATTCCCATCTTTTGAAAATCACGTGATCGGATCGGGACATCTCTAGCTCCTTTTATACAGCTGTGTGCCTCACGAATATACCTGCCTTCTCAAAAGCCGGTGGGTGCTTCTTGGAGGTTAGCTAGAACAATCAAAAGTTTTATATGTATGGTTTATCAAATAAGATTCACACACTCCTTGGGAGACTTTTGGTTGGAAAGTCAATTTAGAACATTCGGAAG